>NC_138049.1:49403627-49918224 GCF_964194185.1 Rhinolophus hipposideros | reverse complement strand
AAAAGAAAGTTTGATATTTAGAGTCTTCCAGTTTCTTCAGCACGCTTACTTTCTCTATTCCCATATTCCAGTTCAGGCCTTTACTCTCCCCCTTTTTATGTTTTGGTTGCCACAAGTTGTCCCTGTTGATGGTGGTCTAATAGCCTCCTTTAGTATTTCTTGTAGTGCAGGTCGTGTATTAGAAAATTCCCTCAGCTTCTGGATGTCTGGAAAGGTCTTTATTCCTCCTTCATATCTAAAGGAGATCTTTGCTGGATATATTATTCTTGGCTCATGATTTCTCTCTTTCAATAGTTTGAATATTTGGTTCCATTCCCTCCTAGCTTGTAGAGTTTCTGCTGAAAAATCTGATGATAATCTAATGGGCTTTCCTTTGTAAGTTACCGCCTTCTTTTCCCTGGCTGCCTTGAGGATTCTTTCTTTGTCATTGATTTTTAGACAGCTTCAATACAGTGTGCCTTGCTGAAGGCCTGTTGTGATTGAGATAGTGAGGTGTTCTATTTGCTTCTGGGATTTGAGGATCCAGTTCTTTCCACAAGTTTGGGAAGTTCTCATCTGACGATTTGTTTGAATATATTCTCTGTTCCCCTTTCTCTTTCTTCTCCTTCTGGTATGCCTAGTTTTTTCTAACTCTTTTTCTGAGATCTCGTTGTTGGTATATAGGAAAGCAATGGACTTTTGTTCGTTGATTTTGTAGGCAGCAACTTTACTGTATTCATTGATTGTTTCTAATAGCTTTTTGGTGGAGTCTTTAGGGTTGTCTCTATATAGCATCGTGTCATCTGCAAAGAGTGACAATTTAACTTCTTCGTTCCCAATTTGGATGCCTCTTATTTCTCTCTCTTGCCTGATTGCTCTGGCAAGGACTTCCCACACTATGTTGAAAAGCAGAGGTGACAGGGGACAACCTTGTCGTGTTCCTGAACGTAGAGCAAAGGGCTTCAGCTTTTCACCATTAATTATGAGATTAGCTGAGGGCTTGTCGTATATGGCCTTTATTATGTTGAGGTATTTTCCTTCTATACCAATTTTATTAAGTGTGTTAATCATAAATGGATGTTGTATCTCATCAAATGCTTTTTCTGCATCAATTGATAGAATCATATGATTTTTGTCCTTTATTTTGTTTATGTGATGGATTTGCACATTGATGGATTTGCGAATGTTGAACCATCCTTGTGCCCCGGGGATGAACCCCACTTGGTCGTGATGAATAATCTTTTTAATGCATTGTGGTATTCGATTTGCTAGAAGTTCGTTTAGGATTTTAGCATCTGTATTCATCAGAGATATTGGTCTGTAGTTTTCTTTTTTTGTGTTGTCCTTACCAGGTTTCGGTATCAGGGTAATGTTGGCCTCATAAAATGAGTTAGGGAGTACTGACTCTTCTTCAGTTTTTTGGAAGAGTTTAGCTGAGGATTGGTATTAGATCCTCTTTGAAGGTTTGGTAGAATTCACTAGTGAAGCCATCTGGTCCAGGACTTTTGATTTTGGGAAGGTTTTTGATGACTGATTCAATTTCGTTACCGGGGATCGGCCTGTTTAGATTTTTCCAGTTCTTCACGATTCAGCCTTGGAAGGCTATATGTTTCTAAGAACTTGTCCATTTCTTCTAGGTTATTGAATTTGGTGGCACATAGTCCTTCATAGTATTCTTGGATAATCCTTTGTATTTCTGTGGTGTCCGTGATGACATCCCCTTTTTCATTTCTGAGTTTGTTACTGAGTGTCTTCTCTCTTTTTATCTTAGTGAGTCTAGCCAAGGGTTTGTCAATTTTGTTAATCTTTTCAAAGAACCAGCTCTTTGTCACATTAATTTTTTCTGTTGTCTTTTTGTTCTCTATTTCATTTAGTTCTGCTCTGATTTTTGTTATCTCCTTTCTTCTGCTGACCTTGGGTTTCGCTTGTTCTTCTTTTTCTAGTCCTTTAAGGTGTAACATGAGGTCCTTTATTTGGGATTTTTCTTGTTTCTTGAGATAGGCCTGTAATGATATTATAAATTTCCCTCTTAAAGCTGCTTTCGCGGCATCCCAAAAATTTTGGTAGGATGTATTTTCATTGTCATTTGTTTCTTTGTATCTTTTGATCTCTCCTCTAAGTTCTTCTTTGACCCAGTCGTTCTTTAAAAGTGTGTTGTTTAACCTCCATGCATTTGTGTTTTTTCCTGCTTTCTTTTTGCAGTTGATATCCAATTTCAAAGTCTTGTGATCAGGGAATATGCTCGGTATGATTTCAATCTTCTTAAATTTGCTGAGGCTGATTTTATGTCCCAATATATGGTCTATCCTTGAGAATGTTCCATGTACACTAGAAAAGAATGTATAGTCTGCTGTTTTAGGATGAAGTGCTCTATATATGTCAACTATGTCCATTTCATCTAATGTGTCTTGTAGGGCTGCTTTTTCGTTATTTATCGTCTGTTTGGATGACCTATCCATAGCTGTCAATGATGTATTTAAGTCCCCTAGTATAATTGTGTTTTGGTCAATTTCTCCCTTTAGTTCTGTTAGTAGTTGCTTGGTATATTTCGGTGCTCCCTGATTGGGGGCACAAATATTGATGACTGTTATGTCTTCTTGTTGTATAGTCACCTTTACCATTATGAAATGTCCATCTTTGTCTCTTGTTACCTTTTGCACCCTGAAGTCTGTTTCATCGGAAATCGTTATGGCTACACCTGATTTTCTCTGGGTACCATTTGCTTGGAGTGTCAATTTCCACCCTTTCACTTTGAGTCTATGCTTGTCCTTGCAGCTGAGATGTGTCTCTTGGAGACAGCATATGGTTGGGTTTAGTTTTTTGATCCAATCTGCTACTCTGTGTCTCTTTATTGGTGAGTTCCGTCCATTTACATTCAGGGTGACTATTGATATGTGAGGATTTCCTGTCAGTCATTCTAGCTTTAGTTTTCTGGTAAGGCTGTGTCTCCATTGTTTCTTTGCCTTTTTGTTGTTGTTGTCTCTTATTTCTGTGTGGTGGTGTTCTATGATGTTTCCCGCTGTTTCTTCTTTTATTACAGTACATATTTCAGATCTGGAACCACTCTTTTTTTGAGTGGTTACCCTTAAGTTTATGTAAAAGAAAGTTTGATATTTAGAGTCTTCCAGTTTCTTCAGCACGCTTACTTTCTCTATTCCCATATTCCAGTTCAGGCCTTTACTCTCCCCCTTTTTATGTTTTGGTTGCCACAAGTTGTCCCTGTTGATGGTGGTCTAATAGCCTCCTTTAGTATTTCTTGTAGTGCAGGTCGTGTATTAGAAAATTCCCTCAGCTTCTGGATGTCTGGAAAGGTCTTTATTCCTCCTTCATATCTAAAGGAGATCTTTGCTGGATATATTATTCTTGGCTCATGATTTCTCTCTTTCAATAGTTTGAATATTTGGTTCCATTCCCTCCTAGCTTGTAGAGTTTCTGCTGAAAAATCTGATGATAATCTAATGGGCTTTCCTTTGTAAGTTACCGCCTTCTTTTCCCTGGCTGCCTTGAGGATTCTTTCTTTGTCATTGATTTTTAGACAGCTTCAATACAGTGTGCCTTGCTGAAGGCCTGTTGTGATTGAGATAGTGAGGTGTTCTATTTGCTTCTGGGATTTGAGGATCCAGTTCTTTCCACAAGTTTGGGAAGTTCTCATCTGACGATTTGTTTGAATATATTCTCTGTTCCCCTTTCTCTTTCTTCTCCTTCTGGTATGCCTAGTTTTTTCTAACTCTTTTTCTGAGATCTCGTTGTTGGTATATAGGAAAGCAATGGACTTTTGTTCGTTGATTTTGTAGGCAGCAACTTTACTGTATTCATTGATTGTTTCTAATAGCTTTTTGGTGGAGTCTTTAGGGTTGTCTCTATATAGCATCGTGTCATCTGCAAAGAGTGACAATTTAACTTCTTCGTTCCCAATTTGGATGCCTCTTATTTCTCTCTCTTGCCTGATTGCTCTGGCAAGGACTTCCCACACTATGTTGAAAAGCAGAGGTGACAGGGGACAACCTTGTCGTGTTCCTGAACGTAGAGCAAAGGGCTTCAGCTTTTCACCATTAATTATGAGATTAGCTGAGGGCTTGTCGTATATGGCCTTTATTATGTTGAGGTATTTTCCTTCTATACCAATTTTATTAAGTGTGTTAATCATAAATGGATGTTGTATCTCATCAAATGCTTTTTCTGCATCAATTGATAGAATCATATGATTTTTGTCCTTTATTTTGTTTATGTGATGGATTTGCACATTGATGGATTTGCGAATGTTGAACCATCCTTGTGCCCCGGGGATGAACCCCACTTGGTCGTGATGAATAATCTTTTTAATGCATTGTGGTATTCGATTTGCTAGAAGTTCGTTTAGGATTTTAGCATCTGTATTCATCAGAGATATTGGTCTGTAGTTTTCTTTTTTTGTGTTGTCCTTACCAGGTTTCGGTATCAGGGTAATGTTGGCCTCATAAAATGAGTTAGGGAGTACTGACTCTTCTTCAGTTTTTTGGAAGAGTTTAGCTGAGGATTGGTATTAGATCCTCTTTGAAGGTTTGGTAGAATTCACTAGTGAAGCCATCTGGTCCAGGACTTTTGATTTTGGGAAGGTTTTTGATGACTGATTCAATTTCGTTACCGGGGATCGGCCTGTTTAGATTTTTCCAGTTCTTCACGATTCAGCCTTGGAAGGCTATATGTTTCTAAGAACTTGTCCATTTCTTCTAGGTTATTGAATTTGGTGGCACATAGTCCTTCATAGTATTCTTGGATAATCCTTTGTATTTCTGTGGTGTCCGTGATGACATCCCCTTTTTCATTTCTGAGTTTGTTACTGAGTGTCTTCTCTCTTTTTATCTTAGTGAGTCTAGCCAAGGGTTTGTCAATTTTGTTAATCTTTTCAAAGAACCAGCTCTTTGTCACATTAATTTTTTCTGTTGTCTTTTTGTTCTCTATTTCATTTAGTTCTGCTCTGATTTTTGTTATCTCCTTTCTTCTGCTGACCTTGGGTTTCGCTTGTTCTTCTTTTTCTAGTCCTTTAAGGTGTAACATGAGGTCCTTTATTTGGGATTTTTCTTGTTTCTTGAGATAGGCCTGTAATGATATTATAAATTTCCCTCTTAAAGCTGCTTTCGCGGCATCCCAAAAATTTTGGTAGGATGTATTTTCATTGTCATTTGTTTCTTTGTATCTTTTGATCTCTCCTCTAAGTTCTTCTTTGACCCAGTCGTTCTTTAAAAGTGTGTTGTTTAACCTCCATGCATTTGTGTTTTTTCCTGCTTTCTTTTTGCAGTTGATATCCAATTTCAAAGTCTTGTGATCAGGGAATATGCTCGGTATGATTTCAATCTTCTTAAATTTGCTGAGGCTGATTTTATGTCCCAATATATGGTCTATCCTTGAGAATGTTCCATGTACACTAGAAAAGAATGTATAGTCTGCTGTTTTAGGATGAAGTGCTCTATATATGGCAACTATGTCCATTTCATCTAATGTGTCATGTAGGGCTGCTTTTTCGTTATTTATCGTCTGTTTGGATGACCTATCCATAGCTGTCAATGATGTATTTAAGTCCCCTAGTATAATTGTGTTTTGGTCAATTTCTCCCTTTAGTTCTGTTAGTAGTTGCTTGGTATATTTCGGTGCTCCCTGATTGGGGGCACAAATATTGATGACTGTTATGTCTTCTTGTTGTATAGTCGCCTTTACCATTATGAAATGTCCATCTTTGTCTCTTGTTACCTTTTGCACCCTGAAGTCTGTTTCATCGGAAATCGTTATGGCTACACCTGATTTTCTCTGGGTACCATTTGCTTGGAGTGTCAATTTCCACCCTTTCACTTTGAGTCTATGCTTGTCCTTGCAGCTGAGATGTGTCTCTTGGAGACAGCATATGGTTGGGTTTAGTTTTTTGATCCAATCTGCTACTCTGTGTCTCTTTATTGGTGAGTTCCGTCCATTTACATTCAGGGTGACTATTGATATGTGAGGATTTCCTGTCAGTCATTCTAGCTTTAGTTTTCTGGTAAGGCTGTGTCTCCATTGTTTCTTTGCCTTTTTGTTGTTGTTGTCTCTTATTTCTGTGTGGTGGTGTTCTATGATGTTTCCCGCTGTTTCTTCTTTTATTACAGTACATATTTCAGATCTGGAACCACTCTTTTTTTGAGTGGTTACCCTTAAGTTTATGTAAAAGAAAGTTTGATATTTAGAGTCTTCCAGTTTCTTCAGCACGCTTACTTTCTCTATTCCCATATTCCAGTTCAGGCCTTTACTCTCCCCCTTTTTATGTTTTGGTTGCCACAAGTTGTCCCTGTTGATGGTGGTCTAATAGCCTCCTTTAGTATTTCTTGTAGTGCAGGTCGTGTATTAGAAAATTCCCTCAGCTTCTGGATGTCTGGAAAGGTCTTTATTCCTCCTTCATATCTAAAGGAGATCTTTGCTGGATATATTATTCTTGGCTCATGATTTCTCTCTTTCAATAGTTTGAATATTTGGTTCCATTCCCTCCTAGCTTGTAGAGTTTCTGCTGAAAAATCTGATGATAATCTAATGGGCTTTCCTTTGTAAGTTACCGCCTTCTTTTCCCTGGCTGCCTTGAGGATTCTTTCTTTGTCATTGATTTTTAGACAGCTTCAATACAGTGTGCCTTGCTGAAGGCCTGTTGTGATTGAGATAGTGAGGTGTTCTATTTGCTTCTGGGATTTGAGGATCCAGTTCTTTCCACAAGTTTGGGAAGTTCTCATCTGACGATTTGTTTGAATATATTCTCTGTTCCCCTTTCTCTTTCTTCTCCTTCTGGTATGCCTAGTTTTTTCTAACTCTTTTTCTGAGATCTCGTTGTTGGTATATAGGAAAGCAATGGACTTTTGTTCGTTGATTTTGTAGGCAGCAACTTTACTGTATTCATTGATTGTTTCTAATAGCTTTTTGGTGGAGTCTTTAGGGTTGTCTCTATATAGCATCGTGTCATCTGCAAAGAGTGACAATTTAACTTCTTCGTTCCCAATTTGGATGCCTCTTATTTCTCTCTCTTGCCTGATTGCTCTGGCAAGGACTTCCCACACTATGTTGAAAAGCAGAGGTGACAGGGGACAACCTTGTCGTGTTCCTGAACGTAGAGCAAAGGGCTTCAGCTTTTCACCATTAATTATGAGATTAGCTGAGGGCTTGTCGTATATGGCCTTTATTATGTTGAGGTATTTTCCTTCTATACCAATTTTATTAAGTGTGTTAATCATAAATGGATGTTGTATCTCATCAAATGCTTTTTCTGCATCAATTGATAGAATCATATGATTTTTGTCCTTTATTTTGTTTATGTGATGGATTTGCACATTGATGGATTTGCGAATGTTGAACCATCCTTGTGCCCCGGGGATGAACCCCACTTGGTCGTGATGAATAATCTTTTTAATGCATTGTGGTATTCGATTTGCTAGAAGTTCGTTTAGGATTTTAGCATCTGTATTCATCAGAGATATTGGTCTGTAGTTTTCTTTTTTTGTGTTGTCCTTACCAGGTTTCGGTATCAGGGTAATGTTGGCCTCATAAAATGAGTTAGGGAGTACTGACTCTTCTTCAGTTTTTTGGAAGAGTTTAGCTGAGGATTGGTATTAGATCCTCTTTGAAGGTTTGGTAGAATTCACTAGTGAAGCCATCTGGTCCAGGACTTTTGATTTTGGGAAGGTTTTTGATGACTGATTCAATTTCGTTACCGGGGATCGGCCTGTTTAGATTTTTCCAGTTCTTCACGATTCAGCCTTGGAAGGCTATATGTTTCTAAGAACTTGTCCATTTCTTCTAGGTTATTGAATTTGGTGGCACATAGTCCTTCATAGTATTCTTGGATAATCCTTTGTATTTCTGTGGTGTCCGTGATGACATCCCCTTTTTCATTTCTGAGTTTGTTACTGAGTGTCTTCTCTCTTTTTATCTTAGTGAGTCTAGCCAAGGGTTTGTCAATTTTGTTAATCTTTTCAAAGAACCAGCTCTTTGTCACATTAATTTTTTCTGTTGTCTTTTTGTTCTCTATTTCATTTAGTTCTGCTCTGATTTTTGTTATCTCCTTTCTTCTGCTGACCTTGGGTTTCGCTTGTTCTTCTTTTTCTAGTCCTTTAAGGTGTAACATGAGGTCCTTTATTTGGGATTTTTCTTGTTTCTTGAGATAGGCCTGTAATGATATTATAAATTTCCCTCTTAAAGCTGCTTTCGCGGCATCCCAAAAATTTTGGTAGGATGTATTTTCATTGTCATTTGTTTCTTTGTATCTTTTGATCTCTCCTCTAAGTTCTTCTTTGACCCAGTCGTTCTTTAAAAGTGTGTTGTTTAACCTCCATGCATTTGTGTTTTTTCCTGCTTTCTTTTTGCAGTTGATATCCAATTTCAAAGTCTTGTGATCAGGGAATATGCTCGGTATGATTTCAATCTTCTTAAATTTGCTGAGGCTGATTTTATGTCCCAATATATGGTCTATCCTTGAGAATGTTCCATGTACACTAGAAAAGAATGTATAGTCTGCTGTTTTAGGATGAAGTGCTCTATATATGGCAACTATGTCCATTTCATCTAATGTGTCATGTAGGGCTGCTTTTTCGTTATTTATCGTCTGTTTGGATGACCTATCCATAGCTGTCAATGATGTATTTAAGTCCCCTAGTATAATTGTGTTTTGGTCAATTTCTCCCTTTAGTTCTGTTAGTAGTTGCTTGGTATATTTCGGTGCTCCCTGATTGGGGGCACAAATATTGATGACTGTTATGTCTTCTTGTTGTATAGTCGCCTTTACCATTATGAAATGTCCATCTTTGTCTCTTGTTACCTTTTGCACCCTGAAGTCTGTTTCATCGGAAATCGTTATGGCTACACCTGATTTTCTCTGGGTACCATTTGCTTGGAGTGTCAATTTCCACCCTTTCACTTTGAGTCTATGCTTGTCCTTGCAGCTGAGATGTGTCTCTTGGAGACAGCATATGGTTGGGTTTAGTTTTTTGATCCAATCTGCTACTCTGTGTCTCTTTATTGGTGAGTTCCGTCCATTTACATTCAGGGTGACTATTGATATGTGAGGATTTCCTGTCAGTCATTCTAGCTTTAGTTTTCTGGTAAGGCTGTGTCTCCATTGTTTCTTTGCCTTTTTGTTGTTGTTGTCTCTTATTTCTGTGTGGTGGTGTTCTATGATGTTTCCCGCTGTTTCTTCTTTTATTACAGTACATATTTCAGATCTGGAACCACTCTTTTTTTGAGTGGTTACCCTTAAGTTTATGTAAAAGAAAGTTTGATATTTAGAGTCTTCCAGTTTCTTCAGCACGCTTACTTTCTCTATTCCCATATTCCAGTTCAGGCCTTTACTCTCCCCCTTTTTATGTTTTGGTTGCCACAAGTTGTCCCTGTTGATGGTGGTCTAATAGCCTCCTTTAGTATTTCTTGTAGTGCAGGTCGTGTATTAGAAAATTCCCTCAGCTTCTGGATGTCTGGAAAGGTCTTTATTCCTCCTTCATATCTAAAGGAGATCTTTGCTGGATATATTATTCTTGGCTCATGATTTCTCTCTTTCAATAGTTTGAATATTTGGTTCCATTCCCTCCTAGCTTGTAGAGTTTCTGCTGAAAAATCTGATGATAATCTAATGGGCTTTCCTTTGTAAGTTACCGCCTTCTTTTCCCTGGCTGCCTTGAGGATTCTTTCTTTGTCATTGATTTTTAGACAGCTTCAATACAGTGTGCCTTGCTGAAGGCCTGTTGTGATTGAGATAGTGAGGTGTTCTATTTGCTTCTGGGATTTGAGGATCCAGTTCTTTCCACAAGTTTGGGAAGTTCTCATCTGACGATTTGTTTGAATATATTCTCTGTTCCCCTTTCTCTTTCTTCTCCTTCTGGTATGCCTAGTTTTTTCTAACTCTTTTTCTGAGATCTCGTTGTTGGTATATAGGAAAGCAATGGACTTTTGTTCGTTGATTTTGTAGGCAGCAACTTTACTGTATTCATTGATTGTTTCTAATAGCTTTTTGGTGGAGTCTTTAGGGTTGTCTCTATATAGCATCGTGTCATCTGCAAAGAGTGACAATTTAACTTCTTCGTTCCCAATTTGGATGCCTCTTATTTCTCTCTCTTGCCTGATTGCTCTGGCAAGGACTTCCCACACTATGTTGAAAAGCAGAGGTGACAGGGGACAACCTTGTCGTGTTCCTGAACGTAGAGCAAAGGGCTTCAGCTTTTCACCATTAATTATGAGATTAGCTGAGGGCTTGTCGTATATGGCCTTTATTATGTTGAGGTATTTTCCTTCTATACCAATTTTATTAAGTGTGTTAATCATAAATGGATGTTGTATCTCATCAAATGCTTTTTCTGCATCAATTGATAGAATCATATGATTTTTGTCCTTTATTTTGTTTATGTGATGGATTTGCACATTGATGGATTTGCGAATGTTGAACCATCCTTGTGCCCCGGGGATGAACCCCACTTGGTCGTGATGAATAATCTTTTTAATGCATTGTGGTATTCGATTTGCTAGAAGTTCGTTTAGGATTTTAGCATCTGTATTCATCAGAGATATTGGTCTGTAGTTTTCTTTTTTTGTGTTGTCCTTACCAGGTTTCGGTATCAGGGTAATGTTGGCCTCATAAAATGAGTTAGGGAGTACTGACTCTTCTTCAGTTTTTTGGAAGAGTTTAGCTGAGGATTGGTATTAGATCCTCTTTGAAGGTTTGGTAGAATTCACTAGTGAAGCCATCTGGTCCAGGACTTTTGATTTTGGGAAGGTTTTTGATGACTGATTCAATTTCGTTACCGGGGATCGGCCTGTTTAGATTTTTCCAGTTCTTCACGATTCAGCCTTGGAAGGCTATATGTTTCTAAGAACTTGTCCATTTCTTCTAGGTTATTGAATTTGGTGGCACATAGTCCTTCATAGTATTCTTGGATAATCCTTTGTATTTCTGTGGTGTCCGTGATGACATCCCCTTTTTCATTTCTGAGTTTGTTACTGAGTGTCTTCTCTCTTTTTATCTTAGTGAGTCTAGCCAAGGGTTTGTCAATTTTGTTAATCTTTTCAAAGAACCAGCTCTTTGTCACATTAATTTTTTCTGTTGTCTTTTTGTTCTCTATTTCATTTAGTTCTGCTCTGATTTTTGTTATCTCCTTTCTTCTGCTGACCTTGGGTTTCGCTTGTTCTTCTTTTTCTAGTCCTTTAAGGTGTAACATGAGGTCCTTTATTTGGGATTTTTCTTGTTTCTTGAGATAGGCCTGTAATGATATTATAAATTTCCCTCTTAAAGCTGCTTTCGCGGCATCCCAAAAATTTTGGTAGGATGTATTTTCATTGTCATTTGTTTCTTTGTATCTTTTGATCTCTCCTCTAAGTTCTTCTTTGACCCAGTCGTTCTTTAAAAGTGTGTTGTTTAACCTCCATGCATTTGTGTTTTTTCCTGCTTTCTTTTTGCAGTTGATATCCAATTTCAAAGTCTTGTGATCAGGGAATATGCTCGGTATGATTTCAATCTTCTTAAATTTGCTGAGGCTGATTTTATGTCCCAATATATGGTCTATCCTTGAGAATGTTCCATGTACACTAGAAAAGAATGTATAGTCTGCTGTTTTAGGATGAAGTGCTCTATATATGGCAACTATGTCCATTTCATCTAATGTGTCATGTAGGGCTGCTATTTCGTTATTTATCTTCTCTTTGGATGACCTATCCATAGCTGTCAATGATGTATTTAAGTCCCCTAGTATAATTGTGTTTTGGTCAATTTCTCCCTTTAGTTCTGTTAGTAGTTGCTTGGTATATTTCGGTGCTCCCTGATTGGGGGCACAAATATTGATGACTGTTATGTCTTCTTGTTGTATAGTTTCCTTTACCATTATGAAATGTCCATCTTTGTCTGTTATCTTTTTCACCTTGAAGTCTGTTTCATCGGAAATCGCTATGGCTACACCTGATTTTCTCTGGGTACCATTTGCTTGGATTGTCAATTTCCACCCTTTCACTTTGAGTCTATGCTTGTCCTTGCAGCTGAGATGTGTCTCTTGGAGACAGCATATGGTTGGGTTTAGTTTTTTGATCCAATCTGCTACTCTGTGTCTCTTTATTGGTGAGTTCCGTCCATTTACATTCAGGGTGACTATTGATATGTGAGGATTTCCTGTCAGTCATTCTAGCTTTAGTTTTCTGGTAAGGCTGTGTCTCCATTGTTTCTTTGCCTTTTTGTTGTTGTTGTCTCTTATTTCTGTGTGGTGGTGTTCTATGATGTTTCCCGCTGTTTCTTCTTTTATTACAGTACATATTTCAGATCTGGAACCACTCTTTTTTTGAGTGGTTACCCTTAAGTTTATGTAAAAGAAAGTTTGATATTTAGAGTCTTCCAGTTTCTTCAGCACGCTTACTTTCTCTATTCCCATATTCCAGTTCAGGCCTTTACTCTCCCCCTTTTTATGTTTTGGTTGCCATAAGTTGTCCCTGTTCGTGGTGGTCTAATTAGCCTCCTTTAGTATTTCTTGTAGTGTAGGTCGTGTATTAGAAAATTCCCTCAGCTTCTGGATGTCTGGAAAATTCTTTATTCCTCCTTCATATCTAAAGGAGATCTTTGCTGCATATATTATTCTTGGCTCATAATTTCTCTTTCAATAGTTTGAATATTTGGTTCCATTCCCTCCTAGCTTGTAGAGTTTCTGCTGAAAAATCTGATGATAATCTAATGGGCTTTCCTTTGTAAGTTACCGCCTTCTTTTCCCTGGCTGCCTTGAGGATTCTTTCTTTGTCATTGATTTTAGACAGCTTCAATACAGTGTGCCTTGGTGAAGGCCTGTTGGGATTGAGATATTGAGGTGTTCTATTTGCTTTGGGATTTGAGGATCCAGTTCTTTCCACAAGTTTGGGAAGTTCTCATCTGACGATTTGTTTGAATATATTCTCTGTTCCCTTCCCTCTTTCTTCTCCTGCTGGTATGCCCATTATTCTTATATTGCTCTTTCTGATGGAGTCAGAAAGTTCTTGTAGAGATCTTTCATTTCTTTTAAGTCAAGTCTCTTTCTTCTTCCTTCTTTGTAAATTCAAGGTTCTTATCTTCGATGTCACTGATTCTTTCCTCCACCTGGTCAACTCTACTACCTAAGCTGGATATTTTATTGTTAATTTCTTTTATTGAGATCTTAATGTCCATCAATTCTATTTGGTTCTTTTTCAAAATTTCAATCTGTTTTGTAAAATTGTTATGGTGTTCTTTGATTGTGTTTCTGCGTTCATGAAACTGCCTTTCTGTCTTTTCTTGCATCTAGTTCAATTTTTTCTGAATTGCAATCTTGAATTCTCTGTCATTTAAATCACATATTTCCATATCTGTAAGTTCCTTTTATGGAGACTTTTCACTTTCTTTGTGAGCTGTCTTGTTGCCTTGGTTATTCATGGCAATCACTGATTTACTATTTGTCTTCCTAGACATCTACAGGAGTGGCTTCTGCAACAGGTTGATAGGTATGCGGAGAGCTTTTGAAGTTAGCTCTCTTCCCTCAGTCTTTGCTCCGCGGTCTGCCGTGAGCGAGCATTGGTTTCAGCTGTGTTATATGCTGCCCCCTCAGTCCTGTGGGCCATAAGTGGAGCCCTAGCAGTCCAAGTCCTTCCCTCTCCATAGCTGCGGTAGTTCCGGGAGCAGCTAGCTCTGAGCACTGAGCTATGTCTGCATCTTGTGCCCGAGAGGCTCCGTCTATGCACTTCTCCTCTCCGTCCTCACCCGTTCGCGCGATTCACCCACCTGGAGGTGAATTCAGTAGTGGGCCTCTTCGTCTTGCCTGTCTGCTGTGCAGGGAGTCCTTTGTGGAGTTATTTTTGTCCGATTCGTTGTAAATTCCAGGGGAGCGCTTCAGAGGCTCCCCTCACGCCGCCATTTATTCCGCCCCAAAAAAACCCAAAAAACAACTCGATCCATTCATTTATTGATGGATATCTGCGTTGCTTCCATATCTTGGCTATTACCAGTAATGCTGCAATGAACATTGGGGTACATATAGTTTGTTGAATTCGTGATTTTGTTTTCTTTGGATAAATACCCTGAAGTGGAATTGCTGGATCATATAGCACTTCTATTTTTAATAATTTGAGGAATCTCCATGCTGTTTTCCATAGTGGCTGCACTAATTTACAATCCCACCAACAGTGCACAAGGGTTCCCTTTTCTCCACATTGTTGCTAGAATTTGCTGTTTATTGATTTATTGATGATAGCCATTCTGACAGGTGTGAGGTGACATCTCACTGTTTTCTGAATTTGCATTTCCCTGGTGATTAGTGATGTTAAGTATCTTTCATATTCTATGTTTCCCCGAAAATAAGACTTAGCCAGACCATCAGCTCTAATGTATCTTTTGGAACAAAAAATTAATATAAGACCCAGTATTATATTATAATTATTATCTTATTAACTATATTATATTATATTATTATATATTATATTCCTGGTCTTATATTATAGTAAAATAAGATCGGGCCTTATATTAATTTTGCTCCAAAAGACACATTAGAGCTTATGGTCCTGCTAGTCTTATTTTCAGGGAAACATGGTATCTGTTGGCCATCTATGTATTTCCTCTTTGGAGAAATGTCTATTTAGGTCCTCTGTCCATTTACCAGACTGTGCAACCATTACTGTAATCCATTAGATTGTGTGCTTTTTTTGGTGTTAAGTTGCATGAGGTCCTTAGTACATTTTGGATATTAACCCGTCATCCGAAGTATCATTTGCTAATAATATCTTCTTCCATTCAGTAGTCTGTCTTTTTGTTTTGTTAATGGTCTCCTTCGCTATGCAAAAACTTTTTAGTTTGATATAGTCATTTGTCTATTTTTTCTTTTGTTTCCCTTGTCTGAGGAGATATATCCAACAAGATATTGCTAAGAGTGATGTCAGAGTATACTGGCTATGTTTTCTTTTCGGAGTTTTATGGTTTCAGGTCTTACATTTAAGTATTTTATCCATTTTGAGTTTATTTTTGCATATGGTTAAAGAAAATGGTCAGATTTCTTCTTCTTCTTCTTTTTTTTTTGCGTATATCTGTCCAGTTTTCCAAATACCACTTGAAGAGACTGTCTTTACCCTATTGTATATCCTTGCCTCCTTTTGTCATATATTGACTGAATAAGCGTGGATTTATTTCTGGGCTCTCTATTCATTGAGCTATATATCTGTTTTTATGCCAATACCATACTGTTTTGGTTATTGTCACTTTATAGTATAGTTTGATACAGGGAACAAGATACCTCCCACTTTGTTCTTTCTCAAAATTTCTTGGGCTATTCCGGGACTTTTTTGGTTCCATATATATTTTAGGAATAGTTGTCCTAATTCTGAGAATGCCATTAGTATTTTAATAGGGATTGCATTGAATATGTATGTTGCTTTAGCTAGTAAGGATATTTTAACAATATTAATCCTTCCAATCCACGAGCAAGGTTTATCCTTCCATTTATTTGTATCTTCTTAATGTCATATAGTTTTTAGACTACAGGTCTTTCACCTCTTTGGTTAAATTTATTCCTACATATGCTTTTTGATGCATTTAAAAATGAGATTCTTTTCTTAATTACTCCTTCTGGTCATCCATTTTTGGTATATAGAAATGCAACAGATTTCTGTATATTGATTCTGTATCCTGCAACTTTACTGAATTAATTTATTAGTTCTAATAGTAGTGGACTCTTTAGGATTTTCTATATATAGTATCATGTCATCTGCAAATAATGAGTTTTACTTTTTTCTTTCCTATTTGGATGCCTTTTTTATTTATTTATTTATTTATTTTTTAATTTTTTTTATTAATTTTATTGGGGTGACAATTGTTAGTAAATTTACATAGATTTCAGGTGTACAATTCTGTATTACATCATCTATAAATCCCATTGTGTGTTCACCACCCAGAGGCAATTCTCCTTCCATCACCATATATTTGATCCCCCTTACCCTCATCACCCACCCCCCACCCCCTTACCCTCTGGTAACCACTAAATTATTGTCTGTGTCTATGAGTTTTTGTTTCTCATTTGTTTGTCTTGTTCTTTTTGGTTTATATACCACATATCAGTGAAATCATAGGGTTCTCTGCTTTTTCTGTCTGACTTATTTCACTTAGCATTATTCTCTCGAGATCCATCCATGTTGTCACAAATGCTCCTATATCATCTTTCCTTAACGCCGAATAGTATTCCATTGTGTATATGTACCACAACTTCTTTATCCATTCATCTATCAAAGGACATTTTGGTTGTTTCCATGTCTTGGCCACCGTAAACAAAGCTGCAATGAACATTGGCGTACACGTGTCTCTATAGAGAAATGCTTTTATATTTTTGGGGTAGATACCCAGGAGAGCGATTGCTGGGTCATATGGTAATTCTATTCGTAATTTTTTGAGGAACCTCCACACTGTCTTCCATAGCGGCTGCACCAGTCTGCATTCCCACCAACAGTGTATGAGAGTTCCTTTTTCTCCACAGCCTCTCCAACACTTGTTACTATTTGTTTTGTTGATGAAAGCCATTCTGACTGGGGTGAGGTGATATCTCATTGTGGTTTTCATTTGCATTTCTCTGATGATTAGCGATGTTGAGCATTTTTTCATATGTCTATTTGCCATTTGTATATCCTCTTTGGAGAAATGTCTCTTCAGGTCCTCTGTCCATTTTTCAATTGGGTTGTTGGTTTTTTTGTTGTTGAGTTTCATGAGTTCCTTGTATATTTTGGATATTAGCCCCTTATCAGAGGCACTGTTTGCGAAAATCTTCTCCCATTCAGTTGGTTGCCTCATTATTTTGTCAATAGTTTCTTTTGCTGTGCAGAAGCTTTTCAGTTTCATATAATCCCATTTGTTTATTTTAGTTTTTACTTCCATTGCCTTTGGAGTCAAATTCATAAAATGCTCTTTGAACCCAAGGTCCATAAGTTTAGTACCTATGTTTTCTTCAATGCAGTTTATTGTGTCAGGTCTTATGCTTAAGTCTTTGATCCATTTTGAATTAATTTTGGTACATGGTGACAGATAGCAGTCCAGTTTCATTCTTTTGCATGTAGCTATCCAATTCTGCCAGCACCATTTATTGAAGAGGCTGTCTTTCCTCCATTGTATGTTTTTAGCTTCTTTGTCAAAAATTATCTGTCCATATTTATGTGGTTTTATTTCTGGGTTCTCAATTCTATTCCATTGGTCTATGTGTCTGTTTTTCCGCCAATACCAAGCTGTTTTGATTATTGTAGCCCTGTAGTACAAGGAAAAATCAGGGAGTGTGATACCTCCAGTATTGTTCTTTTTTTTTAATATTGCTTTGGCTATTCGGGGTCTTTTGTGGTTCCAAACAAATCTGATGATTTTTTGTTCTATTTCTTTAAAAAATGCCATTGGGATTTTAATGGGGATTGCATTAAATCTGTATATGGCTTTGGGTAATATGGCCATTTTAACTATGTTGATTCTTCCAATCCATGAGCACGGAATGTCTTTCCATTTCTTTGTGTCTTCTTCAATTTCTTTCAAAAATGTCTTATAGTTTTCAGCATATAAATCATTCACATCCTTGGTTAAGTTTATTCCTAGGTATTTTATTCTTTTTGCTGCAATTGCAAAGGAATTGTTTTTTCTATCTCTTTTTCTGAGATTTCATTGTTGGTATATAGGAAAGCAATGGACTTTTGTACGTTGATTTTGTAGCCAGCAACTTTACTGTATTCATTGATTGTTTCTAATAGCTTTTTGGTGGAGTCTTTAGGGTTTTCTATATATAGCATCATGTCATCTGCAAAGAGTGACAATTTAACTTCTTCATTCCCAATTTGGATGCCTTTTATTTCTTTCTCTTGCCTGATAGCTCTGGCGAGGACTTCCAACACTATGTTGAAAAGCAGAGGTGATAGGAGACAACCTTGTCATGTTCCTGAACGTAGAGCAAAGGGCTTCAGCTTTTCACCATTAATTATGAGATTAGCTGAGGGCTTGTCGTATATGGCCTTTATTATGTTGAGGTATTTTCCTTCTATACCAATTTTAGTAAGTGTTTTAATCATAAATGGATGTTGTATCTTATCAAATGCTTTTTCTGCATCAATTGATAGAATCATATGATTTTTGTCCTTTATTTTGTTTATGTGATGTATCACATTGATGGATTTGCGAATGTTGAACCATCCTTGTGCCCCGGGGATGAACCCCACTTGGTCGTGATGAATAATCTTTTTAATGCATTGTTGTATTCGATTTGCTAGAATTTTGTTTAGGATTTTAGCATCTGTATTCATCAGAGATAGAGGTCTGTAGTTTTCTTTTTTTGTGTTGTCCTTACCAGGTTTTGGTATCAGGGTAATGTTGGCCTCATAAAATGAGTTAGGGAGTACTGACTCTTCTTCAATTTTTTGGAAGAGTTTGAGCAGGATTGGTATTAGATCCTCTTCGAAGGTTTGGTAGAATTCACTGGTGAAGCCATCTGGTCCAGGACTTTTGATTTTGGGAAGGTTTTTGATGACTGATTCAATTTCGTTACTGGTGATCGGCCTGTTAAGATTTTCCAGTTCTTCATGATTCAGCCTTGGAAGGCTATATGTTTCTAAGAACTTGTCCATTTCTTCTAAGTTATTAAATTTGGTGGCATATAGTCCTTCATAGTATTCTTGGATGATCCTTTGTATTTCTGTGGTGTCCGTGATAACTTCCCCTTTTTCATTTCTGATTTTGTTAATAAGTGTCTTCTCTCTTTTTATCTTAGTGAGTCTAGCCAAGGGTTTGTCAATTTTGTTAATCTTTTCAAAGAACCAGCTTTTTGTCACATTAATTTTTTCTATTGTCTTTTTGTTCTCTATTTCATTTAGTTCTGCTCTTATTTTTGTTATTTCCTTTCTTCTGCTGACCTTGGGTTTCGCTTGTTCTTCTTTTTCTAGTATTTTAAGGTGTAACATGAGGTTATTTATTTGGGATTTTTCTTGTTTCTTGAGATAGGCCTGTAATGATATAAATTTCCCTCTTAAAACTGCTTTTGCAGCATCCCAAAAATTTTGGTAGGATGTATTTTCATTGTCATTTGTTTCTATGTATCTTTTGAGCTCTCCTCTAATTTCTTCTTTGACCCAGTCGTTCTTTAAAAGTACGTTGTTTAATCTCCATGTATTTGTGTTTTTTCCTGCTTTCTTTTTGCAGTTGATATCCAATTTCAAAGTCTTGTGATCAGAGAATATGCTTGGTATGATTTCAATCTTCTTAAATTTGCTGAGGCTGATTTTGTGTCCCAATATATGGTCTATCCTTGAGAATGTTCCATGTACACTAGAAAAGAATGTATAGTCTGATGTTTTAGGATGAAGTGCTCTATATATGTCAATTATGTCCAATTCATCTAATGTGTCATTTAGGGCTGCGATTTCATTATTTATCTTCTGTTTGGATGATCTATCCATAGCTGTCAATGATGTATTTAAGTCCCCTAGTATAATTGTGTTTTGGTCAATTTCTCCCTTTAGTTCTGTTAGTAGTTGCTTGGTATATTTCGGTGCTCCCTGATTGGGGGCATAAATATTGATGACTGTTATGTCTTCTTGTTGTATAGTCCCCTTTACCATTATGAAATGTCCATCTTTGTCTCTTGTTATCTTTTTCACCCTGAAGTCTGTTTCATCGGAAATCATTATGGCTACACCTGATTTTTTCTGGGTACCATTTGCTTGAAGTGTCAATTTCCACCCTTTCACTTTGAGTCTATGCCTGTCCTTGTAGCTGAGATGTGTCTCTTGTAGGCAGCATATGGTTGGGTTTAGTTTTTTGATCCAATCTGCTACTCTGTGTCTCTTTATTGGTGAGTTCAGTCCATTTACATTTAGGGTGATTATTGATATGTGAGGATTTCCTGTCATTCTGTCTTTAGTTTTCTGGTAAGGCTGTGTCTCCATTGTTTCTTTGCCTTTTTGTTGTTGACTGTTATTTCTGTGTGGTAGTATTCTATGATGTTTCCCTCTGTTTCTTCTTTTATTACAGTATATATTTCAGATTTGGATGTTTTTTGAGTGGTTACCCTTGAGTTTATGTAAAAGAAAGTTTGATATTTAGAGTATTCCAGTTTCTTCAGTACGCTTACTTTCTCTATTCCCATATTCCAGTTCAGGCCTTTACGCTCCCCCTTTTTATGTTTCGGTTGCCACAAGTTGTCCCTGTTGATGGTGGTCTAATAGCCTCCTTTAGTATTTCTTGTAGTGCAGGTCGTGTATTAGAAAATTCCCTCAGCTTCTGGATGTCTGGAAAGGTCTTTATTCCTCCTTCATATCTAAAGGAGATCTTTGCTGGATATACTATTCTTGGCTCATGATTTCTCTCTTTCAATAGTTTGAATATTTGGTTCCATTCCCTCCTAGCTTGTAGAGTTTCTGCTGAAAAATCTGATGATAATCTAATGGGCTTTCCTTTGTAAGTTACCGTCTTCTTTTCCCTGGCTGCCTTGAGGATTCTTTCTTTATCATTGATTTTAGACAGCTTCAATACAATGTGCCTTGGTGAAGGCCTGTTGGGATTGAGGTAATTAGGTGTTCTATTTGCTTCTTGGATTCGAGGATCCAGTTCTGTCCACAAGTTTGGGAAGTTCTCATCGACGATTTGTTTGAATATGTTCTCTGTTCCCTTCCCTCTTTCGTCTCCTTCTGGTATGCCCATTATTCTTATATTGCTCTTTCTGATGGAGTCAGAAAGTTCTTGTAGAGTTCTTTCATTTCTTTTAAGTCTCAAGTCTCTTTCTTCTTCCCTCTGTGTAAATTCCAGGTTCCTATCTTCGATGTCACTGATTCTTTCCTCCATCTGGTCAACTCTACTACCTAAGCTGGATATTTTATTGTTAATTTCTTGTATTGAGTTCTTAATCTCCAGAAATTCTATTTGGTTCTTTTTCAAGATTTCAATCTCTTTTGTAAAATGCTCATGGTGTTCTTTGATTGTGTTTCTGAGTTCATTAAACTGCCTTTCTGTGTTTTCTTGCATCTCGTTCCGTTTTTTCAGAATTGCGATCTTGAATTCTCTGTCATTTAAATCACAAAGGTCCATATCTCTAAATTCCTTTTCTGGAGACTTTTCACTTTCTTTCTGAGCTATCTTGTTGCCTTGGTTATTCATGGCAATCACTGATTTACTATTTCTCTTCCTAGACATCTACAGGAGTGTCTTCTGCAACAGGTTGATAGGTATGCGAAGAGCTTTTGGAATTCCAAAGCTCTTTCTGCACCAGATTCAGAGCCCGTTTGTTTCAGCAGTTCTGTTTACTCCTGTAGGGATCCGCCCAGATAGGTGGGGCCAGGGGCGGGGTGAGTTGTGAGAGGTGGCCCAGAGCAATGGCGGCGACCACCACCACAGCCAGTCCTGCTTCCACAGCTCCCTCCCCTTTGCCGGAACTAGTTGAGCTGCGAATCTGTGTCTGCGGTCCACAGTTCTCAGAGCAGCAAATATTCTGTCCTTTGATCCGACACTGCTACTTTATCGATTCTAGCACCGGGCAGGTGGGTGCGGGGCGAGCTCTGGGAGGGTAGGGAGGGGGCGGCTAGTCTCCGTGCCTAAGGCTTCCGTTCTCCGCTTGGCAGTGAGGGCTTAAACCACCGATTTCAGCCCTCTTCCCTCAGTCTTTGCTTCGAGGTCTGCCGTGAGCGAGCGTTGGGTTCAGCGGTTTTGTATGCTGCCCCCTCAGCCCTGTGGGCCGTAAGCGGAGCCCTAGCAGTCAGAGTCCTTCCCTCTCCCGCAGCGGCGGTAGTTCCCGGGAGCAGAGGGCTCCGAGCACTGAGCTAGGTCTGTGTCCTGCGCCGCGCGGCTCCGTCTCCGCACTTCTCTCCCTCCTCCCCCGCTCGCGCGATTCACTCACCTGGAGGTGAATTCAGTAGTCGGCCTCTTCGTCTTGCCTGTCTGCTGTGCAGAGAGTCCTTTGTGGAGTTATTGTCCGATTCGTTGTAAATTCCAGGGGAGCGTTACAGAGGCTCACCTCACGCCGCCATTTTTCTCCTCTTCCTGGATGCCTTTTATTTCTTGTTTGATTGGTGTGGCTAGGACTTCCAATACCAGTATCCTTGTCTTGTTCCTGATCTTAGAGAAAAGCTGAAAGCTTTTCACTATTGAATATGATGTTAGCTGTGTGTGGGCCTGTCGTATGACCTTTATTATGTTGAAGTACGTTCCCTCTGTACTCACTTTGGTGAGAGCTTTAACATAAGACGGTGTTGAATTTTGTCAAATGGTTTTTCTACATCTCTTGAGATGATCACATAATTTTTGTCCTTTGTTTTGTTGATGAGGTATATCATGTTGATTGATCTGCAGAAATTAAAATATTCTTGCATCCCTGAAATAAATACCACTGATGATGACATATGATTCTTGAATTCAGTTTGCTAATATTTTGTTGAAGAGTTTTTCATCTATGTTAATCAGGGATATTAGCCTGTAATTTTTTTTTTTTTTTTTTTTTTTTTTTTTTTAGTGTCTTTGTCTGGTTTTGGTATCAGGGTAATTCTGGCCTTGTAGAATGAGTTTGGAAATGTTCCCTCCTCTTCTATTTTTTGGAGTAGTCTGAGAAGTGTAGGTATTGGATCTTCTCTGAATGTTTGGTAGAATTTACCTATGATGCTGCCTGGTACTGGACTTTGTGGGGAAATTTTTATTAATGATTCAATTTTATTATTAATAATGAGTCTGTTCAGATTTTTCATTTTTTCCTGAATCAATCTTGGAATACTGTGTTTCTAGGAATTTACCCATTTCTTCTAGGTTGTCCAATTTGTTGGTATATAATTATAGTATTCTCTTATGATGCTTTGTATTTCTGTGGAGTCAGTTGTAACTTCTCTTTCACTTCTAATTTTATTTGAGTTCTTTCTCCTTTTGTTTTTGAAGAGTGGCTTTAAGAACTTTGTTTATCTTTTCAAATAACTAGCTCTTAGTTGTATTGATCTTTTCTGTTTGTTTTAGTCTCTATTTCATTTTCACTCTGATCTTTAGTTCCTGTTTTCTACTCTCTTTGGGCATTGTGTGTTCTTTTTCTAGTTTCTTTAGGAGCAAGGTTAGATTGTTTACTTGAGATTTTTCTTGTTTCTTGCCTAGGTCTGTATTGCTATGAACTTCTCTCATATCTGCTTTTGCTGTGTTTCATAGATGCTGGAACATTGTGTTTCCATTTTCATTTGTCTCAAGAAATGTTTTATTTCCTCTTTGAATTATTCATCAACCCATTCACCATTTAGTAGCATGTTGTTTAGCACCCCCATGTGTCTGTGTTTTTTCCAGTTTTACTTTTGTAGTTGATTTCTAGTTTCATACCTTTGTGGTCAGAAAAGGTGCTTGATATTATTTTAAACTTATTAAATTTATTGAGATTTGGTTTGTGGCCTAACGTGATCTATTCTGGAGAAGGTTCCATGTGTACTTGAAAAGAATGTGTATTCTCTTTTTGAATACAATGTTCTGTAAATATCTATTAAATTTCTCTATGTCTGTTAATATTTGCTTTATGTATTTAGGTAGTCCTATGTTGGGTGTGTAGCTGTTTACATGTGTCCTGTCTTCTTGTTAGATTGATCTGTTTATCGTTATGTAATGCCCCTCTATTTCTCTTGTCTCAGTGTTTGTTTTAAAGTCTATTTTGTCTGATATAAATATTGCTACCCTAAATTTTTTGTTTCCTTTTGCATGAAATATCTTTTTTCAAATTTTCACTTTTAGTCTTTGTGTTTCTTTCTCCCTTCCTTCCTTCCCTCCCTCCCTCCCTCCCTTCCTCCCTCCTTCCTCTTTTTAACATTTTGAAAATTAGTTTCAGGTGTACAAAACAATGTAATTAACATTTATCATTTATATCCCTCATACAGTGATAATTCCACTCGCCCCATCTACTACCCCTCTGACATTGCATACAGCCATTACATTTCCACTGCCTCTATTCCTAATGATGTACTCCTCTTCTTGTAACTCTCTCTCTCTCTCTCTCTCTCTCTCTCTCTCTCTCTATATATATATATATATATAAATTGTAGTTGACATTCATTATTGTTCAGCTTCAGCTTCAGGTGTACAGTGCAGTGACCAGGCATCTACATCTTCCCTGAGGTGGTCTCCCTAACTAGACCAGTGTCCACTGGATACCCTATAAAATCTTTACAACATTATTGATTACATTCCCCAAATTGACTTTCACATCCCCGTGGCAATCTTGTGGTTACCGATTGTGTTTTCTAATCCCCTCACCTTCCCCCTTATCCCCACCCCCTCCCATCTAGCAACCCTCAGTTTTTCCTCTATGTCTCTGAGACTGTTTCTGATTAGTTCATTCATTTATTCTTTTCTTTAGAGTCCACATATAAGTGAGATCAGACGGTATTTGTATTTCTCTGACTTATTTCACTTAACATGTTCTCTAGGTCCATCCACATTGTTGTGAATGGCAAGATTTCATTCTTCTTTATGGCTGTGTAATACTCCATTGTATAAATGTAGCAATTTCTTAATCTAGTCATCTACTGATGAGCATTTCAGTTGTTTCCATGTCTTGGCTATTGTGTGTAGTGCTGCAATAAACATAGAGGTGCATAAATTTTTTCAATTAGAGTTTTGGATTTCTCTGGATAGATTTCTAGGAGTGGAATTGTTGGATCATAAGGTAGTTCTATTTTCAGATTTTTGAAATATCTCCATACTGTTTTCCATAGTGGCTGCACCAATCTGCAATCCCACCAACAGTGCACAAGTGTTCCTTTTCTCCACATCCTTACCATCACTGGTTGTTTTTTGATTTATTCATGATAGCCATTTTGACTGGGGTGAGGTGGTATCTCATTGTGGTTTTTATTTGCCTTTCTCTAATTATTAGTGAGGTTGAGCATTTCTTCATGTCTGTTTGCCATCTGTATGTCCTCTTTAGAAAAATGTCTCTTCATGTCCTCTGCCCATTTTTTAATTGGGTTGTTTGCTTTTTTTGGAGCTGAGTTGAGTGAGACTTTTATAAATTTTGGATGTATTAACCCCTTATCGTTTATATCATTGGCAAATATCTTCTCCCATTCAGTAGGATCCCTTTTTGTTTTATTGATGGTTTCCTTTGCTGTGAAAAAATTTTTTAGTTTGATGTAATCCCACATGTATATTTTTTCTCTTACTTCCCTTGCCCGAGAGGATATATCAGTAAAAATCTTACTCCAGGTAATATCTGGAAAGTTTCTTCCTATATTTTTTTCTAGGAGTTGTATGGTTTCAGATCTTACTTTTAAGTCTTAATCCATTTTGAATTTATTATTGTATATGGTGTAAGGAGGTGGTCCAGCTTCATTTTTTTGCATGTGTCTGTCCAGGTTTCCCAGCACCATTTATTGAATAGACTGTCTTTACCCCATCGTACATTCTTACTTCCACTGTCAGATTAAATGGCCATATAGGCATGGATTTATTTCTGGGCTCTTTATTCTGTTCCATTGATCTATGCATCTGTTTTTATGTCAGTACCAAGCTGTTTTGATTACTGTAGCCTTGTAGTATAATTTGATGTTAGGTATCATTATACCTCCCACTTTGTTCTTATTTCTCAAGATTGCTGAAGCTATCTGGAGTCTTTTATGCAAGGATTATATGTTGTATTTCTGTGAAAAATGTCCTTGGTAGTTTGATAAGAATTGCGTTGAATCTGTATATTGCCTTAGCCAGGATGGACATTTTAACGATATTAATTCTTCCCATCCATAAGCATGGTATGTGTTTCCATCTATTTATATCTTCTTTAATTTCTCTCTTCAGTGTCTTATAATTTTCTGAGTACAGATCTTTTACTTCTTTGGTTAAATTTATTCCCAGGTATTTTATAATCTTTGAAGCAATTGTAAATGGGACTGTTTTAATTTCTCCTTCTGATATTTTATTATCGGTATATACAAATGCAACTGATTTCTGAATATTAATTATGAATCCTGCTACTTTACTAAATTAATTTATCAGTTCTAATAGTTTTTTTGGTGGAGTCTTTAGGGTTCTCTATACATAGTATCTCCATATAATGACGATTTTACTTTCTCCTTACCAATTTGGATGCCTTTATTTCTTTTTCTTGTCTGACTGCTATTGCTAGAACTTCCAGTACTATGTTGAATAGAAATGGAGAAAGTGGGCAACCTTGCCTTGTTCCTGATCTTAAGGGGAATGGTTTTAGCTTTTCTCCACTGGTATAATATTAGCTGTGGGTTTATCATATATGGCCTGTATTATGTTGAGATATGGTCCCTCTATTCCCATTTTCTTAAGAGTTTTTATCATAAATGGCTACTGGATTTTGTCAAATGCTTTTCCTGCATCTATTGATATGATCATGTGATTTTTATTTTTCATTTTGTTAATGTGGTGTATCACATTAATTGATTTGCAGATTTTGAACCACCCTTGCATACCAGGAATGAATCCCACTTGATCATGGTGTATGATCTTTATAATGTATTGCTGAATTCTGTTCGCTAATATTTTGTTGAGGATTTTTGCATCTATGTTCATATGGGATATCGGCCTGTAGTTTTCTTTCTTTTTTTTTGTAATGTCTTTGTCTGATTTTGGGATCAGGGTGATAGTGGCCTCGTAAAAAGTGTTTAGGAGGCTTCCTCCCTTCTGGAATTTTTTGAAGAGCTTGCAGAGAATAGGTGATAATTCTTTTTTGAATGTTTTGTAAAATTCACCTGTAAAGGCATCTGGTCCAGGGCTCTTGTTTGTTGGGAGCTTGTTGATCACTGATTCAATTTCCCTGGTGGTACTCAGTCTATTCAGGTTTTCTGTTTTCTTCTTGAGTTAGCCTTGGAAGGTTGTATGCTTCTAGAAAATTGTCCATTTCTTCCAGATTGTCTAATTTGGTGGCATACAGTTGCTCATAGTAATTTCTTAACATTTTTTTTTTTTTTTTTGTATTTCTGTGGTGTCTGTTGTCACTTCTCCTCTTTCATTTCTGATTTACTAATTTGGGTCCTCTTTCTCTCTCTCTCTCTCTCTTTTTGTTTTTGTTTTTTTGATGAGGCTGGTAAAGGTTTGTCAATTTTGTATATCTTCTCTAAAAACCAGCTCTTGGATTCATTGATCTTTTGTATTTTTTTTTTTTTTTTTTTTGGTCTCTAATTTATTTCTGCTCTGATCTTTATTATCTCCTTCCTTGTGCTCCCTTTGGGCTTATTTTGCTGTTCTTTTTCCAGATCCCTTAAGTGTGAGGATAAACTGTTGATTAGTGATTTTTCTTGTTTCTTTAGGTAGGCCTGCAAAGCTATAAATTTCCCTCTTAGGATTGCTTTCGCTGCATCCCACAGATTTTGGATTGTTGTGTTTTCATTTTCGTTTGTCTCAATATCTTTTGATTTCTTCCTTGATCTAATGGTTGACCCTTCATTATTTAGTAACATGTTATTCAGCCTCCATGTATTTGTTTGTATTCCAGTTTTTCTTCCTGTAGTTGACTTCTGATTTCACAGCACTGTGGTCAGAGAAGACAATTGGTATGATTTCAATTTTCTTAAATTTATCAAGACTTGTTTTGTGGCCTAATGTGGTCTATCTTGGAAAATGTTCCATGTACGCTTGAGAAGAACGTGAATTTTGCAGCTTTGGGGTAAAATGCTCTGAAAATATCGACTAAATCCAAGTGGTCCAATGTGTCATTTAAGGCCGTTGTTTCCATATTGATTTTCTGTCTGGAAGACCTGTCCCTTGTTGTCAGAGGTGTGCTGAAGTCCCCTACTATGACTGTTACTGTTGATCTGTCTTTATGTCCTCTTGTCGGATGGATCCCTTTATTATGTAGTGCCCATCTTTGTCTTTTAATATATTCTTTATTTTAAAGTCTATTTTGTCAGATATAAGTATTACAACCCCAGCTTTTTTCTCACTTCCATTTGCATGAAATATCTTACTCTAACCCTTCACTTTCAGCTTGTGTGTGTCTTTTGATCTGAGGTGAATCTCTTGTATATAGCATATGCATAAGTCTTGCTTTCTTATCCACTCAGCCACCCTCTATCTTTTGATTGGAGCATTTAATCCATTTATGTTTAAAGTGATTATTGATAGGTACAGTTATTGCCATTTTCTATTTGTAGTTAGATTGTTTTCATCGGTATACAGAAGCCCTTTTAATATTTCCTGCAGTGCTGGCTTGGTGGTGATAAATTCCTTTAGCTTATTCTTTTCTGGGAAGCTCTTTATCTGTCCTTCAATTTTATATGATAGCCTTGCTGGATAAAGCAATCTGGGTTGTAGGCCTTTGTTTTCTATCACTTTGAGTACCTCCTGCCACTCCCTCCTGGCCTGCAAGGTTTCTGTAGAAAAGTCATTTGATAGTCTTATAGGAGTTCCCTTGTATGTAATCTTCTGCCTTTCTCTTGCTGCTTTTAGGATTCTCTTTTTGTCTTTAACCTTTGCCATTTTAACTATAACATGTCTTGGTGTGACCTGTTTGAGTTTATCCTGGATGGAACTCTCTGCACTTCCTGGGTTTGTATGTCAGTTTCCTTCACCAGGTTAGGGAAGTTTTTGGTTATTACTTCAAATATGTTCTCGATCCCTTATTCCCTCTCTTCACCTTCTGGTATTCCTATGATGTACATGTTGTTGCACTTGATGTTATCCCAGAGGTCTCTTAAACCATTTTCATTGTTTTTTTATTCTTTTTCTTTATTTGTTGTTCCACTTGGGTGATCTCTGCTAACTTGTAATCTAAGTCGCTGATTCGATCCTCTGCCTCATCTAACCTGCTGGTAATTCCTTCAAGTGTGTTCTTTATTTCAGTTATTGCATTCTTTAGTTCTAACTGGTTATTCATTATGATTTCTCTATCTTTCTTTATGTCGTCACTAAGCTCCTTAAGCATTCTTATCATCAGTGTTCTGAACTCTGTCTCTGATAGGTTGGTTACCTCTATTTCATTTTGTTCCAATTCTGGAGGTTTCTTCTGTTCTTTTATTTGGGACATGTTT
The DNA here is from genome assembly GCF_964194185.1 of Rhinolophus hipposideros. Lineage (NCBI taxonomy): Eukaryota > Metazoa > Chordata > Mammalia > Chiroptera > Rhinolophidae > Rhinolophus > Rhinolophus hipposideros. Next base: position 49,889,295 of record NC_138049.1, on the reverse strand, counting down.
CTTTGTTTCCCCATTCTGGCTGACTCCCTGTGTTTGCTTTGATGTATTAGGTAGATCCTTAGGGTTCTTGGTTTTTGCTGCGTGATCTTATGTAGTATGTGTCCTTTATGTTTGACTTGCGCCACTTCCCTATTCTCCTGTGTGTGTGCTCCAAAGGTGACCCTTGGATTGTGTATATTGTCCTGTTAAAGTTGATCTTTAATTACTTTTAGATTGTCAATAGGTGGGATTGACTCCTAGGCTGACTAGTTGTGAGACTTGGCTCTGCCCACAGTGGATGATCTGCTGTGTGAGCGTTGACTGCTCAAATGAGGCTTGGCTCCTATGGGCTCTTGTGCTTGTAGAGAATTCCCTCTGGGTGTGTCACTTGTAGGTCAGACCCGGTAATACTCTGGTTTGGTCTGGAGTTGGCCTCTGGGTATGTTGACTCTTGTGCCTCTTGGGCTGGGCCCTGGTGTAGGGCAATTTCAGAACAAAGCAAATCGCCAAGCACAACAACAACAAAGAAAAAACCAAATACACTCACATGTAAAAACAACCAATAACCCACACTCAACACAGGCAAAAATATCAAAAGATACAAAAACAAAACAAAACAAAAAAAGCAGCGCCAGTCTTGGCTTAAACCCACCAAGTAATCTCCAGGTTGTCCTCTGCATCTTGTGCAGGCAGAGCTGGCCAAGTGACACCCAGAGTGAACCTGGCACTGCAATTCTAGATGAGTGGGGCTATGGGGTTTGGATGGTAGGTTTTACAAAGTCAGTGCAGTTTCTGCTCTTGCCTGCATATATGCGCACTGAGAGTAACACAGCCAGCCGTGTCCACGTCTCCTGAGTCTTAGGGCACTTCTTCCGTGTGTGTGTGTGTGTGTGTGTGTGTGTGTGTGTGTAGGGCACAAGATTTCTGAGCTGCTAAAAGCCCAGAGCTGCGTCTGCTACCTGCTGCTGACCCCCGGGTGTGTGTCCACAGTTGTAATTGCCCTGCCCTAGGCAGGCCAGAAAGAGTGGGGGTTGGGGATGGAGGAGTCCTCTCTCCCAGCTCAGCAGTGTCACACTCTTCCCAGCAGCTACAAACTGGGTTCTCCCAGATCCTGGGCCCTACTGCTCCTCTGTAATCTGACACTATTCCTCAGTTCAGGGGCCAGCCTGAGTCTCTGGAAGGGTGAGGGTAGGACTGGGAGAGTGGGGGAAGGGGCACAGGTAAGGTGTTCAAGTCCTTTGTCCGACCTAGGGCCCAGCTGGAGGTCTCAGCTGAGGTTACTGCCTTAAACTCTGGATATACTGCTCTCCCGGCAGGAGAGATCAGCTGTGGGATGCAGGGAAAGAGCCCACCTTCTGGCTCTTGTGATCTCTCTTGTACCATCCTGGGGCCCCCTGCATCTTCGCAGCCAGGGTTGCAGCTGTGTCTCCCCTCTGCTCCCTTTTCCCTTGCTCGCCCAGTTTGCCCACCTTCAAGTAATCCTCAAATGAGTCTCTGAGCTGTTTTGTGTGATGAGCAGAGAGTCCTTTGACAGGTTACAGATGTTGAATTTGTGGTAAGTTCCAAAGGAGAACTCAAGAAGACCACCTCCCTGCCGCCATTTGTATGACGTCACTCAGTCTTTGTGTTTCTTTAGATCTGAAGTGAGTCTCTTGCAGGCAGCATTATAGATGGGTCTTATTTTTTTAATCCGTCCACCCACCCTATGTTTTTTGTATGGACTATTTGGCTCATTTACATTTAAAGTAATTATCGATAGGTATGTACTTATTGCCATTCTATTAATTGTTTTCTGGTTGTTTTTGTAGTTCTCTGTTCCTTTCTTCTCTTACTGAGGTGCCCTTCAAAACAAACTCACTAGAAATAAAGCCTCCCATTCTTAAATAACATTTATTATTGTGGCAAAGAAGTCTTTTTCATGAGACCAGTTCTCATATTTATTTAGGTATGTTATGATTATAGAAGCAAATTTCACTGAACTGCTATGTATATGGAGTATGTCTGACTACAACTCTTAATTCAGCAATCTAATATTCACAATGTGTTGGCTGCCACTTAGCTACTTATCCAAACATGCCTTTTTTATTTTTTTAAAACATGTGCCTGCACAGGATGAAAAAGAAAAACGCCAAGGGCTTGCTACAAAGGAGAAGCCTAAAAAAGATAAAATTATTCCTGCAGCAGTTCTGCGCAACTGCAGTCTGTGAGTGCAGGAATAGTGTTCGTGTGGGGAAGCATTATGCCCAGTGGTTTCTCGGTGTTGACGGTGTGAAAGCCCTTGAGGTTTTCTGCGGCTGTCAGGAGAGATGAGAGTCCATCTACTGAATCCAGTCGATGTTGAGGCACCGCGCTATGAAGGCAAACATGTCTGAGACTTCTTCTATCACTTTGGCTGTGGGCTTCCCAGCCCCGTGGCCTGCCTTGGTGTCCACATGGATAAGCAAGGGGTTGCTTTGCTTCCGGCTGCGGCCCACGATGTACTGAAGGGTGGCAATGAACTTCAGGGAGTGAAGTGGGACCACACGGTCATCGTGGTCGGCAGTGAGGAGAAGCATGGATGGGTACTGGATGTCATCTGCTTCTGGTAACTTCACATTGTGCAGTGGAGAGTATCTGAAAGGCACATCAAACAGTGGTGTTTGTTCACTAGGATACTCAAGGAAGATGGGAGTTGGGGGGGCACAGTTACCAGCCTAGTGTCACTAGCAATGAGGACTGCAGCTAACTAGTACGTGGGTGACACTGTACACTCCGCTTGCACCATCAGGCTACTGGAAACTGGGGAAAGCTGTCGCTTATCTGGCTCCTACTTTGGAAGACTGTCAGAGAGAAACTCACGGGGCTGTTGAAATAACCTGAACTGTATGCACGCTTACTGTCTTGAGTATTTTCCTTTTCTTTAGACTTTTTCACTGCTACAAAGTGAACTGTCTTTTTAAATCCCTGATTGTGGATATAAATAGTGCAAGCCTTTCTCTTTTGGAAGAACTTGAAATTCTCCATGCACAGAAGCATTCTGCCCTTTTACTATGTGGAAAACCTCTATTTCAGGTGCAGTGTGGCAGTCTTAGGAAGATCACGGTCTTCTCTGAGCCTAGTTTCCTGTCTGCGCATCTCCTACTGACTCCAGCAGAGAGAAACTGCCTTTGGCGCCAATGTGAGAACCCGAGTGGAGAAGGCACCTTCTGAAGTACAAGGTAAGCTGCCAGATGAGTGATCAGAAAGGGTTTTAAACATAAAAGCATACTTGGGTTCAACAGTGATTACTAACAGTTAAGTGAGCGAAATATCTGGATATTGGATATTTTTTTTTTTAACATTTCATTCAATATGGTGTCATGTTTTTCAAAGGGTTCAGTATTAATTTATGTAATCAACTATTTTAGTAGAGTTTGATATTGGAGGTAAATAGTTGCAGTCTGGGATGGCTCATCTGGGTTCTCTGGTCTCTCAAGCCTGAAATCAAGGGCTCAGCAGTGTGGGCTCTTATTGGGAAATTCTGGAAAAAAGTCTTTCCAAACTCATTCAGGTTGCTGGCAGAACTCGGTTCCATGAGGATGTAGGCCTGAGGTCTCTGTTGTTTTTATGGCTGTTGTTCTCTAGAGGCCCCCTTCTTCTATCTTCAAAGCCAGCAATGGTGGGTCAAGTCCTTCTCATGCTTTCAATCTGTCTGACCTCCCTTTCTGCTGCATCCCTAACTCCAGCCACAGCTCTGCCTTTCAGAGTTATGTCATTACATTGGGCCTGCATGGATAATACAGGATAATCTCTTTATTTTAAGGTCTGCTGAGTTGTAATCTTAATTTCATCTGCACAGGCCCTTCACCGCAGTACCTAGATTAGTGTTTCATTGAAGAATCTTGGGCGGGGCCATCTTTAGAATTCTGCCTATCACATCTTGGTAGTTTTTGTTCAAGACGAGAACAAAACAAGGAAGACAGATAGGTATTAACCATCATTTCCCCTACTTTTGCAGTAAATTATATGCAAATATGAGACACTCGGGAACACGAAGTCAAAACACTTATCTTTTCCTTTTGATTGACTGTTCAGAATTATGATATCAAATCATTAACATATATATGCCAATATGAATTAGAACCTTACTTGATAAGCCATTCAAAGTGTTGTTTGCTGTCTGAGCACCCATAATCGGTGGTCCAGGCATGACCGATGGTATATTTATGGAACTTGAGCATGTCCATTACTCCAACTTGGGCGATAACACAACCAAAGAGGTCAGGACGCTGGTTCGCACAAGCAGCTAAAAACCAAGACGGAAAGGGAGGCAATACATCATTAAACACTCAAACAAACAAAACCGAAGTAATACTTAGATGCCTTCAGATCCCTGGTTGCGTTTTTTCTTAGGCAGGTGATTTATGACGGTTTCTTCTTGTGCTCTAATGACCCACAAGCTTTCCCCCCCTTCCTTCCAGTATATCTGAGGAGGGGATGGATATTCTCATCAGTAACAGAGATTTACTCCACAAAGTGAATTTCAATGAGAGGGTTATTTGAAAAAGTTCAAGGACTTTCAGAAAAACCTGTGTCCCTTCCTCCCATCCCTACTTGCTTTCACAGGTGATGAGGGAGGTCAAGGAACTTGTTCAGGATCTCAAAACTAGCCTGTGATATAATAATCACTATATATTTAGTCATTCCCATTCCTGGCACAGAGCTCCTAAAACCTTAGAATTTCATGAGTGATAAGGATGAGAGAAGTGTCTGTGGTGATTCATAACTAGCCCCTTTCAACCATACCGAGCTTGAGCTTATGCTAAGGATGTGACTTCTGGGCCCCAAGAGAGCTTCAGGCTGGAGACCAGTTGCCAGAGGAACCAACCGTGTGATTAGAGGGTTGGAACTTTCAGCTTAACCCCTTGACCCCCCACCATGACTTCTGGGAAGGGGAGAAGGGCTAGAGCTTAATCATCCACAGTTAATTTAATCATCGTGCCTACAAAACAGAACCCCCATAAAATCCCCTAAACTACAGAGTTCAGACAGCTTCCAGGTTGGTACATTCAGGTGCTGGAAGGGTGGCGTGCCCAGAGAGGGTATGGAAGCTCTGCACACACCCCACATCCATTGCTTACCCTATGTGTCTTCCATCTAGTGCTTCCTGGGTTCTGCCCTTTATAACAAACCAGTAAAAGTAAGAGTGTTCCTGAGTTCTATGAGTTGCTCTAGCAAATTATCAAACCCAAAGGGGGGTTATGGGAACCCCGATTTATAGCCAGTCGGTGACAAGTTTGGGAGGCCCAGGGCTTGTGATTGGCATCTGAAGTGGGGCAGTCTTGTGGGTCTGAGCCCTTACCCTGTGGGGTCTGCGCTAACTCTGGGTCAAGTCAGGAAGGAACTGAATTTAGGACACCCAGATGGTGTGTCTGGAGAGCTGGAGAATTGGTTTATGTGGGAAAGAAACCCACATCACTTGGAAGTGTGGTGAGTAGAAGCAGTTCATACAGTTCAAGGCAGAACAGAGCAGAAAACCCAGCTCAGGGATGTGTCCAATAGCGGCACACCTTCTTGTCCTGTTGTAAAAACACTGTACTTCAGTTACTTACAACTTTTTTTTGATAATTCAACAAATATTTATTGAACATCTGTCATGTGCCTGGCATTAGGCCTGGGGATGTATCAGTGAATATTTTAGTGGACAAGATAAAGAAGTGAACAAGCAATCGTAGTGTAGCAACCACTACTGTTGAGAAAATTTAGGTGCTACCGAAGTAGGGAGTAGGGGCACCTGTCCAGGTGTAAAGCAGTTAGGGAGGAAGTCATATGAAAGCTGGCATGACTAGGAGTTAGTCAAGGGAGATGGAATTTTCCTGCCTCTGGCAAGAAACATAGTTTTCACCCCAATTCTGATTGCTTAATCATAATACTGAACCTGAGTCATACCCTTGGATATCCTGATTCTCTCACCAAGAGGCAGGAGGGGCAGGAATCTTTTAAATAAGCATTCAGTATCCTGTTGGGGGAACTCCACCTCTGGACTTTCCTTAAGGGACCAGGTCTGTCACAGACACAAACCAATTTCTGAACATAAAACTCTGAAAATATAAAGGAGCTATTGGATAAACCAGTAAATTACAAAACAATTCTCCCAATATTGGAATCAGATGGTATTTTCCATGTCTTCTCCCACTAAATCTTAGATTCGCCCATAGTTCTTTCTTTTACACTTCACATATAATCCCAGTGAAAACTCAGTTGGCTCCAATTCAAAATACACCCAGATTCTGACCACTGTTCACTACTTCCATCACTACCTCCCAAGTCCAAACTTTGTCTCTCACCGCACAGAAGTCTCCTGTCTGGCCTCCTGCTTTTTGGTCCTTGCCTCCCTTTCCATCTACACTAACACCATAGCAGGCTCAACGCATGATCCTGTGAAAAAAGTAAGTCAAATTATGACACTTCTCTGCTCAAAACTCCCCCAGAGGCTTCTCATTTTACAGAGTAAACCAGGTCCTCTAGCCTGGCTCTGAGGTCCTGCCTGGTATAGCCTCCCGCCCCCCTCCCGCTCTACTCCCCTGCTCACTGTGCCAGCCACACACGTGGGCCCCCTCACTGTTGCTAGAACACTCCAAACCCATGCTGGCCACTGCTTATCATCTGCCTCTTCTGACTAGAATGAATGCTCCATGAAGGCAGAAGTGTGGTCTGTTTGGGGTAAGAATTTTATCAATATACTTTTAAATATTAACCAAATTATTTTGGATGTATATATTTTACCTCTAAAGGAAAATGCTTTTTCAAGACTACAGATATTCTATTGAGATAAAGAATAATAACAGGAATTCAGGTTTTGACATGACTCAGTATATTTCCAAGACAGGGCAACTGAGTGAATGTGCCACTACCTGACCACTCTCCTCTAAAACAGTGCATTGAATACCCCCCAAATTGTCATGTGTGTGTTTTAAGTTGAGCTTATATGTGCTATTCTACATTTGTGCAACGGTCCCTCCTTTCCTAATGACATTGGATGTAGGACACAGCAAGCAAAGTTTAGGTTCACTGTGCATTACAATGTTTAGTGCTACCGAGAGATAAAATTCAAAGTAAAATTTCATTAACTACCAAAAATTAGGAAAAGCTACTTACAGGCAGTGCCACAAAAAGGTTAAAAGAGCAGAATATGAAACCACAGCGCTAGGCTCCAGCCCAACACCACCATTTTCCAACTGTGTGACACTGGGCAAGCTACTCAACCTCAGTGCCCCAGGGTCCTCCTCTATGAGATGGGATATTACCAGTCCCAGTCTGACAGGCAGCGTGTACCTCCCAGGACAGCATGCATATCAAGGGCTTAGACTGAGCCTGGCACACAAGGTACTCATTATTTTGTGACCTACTGTATTTCCCTGAAAATAAGAACGGGTCTTATCTTAATTTTTGCTCAAAAAGATGCATTAGGGTTTATTTTCAGGTGATGTCTTATTTTTTCATGTACAACAGTCTACATTTACTCAAATAGTCATGTCATCTTCTGGAACATCGTCATAACTCTCTAAACCCCGAATTCTGGCTTGAATTTCTTGCGACTCCATTTCCGGTAGAACCATTGGCCCCAATGTCTCCTGTCCAGCAATAGAGCTCTCCTTAAATGAGCACTTCTTGTCCACGTAGCCTGCTCGTAGTGCATTGGCGACACAGCTGCCAGTGATTTTATCCCAGGAATTCTTCACCCAAGTCAGGACCCCTTGCAGGCTGGGCTTCACAAAGTTTCCACGCTGATTTCTCTCCATTCTATTTTCACTGTAGTCATTGATTTCCATGCGCAAATGGTCCTTAAATGGCTTGTTTATTCCAATATCAAGAGTCTGGAGATAGGCAGTCATTCCTGCAGGAATCATTATTTGATCCATTCTTCTCTCTGTAAGGAAATTCTTCATGTCTTTAGGGAGGTGAGTGCTGGCTGAATCCCAGACTAGCAGACCTCTTTGGCCACCTTGCAAAACAAGTAGCAGCATTAAATCGACCCACTTTCTTATAACTGCTTGTGTTCACCAGGCTTTTTCGGTTTCAAGAACATAAATGCCTGAAACACGTTCAACCTTATCTTTCTTGCCCTTAGTGATGATTAGTGGTGGGGCTTTCTTTCCATCCAGACGAATTGCCAAAATACAGGTAACACGTGCACTTTTGTAACCAGTGGAGGGAATGTAGATTGATGAGGCACCCCTCTGATCAATTCTTGTTTGAGATCCTTGGTCCATAAACACTGCAGTTTCAGCCAGAGCAATCATGTTGGAGAGCTGGTATTTAGAAAAGTCGATGCCATCAACAAAGGACTTAAATGCAAGTACACGTTTCATAACTTCAGCACCTTCCAGCTTGAATAGTGTTGTTCTTAGAGACAGTTCATGTTGCTGAAGGAAGCCATCCAGCCAGTGTTGTGATGCTTTGAATTCTTCTGGGGCTATTTCTAAATGTGGTGCCATTGCAAGGGCAAATGCTTGAATATCAGCCCTGAGCACAACCAAAGCCTTTGCTCTCCTGTCAGCAATCCGTTCACAGATGACATCTTCCAGATCAGGAAATGATGGTTGCTGACCTTATCCACACTTGTGCTTCTCAACATTTCCCTCGTCCACCTGTGGGCTGAAGTTATCATACTCTGCTTGCCATTTTTGGACTGTTCGGAGATCCAACTTCTTCTCTTTGCAGAAAGCCATAAGATTCTTGCCCCAGGAGTCCCGCACGATTCCTTTCTTGTACTCGACAGAATAGCTCTTTCTTTTTGCACTCATCTTGTCTGGGGGTCAAGATATTATTCCCTTTAAATCTACCATTAAATCGAGTGTTAACTGATTATGAGACAGGAGTGGCAAAAAAACTGATGAGTTAAGAATGATGGTCCACACGAAAGCGACGAAAAACTGCAGGCACCAAAATTCAGAAAACGTTTCTTTATTTCACACGAGTGCATTAAGTATGTCTGTTACAACACATGATATATTGAATTATGAAGATTCATATTAGACACAACCATGTCCGTTTATCAGTGCACACATTATTCGTGCGTTGTGTCTGTAGTCCGATTGGTCATTCGGCAGTAAGTTTCAAGTTCATGTTTACATAGGTGTTAACCTCTCTTCCAAAGGTGCCCACTTGGGTATTTACAAATATTTAATTATAATTTATATTATTTATTTTTAAGTATTAATGTCAATAATATTTATTTATATTTAATTATATAATTCAATACATATGTCGTGTGTTGCAATGGACGTACTAAATGCATCTGTCTGGCTGACGATTTTAACTGGGGCTTATTTTTGGGGTAGAGCTTATATTACAAGCATCCGGAAAAACCATGCTAGAGCTTATTTTCCAGTTAGGTCTTATTTTCAGGGAAATGCAGTATGTCATTACTATTGTTATGGACCCATTTATGTACGTACCTCATTCTCCTCATGACTCTTCTCTCTACACCCATATACCCGGTGTATTCAACAAAAGTTTAGTAATGATCACATCTTACAAGTTCTGAATAACATCTTACAAGTTCTGAATAACACAATCAGAAGGGTTATCAGGCTCAGTCCTATGCTGGCTGGACACTAGAAACCTGTCGATCCAGTTGGTGGGGAGAAGGGTCCCACCCGGCTGGGGAGAAAAATGCAGTCCAGCCCAGAAGAGCTCAGAGCAGGCCAGACAGTTTTTAGGCTGTCATGACTCAAGTCTGTATAATGTGGGTTCAGTTGGGTCTTCATGTGTCATTTATCAGATGCCCAAATACAAATGGATTTTGCTTTCTTTGTACCATTGCTCCCACCATGAACCAAAGTAAATCAAGAGCTGCCTACAGACAGTACATTTGAAAACCCCAAGAGTGTTAACTAGTAAGTGCAATAAACAAAATTCAGTCCTCACCCACTAAGAGGCCTCCATTTGAACCTCCATTGATAGTGAGCCTCTTGGGAGACGTGTAACCTTCCTTGATAAGATATTCAGCAGCACACTGAAAGTCATCAAAGCAGTTTTGTTTGTTGGCCAAGATACCACCTACAATGTGCCAAAGTGAAGGACAGTTAATTAACAAAACAGCACATAAAAAACAAAACAAACAAACAAAAAACCCACAACAGATTTACCAAGAGGGAACTCAAATGATGAAGGGAATAGTTTCAACTACTGATCAATTTAAACACAATGGGTTGACACTACATTTAGAAAAATACCTCTTTTGGTATGTGTTGTAGAAATCCATCATCAATACCACAACTGCCCATCCATATGGTGGATTTTTATAATAACTCCTAGATCTTAAAAGGCAAATGCCTTAAAGGGAAGAGATGATCTGTCATGTCAGAGAATCATGAAAACAAACGGGTGAAAGAGAATGTAATAAAAAAGAACCTGTATTTTGGAGAAACTGAACTTTAAAACAAGACCTCTAGCAGTGTTCACTAATTTTCTGAGTTCCGCCTAGCCTGTGATGGTGGGGCTGTGCGTGCTTCTGCCTCCCTAGGAAGATAAAAGCACTTGGCAGAGGTGCACTTCTCACCCCTCTTCTTTGCGGGAGTTTGAAATGGGTAAGTAATGATGAGAAGTAAGTCTTCCAGTTTGGTCTTCCAGTTTAGATAGGAATTAGGTGGGGAGGTGGTGCTGCAGACAGCAGCCCATTACAGTTTCTCAAATCTTGAATGGAGAGGGTCTTAAACATCTCCCCAGAGAATCTGGGCTTTTTCATCTAAAAGGCATTCCAAAGTACAAAACCACACAAAGCAATTACTTAAGGAGAGAAACATTTATAAGGTCTTAGAATACCTAAAAGTAAAGGCCAAATGTCAAAGGCATGCCCTCAGAGAAACAGATGTCTGAAATAACTGCCAGTAAATGAAGAAAACGCAGACAGATCTAATCAGACATTTGAGATTAACCACTTCTGTAGAAATTCGATTAAAGATGAAGCAGTGCTACTAAAAAAATTTTTTCATATCAAAACAAATGTTATTAAGATTTTAATAAGAAATTATTGGGGAATTAGAACAGCTAGGATGACATTGTCCAAGAATAATATCATTTGGGTTATATGACTATATTTTTTAAAGAGCATTAAATTCTAAACTCAATTAACAGAATGGAATTTAGATTTATCAATGTTCAGTATAGTAGAGTGTAACTGGAAAAGGCCCATTTCTGGTCCTTTCACTGCCTAAATTTTGAGAATCAGTCCAAAGGCAGTCTGCTTTTAAGCTCAGTCAAGCTTCATATTTCCCCAGGATTTTGGACAATAAGTTGGTTCTAATTAACACAGAGATTAGAGAGTCATCTTGTTAGTTAGAGTCATCTCTACCTAACACAGAGATGAGAGTTCATCAGGACAAAAGGTACTCTGTCCTCAGGGCAGGGTGGGCACCTGAGCACCAGCCGGGTATTGCAAAGAGGAATCCAAAGTCTTTGGGGATAAGATCACAGGATAAGGTAGTTTTGTATTTAAGTGTGTACGCCACAAACATTTTAACTAGAAAATCAGGCAAGTCAAGCAGTCCAGACTTAGCACATGGATTTGGGATGTAAATCAATCATATGGTATATAGAGATTCTATTCTTAGTCTCCTTTAATCAATCATCTCTTATAATTTCATAGTACGATTTTAATGTAAGTAAATTCTAATATCAGGTCAAAGTCAAAATTATATAATGAATTCTATGCCATTTTAAATACAGTGACAACCGGGCAAGAGGATCCAAGATCAGAATAGATAAGCACTGCTTGCCAAACACAATGACAACTGATGAAGTCTTTGGGGATGACAGGACAGAGGTCAACCTAACATAGCAGGTAGGCCTGGAGCCCATGTGTTAATTAGGAACACTCCCTCTTGCTAAGATGCTCATAGTTTGTTGTCTGATGTCAGCCCTTGGGGGACGTGCTGGGGGGGTCAGGTCTGGGCCTTTCCTACAGCTTGACGCCTAACAGGTACTTATGAAAAATCTCTTTCCAGATCTACATCTTTCTTGATTTGATTTGATGCAGAAAACCTGAGCCTTTCGCCTCAGGATCAGGAAGGCAGAGAAGAGCAAGTGGAGGTACGGATTAGAAGGGCGGTCTCTAATGTTCCGACTGTGGGAGAAGACCCCTCGCCTGGTGCTGCTAACCAACCCCAAGCACTAGTGGCTACCTTTGTCCCAGCAGACCTTCTTATAAATGATGGCTGATGATGAGAGAGGGGAGAAGCATGGAGCTGGAGGAGAGAAGGTGCTTTCCCACATCCTCCTCCAGGGGATACAGGTATAGGGATACAAGAACATCTTGAAACTATTGGTTGGTATATGAATTCCATATGCACAAAAGCCTGGGTGAGGGGGTGTGCTCCATAAAGAAAAGGGAGAGATAGGACTTTAAAAATAAAGATTGTCACATTTTTTTTTAAAAGAATAATCCGGGAATGAAGCTGAGTACAGAAGCAGTATCTTCAATCAACTAGAATACATTCTTCAGAAGGCCAGAGAATGGAGACTCAATCATTAACACCAGAAAAGAAAAACGACTGAGTTCTTGTGTCTAAAACCTGCACGTGACAGTCATAGCAGCAATGCTAGGAAAACGCTCTTTCTCAGCGGTGTTGGGGAAATTAGAGAAAACAAGCAAAAGGAGGCTCGCGATGAGAACAGGAAAGCTCTATTTTAGGCTGCTTTTTTTCTTTTAAGAGAAAATTACCTGTTTTGAGATTGCCAAATAATGCTGAACAGTAAGTAATAAGCTAGGCTAACAGGAGACAGAATAAGTACCAAAAAGCACCTCCCAGATGCACTTCTGACAGTGATAGATAAAACTCTACTCCATGCATTGCTAAAAAAACAAATAATTTTGATTATGGTCTATCATGAATACTTCTGAAAAATATGTACTTCATTACACAGACTACAAAGGAAAATAAAATATGAAAGGACAAATTTGTTTTTAAAGGGGGGAGTGGTGCCTGCAATGTGTTTGAAAATATCCTTATTTTTCATCGTCTAGTCAAAATACTTTTCTGTTCCTCACTCCCCTCAGCTCATTCAAACATAGCTTGGACTATGCCACGTTTGTGTTTCTGTAGAGAAAATACCTCACCTTTATGCCATGTCTCTCCGTATTCACCACCTCCTCGGATGTTGGCCACTGCAAGGATACCACCCATGTGTCTCACGAAGATAAGCCTGGACACACTGAGAAACAGGTACAACAGCCTTCCATTAGCAGCCCAGTGAGGACCACACTGTCTCCCTCCACGTATAATATTTAAATCGGAGCCCAATATTTTTATATTACTTGACTGAAGCAAAAAAAATATATAGCTTATGATGAATGTTTAACTGCAAAGCTCAGGTATTTTCAGGAACATTTAATATATATCATTTTTCTATATTAGTAAATACTTCACGATACAAAGTAGGAATACAAAATTTACAATGCAAACCAAGGGAAAAAGTACAGGCCCTCAGTTCCTACTGAATCTATCTTTTACCAACTATCTTGGCAAGCGAAATACTGCCAGCCATGTGACATTCCCTGGTGTGAACGGGGTGGGACTCCTAGGAACACCCAATAACGGCCCCTGCTACCAGGTTTTTTTTCTTCCTTTTTTGCTATCTCTTTCCAAATTGTTCAAGTTAGAAAAAAGAAAAAACCTCGTTCTGAAACACGGATTTTAAACAGGTTTTCCCATTCCACAGAGACTTAGATGTTAAACTAAACCATCTAGGATGACAAGGCAGAGGAGATGAAGGACACGTACCAGAAAATAAGAATGGAGAGCTCAGGGATGGAGAATGTTTTCTAGAAATAAACAGAAGAAACTACAGCACACAGCTTCTAGGAAAAAGAATGAAGTCCTTTGGAAGCCTTGGATTTTACGTTTTTCTCCTCCTCTTTCCACTCTGATCCTAAAAATGCTGAGTAACATTTTTCTACTTGCTATTAAAATTAATTTGTCTTTGACAACTATTTCTGAGAATGTTATCCTTCTGCCTTTAGTAACTAGGGAAACCATGGGCTTCTGCAACGTGGGGCTCTAGAAGGTCTGACAGTTTAATTTCCTAGATCTCGGGGCTAAAGAGGAAAGGATAGTTGGGGTAGGTGATCAGACCATGTAGCCATACCAGATTGGCCTAATAGATTTTCAATCACTTGGTTTTTTTAAAAATATTTTTCATTCACCTCTAATGGTCTTTACTGAAACTACCAACATACTCACTGGGATCTGGGATGAAGATGGCACAGGAACCATTCCTTACTCCTCTCCTGAAGTCCAACAGAGCATGCTTCATAAATAAACTTATTGCACAAATCAACAAAAACAAGTGGCTTTAGCTACAGACCTGCTCAGGAATCAGTGTTGTTTTGATCCTAGCCACCCTGTGGGGATCAAGGGGATGGGGCTCAAGGTACAGATTTCTGACTCATTCATTAGCTGAAGCACGTGTTCACTGGCCACACATTCAGACATCACTGTGACTTGAAACAAGCATGTATTTCTTCACTTTGAGTGAAAAGAGGGGCAAACCATGACACACTCTATTTTTTGTTGTAAGGATTAGGGCATTTTTTGTTGTAAGGATTAGGGCACTCTAAGGAACCAACAGCTACTGGCTTACATTTTTAGACTAATAATCACAGAGAATAACTATGGCATGTAGACATACTAATGGAACAGTGACTCTCATTGCCTGGGCAACGCTGGTCCGTCTGTGGGCTCAGGCCTTGCCTAGGATGGTGCTTGGTACAGAGGAGGCATTAGAGGATGTAAATGGCGCTATCATTGCACAATGAGCAAACAGCCACCATACGCGCTTCTCATTAGTTGCCCTTCAATTTAATCATAAAAGGATGCCTTACAAATCTTCTGAAAACACTGTTCTACATGATGATTGTATACCTTCATAAGCTCCTAACAAAAGGGTAACATCAAACTCGTTAGCCAGATATTCAAGACAGTCCACAATTTGGCTACCAACTACTTTAAGGGCAGGAACCACGTTTCAGACTTACATTAAATCCTATAAAAGGAGCAGAGTGATCTGCTGATGTCAGGTACTCAAAACAAAGGTAACAGTTTTCTTGTATTTAAATTGAGGACAGCTGGTGGAATCTACTCTGAGTTTATGTTCTGATAGTCACCAGCCCATTCATCTTTCCCGAACAGGAAAGATGAATCTGAATCAGATTTCACGGGAAGTACTATTTAGAGGATGGTTTAATGCTGGTCTTGCTGATAGGAGTCTCCTTGCTTTTATTAAAAATGTTGAAAGCAAATTCCATTTTGTCCTATGAATGGGATATTAAAATCAAGTTTACAAATAACTGACAGAAGATATTTTTATATAAAAAGTATCATATGTATAAATTTAGATTTTTCTCCCTGAACGTAAGTTGCTGGGAAATAATCACAGAACAGTTTAAAATGAAGTGATAGAGTATACAGAAAATATATTTATGGCTGAATCTTAAGACAGTCTGTTTTAAGACTGTGTGCTGCCAAAAAATGTAATTCTTAGCTGAACACCCATTCCTTCTGCAGAGAACACTGAGGGCAGTGTTAGCAAATGACTAATGCTAAAGGAAGGAGTTTCCCTTCCAGACTCCCCTGGCACTACCTTCTGTAGCCCGGCAGCTACAGCTTCAGCAGCCAGTTCCCAAACAGCCTACTCCACCGAAGACACAAGTTTACCTTGTAGTGATCCTGAAATTCCTGACCCAAAACGCACGTATGTAACACATAATCCTGCCTCTCCATGAAAGTGACAAGCAAGAAATACATGGTTAAACATATTAGAAAACATGATTTAGTAGACTGGTCTTTGGTTTCTTTCCACTGTATGGAGAGGATCAAATGCATGCTGAAGTGCCATGCTTACCTGTAGTTGGGTGTGATCGATATGTTGAAGCCACCATAGCCATATAAGAAAGCAGGATGAGAGCCATCCAATTTTATGCCCTTTTTATGTACGATGAACATTGGAATCTTTGTACCGTCCTTGCTAGGGTAGAAAATCTAGAACAAAAGAGAGAATAGAGTTGGCATTACTTAGTAAACACTTGCATGTTTTCACATGGGACACAGACAGGTAGTCAGTTCTTTCTTCAAGATACACAGTAGTAACACAATGGAAATCCAGTATCACTTTGCCTATTTGCTGGTGGAGCATGTTTCAGTTGTTATGGAAACAGTGTGGAGTAGTGAAAAGCACATGGGTCTGAAAATAGGAAGACTTGAATTTGAATTCTTATTCTACAACCATCTAGCCGGATGACCTTGGGCCTGCTGTTTATCCTCCTGCAGACTCAGTGGTTCATTCCTGAAATGTCACCCTCACGCCCACCTCTCAGCGCCTTCTGAGGCACATAGAAAACAGATGTTTGTTTTCCACTTCCAGCAATGGAAAAAGTCACATTTGGCCATCCTGCCAAATGATTCAATCTAGGGAGATTTATTTTCTAGAAAAGAAATTTCGTGTTCAACTTTAAATGTTAATATACTCGATCGACCCTCCTTCATTTTTCAATTTCAACTATTAAATAAATGTTATAACAACAAGAACACATGTATTAGCTTAGAGCGTTGATGACAAACAACATAGAAATCCTATTATTCCTAGTCAAACAAAGACATTTTCTTCTGTATTTTTAATTAAGGCTCGTGAAACCTTCTTGAATCTGGGCAACCTCAGACAAGTTGAGTCAACATTCTATATTCATTACTTTCTGGTTAAAGGAATAAAAGAAAAAGTAAGAAAGAGTACACTAAATGCTATTCAAATGAGAAGCCATAGAATAAGTGATAGCCACCCAAAGCTGATAATGGCTTCTTCTAGACAGAAAACCTGTCAATAGCTTTCTCTTTGGGCAAACATGGTGTCTTCACCCCAACTGACACCTGGAAAGTACCCACCTGAGAACTGTCGTGCTGACCTTGTCCATTACAGTCAAGGGCATTAAGCCTTTACACTTAGTGGAACTTGCAGCCATATTACATCCAAAGCTTTTAAAAGTAGCATTTCTATTGTAGGAAGATGCTACAAAGTGCTTGGAAATAAACAGTGGGGGGCAGGGAAGGGAGAGGGAAGAGGCCATGCAGATTTGGAATAAGGCAAAACAGGGCCACAATAAATGCTTACGAGTCTGGAAATTTTAGAAGCCTGCCAAGAAATTGTAGTAGAAAAAGCGTTGTTTCTGATGTGTGGAGAAATACTGAGATTGGTAAATGTGACAGTTTAGGAATCAAGGAGAATGCTCTGCAGGTTCAAAATTATCAGAGGGGCCAGTTTTATTTAAAGACACTTAGTGGCAGTTAGTTACTAACAGAGAGTGACTGTGTGGGTGGTATAAGCAAATGCAGAGTAAGAGGAACACGTTTCAAGTGATTGGGTGGAACTACTACTGAGCTAAAATCCAGGGCCTGCACCTAAGACTTGGGGAGAATTTGGAGCACTCTAAGCACAGCCTCGCAGGAGCAGGGAGCAACTGGGCTCACAGACTGTACCTTCACCACAGAGTCAGCTGTTCAAAAACTGGTGTTCTCTCCAGTCACCCCCGACTTCCCACCTACCCTCAAATGCCTGCCCTAGCACCTAATCCCTCTCCAGCCAGCTCATCCCTCTGTAGGCAACACCCTCCTGTGCACCCTTCAGCCAGTCGGCAGGACCGACTCACCTCTAGTGCCCACTAAACTGACTCTCAGCTCCTCCTCCTATCTGCAGGGTGCTCCCCCTTGTTGCTTTGTGACAGTCCGGTTTCCTTCTCTGGCACCACTTTTCTTGCTACCACCTGTAGGATTCCCAATGCCTACAAGTAGATCTGCAAGGCTCCCATCTAGACCCAGGACAAACACATCCTTTTAGAATACCAACAGGAGCACAAAAGTTAAGCTGGTGTGGTTCAGATGCTATTTTAACATTTTGAATACTGTCCACACATGAAAGGTCACTGTGAAGATGATTACAATAAAATCATCTTCAAGAAAACTCTTTACAAGTAGACTATTTCAGTCTTGAAATAAACACACCTCATATATATTAGGTTGGTGCAAAAGTAATTACGGTTTAAAGGGTTAAAAATAATTGCAAAAACCGCAATTACTTTTGCACCAACCTAATATATGTATGCATATTTTATCAAATTACACACACACACACACAGCAGTATTCTTTGCCCTTTCTATTTACGGAAAGGCAATTGATACTAAACCTGAACCTGACTCTTCAATAAAGGACAAACTAAATCCTGAGACTTTTGATAACTATGGAAAGAATTTACTGTTTCCCTGAAAATAAGACCTAGCCGGACAATCAACTCTAATGCATCTCTGGGAGCAAAAATTAATATAAGACCTGCTCTTATTTTCGTATAATATAAGACCTGGTCTTATAATATAAGACCAGGTCTTATATTAATTTTTGCTCCAAAAGACGCATTAGAGCTGATGGTCCGGCGAGGTCTTATTTTCGGGGAAACACAGTAGTTCTTGAAAAACCTTCTGCCAACTTCACTCCCTGTCTACAACCCCAGAGAAAGGACACTCAGCCTTGCTTCCATTCCTTACCAACTCCACCACTCTTCTAATTACCGCAATATTCTCTTTTTGTGTTTTCTCCCTTTCCTTGGTATAAACAGACTCAAATTTCTCCTGTCCAATATAACAAAAAACCAAAACCTTTTGTATTGCCCCATCTGCCTCTTAGGCTAAATTTCCATCTCCCTCTTCCTTTCTGATCAAACATATCCACAGTAACCTATACTCACAGGCTCACACTTTCCTGCCTTATTCACTCCTCTGTCCCCACCACTGCTCTATCAAAGGGCATCAATGAACGTTGTCTTTCTTCTTGTCCCTCCATCCCTACTTCTACCCAATGGTGTAGACCCCTCCTAAATTTTTCGTAAATTTATAAAGACACATCTAACTATATGTATTCACACACACACTGGTTATTGTTATGTAGCAATACATAGAATCAGGCTAATAATATTGGGCTACAACTGACTCCTCCCACTCTTCACTTAGCAAGACATCATGAATTCTTTCCAGGTTAAAACACCCAGATTTATCTTATTAAAAAAAGTGTTGTCTAGTATTTTATTGCATGGATGT
Organism: Rhinolophus hipposideros; assembly: GCF_964194185.1. NCBI lineage: Eukaryota > Metazoa > Chordata > Mammalia > Chiroptera > Rhinolophidae > Rhinolophus > Rhinolophus hipposideros. The sequence goes on along the minus strand of NC_138049.1, from coordinate 49,870,219 downwards.
ACACAATTTATTTAACCATTTGCTCACTGATATTCAGACTATTCTTTTTTTCCTGTCATCAATGATGGAATACATCCTTTTTAGACAAATCTTATGTACTCATGCTAGGATTTCTGTGGAATATAGTCTTAGAAAGGAGGCTGTCAGATCAAAGAGTATGTGTATTTAAAAATTCAATAGATCCTGACAAATAATTCTCTAAAAATGATGTATCAACTTTAAGCTCCTGGTGACAATGGTTACCTAGGTGGCCATTTCTCATTAGCAGTGTATGTTAAAATGCATCTTAATTTTTGCTAATCTAGTAGGCATCTCATTATTGCTTTACAATTCAGTTTTTACATTAGCATTTTCATCTATTTATAAGTCATCTTATATCTCTTCCTCAGAGAACAAAGGAAGAGATATTGTGTTACTTTTCTAATAAGTTTATAGAAACTCTTCTTACAATATCTTAAAAGGATACTAATCTTTTTTCTGTTATATGTTTTGTTTGTATTGCCTCCCAGTCTATAACCTGTTTTTTAACTTTCTTCATGGCATCTTGAATATAGATACCACATATATAGTCAGGAATTGCTCACCCATATTAGAAAAATATTTGTCTATATTTTCATTAAAATTTTTTCCATTTATATATTTAATGCAAATGGAGTTATTTTTACATATGTTCGGGGATCTAATTTTCCCCAAATGGTCAAATGTTTATTTTACACCATTTACTGAAGAATTATTCTTTCCCCCACTGTTCAGAAATGCCATTTTTAAATTGGTTTCTTCCCAGGCCTCATTCATTTCGATCCCCAACTGGCAATTGTACCTTTGGCTTTCTGGGTGCAGTACTTCTCTGGTTCTTTTTTTATTTCTATAATTCTATTTCAACCTTCTGAACTGATCCATTACTAACTCTTCTTCCTCCTGCCAAATTCTACTGTTTTGCAATTTTCTATACTTGGCCTTCTCTTTTCTCTCTGCAAATTGCCATCTCTCAGAGAACTCCAATAAACTACTCTGTGCTAAGGACCTTCACGTCCAGATTTGCAGGCCCAAGTGAGGGGCTAGTCAGAAAGCCCCTCAGGTCACCTCAACTCCAAGGGGCTGTGATCTCACATGGTGGGTGGCCCGTCTGCATCTCCAAGGTATGTCCCAGGTATACCTGGTACGTGCCCTCTTCCACGCTCCGTATGTCAGCTAGTAGCAACAGTTTCTTATTTCCCTCTCCCACACCTTGGCCCTCATTCAGTTATTTTAGTTCTCACAAGCAGGCCTCTCCTCTATCATCTGGCAAACCCGCTCAGAATTCTCTACTCCATTAGCCTCAAACCAACTGGTCCCTGACTCCTCTTACTGTCTAACGTGGAGTCGTGGTGGGGATGGTAGAACCTTAAACTATTATTCGTCGCACACGAAAATTATCATGTAATTTATATATACAGATAATCCCCAACTTAACGATGGTTTGACTTCTGATGTTCCGACTTTACGATGGTACAAAAATGATATACACTCAATAGAAACCGTACTTCACATTGTGCTGTGTTCCTGGGCTAGATACGACACGTTGTACCACACTCCCTTGTGATGCTGAGCGCTGGCAGCAAGCCACAGCCCCCAGTTCCCCTAGCCATCATGTGGGTGAACAACCCATATTCTACAGCACAGCATTACACACATCTTCAACTTCTGATATTTTCAGCAACAAGGGGTTTATCAGGGTGTAGCTCCGTTGTAAGTTGCGGAGCATCTGTATGTATAATGCAAAAGCCATCAGTGCTTGATGAGTAGACAACTGCCAACGCTTAAATCCATGTCATTTTTCCCCCATTATTCCATAGTTTATTGCTACCACAATACGCAGGTTCAAGTAAAAAAGTAAAAAGACTTATTGCTTTTTTTTCCTACTTGTAACCAAATGACAGAACTAAGAATACACACCCATCTTCTGGAGTGTCCACTGTGGGCACAACCCTTTAGTATAATAGGAGGACAGACTTTATAGGATCCTTTATGGACATGGAAACAAAGTGCTCACGTGGGATCTAACGGGCACCCACCTGAGCAATACAAAAAGTCCATCGTTAGGCTCATCACGTAAAGCTCACAGGCCCTGTCGTCCCCTCCTTCCTGTCAGCGGCAGAAGAGATGGGCTGTACAACAGATCCAGGTCAGCACAGAGCCTGTGACACCAGCGTTGGCGACAGTCTGGCCCTGGCACACCCTCGCACCCTAACAGACGGTAAGAACCACCAGAGAACCCCTGACAATCTTTGTGAGCCCCCATGAGATCTCATCAGAGGGACTACGTTAGGATGTTTCGATATGAAACCTTCATCAGGGACACCAATATAACAAAATAAACATCATGACAGTGACTCAACGCCAAAGTTATTTCTAAATGTGACTGAGCCAACCAAAGGTTGATCAAACACTGGAATTAAGAAAGCGTCTTTCCTTAATTTTGTTTTCCTCCCCTTAAAAAGAAAAACACACTTCATTCTGGAGAATCTCACAGCAGCATAACAAATGTCACTTCATATTGGAAACCAAGACCGTTAAGTACAACAAGGTATAAAGAATCACACCCCCTGCGAAGCCCACACTGTTTCTTGATAGAGGACAGTGATGGGTGTTTTCTGAGCAGTCGAAAGACTGTGCCACCTGGTAAGGAAAGCTGGTGTCAGTTCTTCCTCAGCCCAGAGGAATTAAGATGATAACCCCCAGATCTGGGGATTTAAAGTGTTTCAGAAAGAAGGAGAGACTGTCACTCTGGGACCCCATCTAGCCAGTCACCCTCTCTTATTTTTACAAATGACAAAACCTAAAATCCACAAAGATAAGAAACCTGCTAAAGTAACACTGCAGCTTATGAAAAATTACCCCTCAGGTCTCCCAAGTACCTGGTCCAGAGTTTTTTCTACTATATTACAAAGTAATTCACTTCAAGCTATGACTTCCTTGGAAATACCTTTATTAGGTATAATGATGCAAAATTTTGAAAATGTTAGAACTTTTAGCATAGATTTAATATACTCTTCTTTTTTCCCCAGGACAATGATCACTTGTCTCTAGGGAATCCAGGGTTCAAATATTCTGCCAGGAATGCTATGCTTTATTTGCTTTTCTGTTTTTGTTACCCTCTTGAAAAGGAGCCCCATTCAAGCATGTCAAAAGTCATATTCCAGATACAGGGTTATTACTTATTTTTTAAGCAAAATGGGTCTCCACACAGTCATCAGTGTTACCATCGGTAAGATAGACGATGAAAACAATAAAAAATTCCGCTATAGCCTGTCATGCTGTTCTACTTAAAAATTCAGTTGCAATAGTGTTTTTAAAAGGCTTCACTGACATAATTCACTTCACAAGCAAAACAAAAAAATGTTCGAGAGAGTCATAAAGAAAGCAACCCCAACTTTCTAAGTAATCAATTAAATTTAAAACAGCTTTTAATTTTGCCCATTTAAAACCATATGCTAATGAATGATTGTTTAATAGATAAGCACTCACAGAGCCTTGTGCTGTGTCCTGTAAATTAAAAAAAAACAAAAACAAAAAACTATTCAGGAAGAGAGAAAAGGGTTCCATTTATATAGAGTACATAGTTTAAAGTGTCAGAAGTGACCCAGACTTAGTATCAAGCGTCACTTTCCAGCGGCATCACCAAATACAAAGTGGTTTTACTCTGGTAGCATGTTTTGCCTGAGACAGCAGTCACTGAATATGTGGCTGGCTGTCTTAACATCTGAATATGGTTTCAAATAGATGAAATCAAAACAGCTGCCTTTAAAGGAAAAGGAGGAGCAAGTCAAACATAACAAATCAAGAGAACATGACTGTTCTTTAAGAGAAAGGACATCAGTTATGAAAAGATCAGCTGTCTCCACGGAAATGATTACTTTTCTTGAGATGAATACATTTAGTAATAAAATCAATTTTGTTACGACACTTGAAGATGTGCAGCTATTTAAGCTCCTGAAAACAATCTTCACTCCCACATTCGCTCTAGTTCAGCTGTGGTGCTACCTGAGGCAAATGCCAAGACTCTCAAATGCCACCAGTAATGGGGATGTGCTGGCCCACAGAAGATGAAGGTAAAGTGCAAAGGGAGAGTCCTTTCGAGAAAAGAATGTCTGGTGATAGCAACTCCTGCCTAATTTTAGAGCCTGACAGGTTTAAAGGAGAATGTTCACAAAAGGGCGTTGAGCTTCCCTTTTTATCGAAGTTGACAGAGGCCACTTGTGGGGCCTGTGCTAAGTGTGGCGAATGCATCTGACAAGGAGCAGAGCTGCTCAGAAAACAGCTGGTCAAACAACGCAAGCAGGGGACAAGACATCCGGTCACCCAAAGAACTGGGCAGAAGGCAACCTTTGTGCCCCATTATCTTGTAAAACAAAGCGTATATGAAGAACTTTCTAGGACGTGGAAGAGGTACTGCACATTTCTGTATTGTGCTTAGGTTAAAAATACTAGCCCGGCCTTAGAAACTTATAACCCTACCTATTTTCCAGGCATTTAACTCTGGAGGAGTGGGGAGGAATTTAAGAGTCACCTTTACACAGAAAATGGAAAGGGAAATTTCTATTGCAGATTGTTTTGGTTTGCTTTTCAAAGGATGGTTGGTTGACATTTTTGTAACACTGGAGATTTAAAAACTCCTGTGGGGCACCTCAATTACAGCAAAGTCAGCCTATTAATAAGTCTTATTTTTAATTTCTGGACCATTTCTTGAGCACTCACAATGTGCTAAGTGCTATACTGATAGACTGCAGAAATGCATCAGCTCTCCAAGGTTCGGCCATCTGTTCTTTTGAATAATAAGCCTATTCCCAGTCTCAAGCTGGAGCCAGAAATGAAACAGAAAAGTGGAAGCTTCTGAACACAAGGAGAGGACAGTGGGAGAAGCACAGCTGGGTCTGATGAGCTTTGATGAGTTTAGATTTAGAAGAATTCCTGTGTGTTAAGGTAGAAAGACCTCCAGGGCTATAATGAATAAATCTGACTTGATCGCAGATCAGAAAAGCTGTCTTCTGAGCTCTCTGTGGTCAATGCAAACGCATAATCAGACATTTTCACTAAAGTGAAGGACCTACTGCATGCAGAAGTCCACGGAAAGCAGCTCTATTTTCGTAACAGGCATTGTTCCAAAGGGGGCTCTTGCAGAATGCGTAAGTTGCCCCGCAATGAGGCTCACCATAATGGAACTTAAAGTACCCATGGAATGCACATGTGTTTGTCTTGCTCTTCACAAAAAAGCATGATAACTCTATCATGGGTGGATGTGTGTGTGTGTGTGTGTGGGGGGGGGGTATTCAGCTCTGCACTGTTTGCATTCAATAAACACTTGCAGAATGAATAAATGAGTTAGAATTGCATGTGAAATGCTCTCTTTCTGACCCCCAAATACCTACCCCAGCTTGCCTCAGTTGCTGAGGCTCAAAGTCATTTGGATGCCTCTCCCACACGATCTTATCCCGGCCCGTCTACATGGGGGCCTGGCCTTCCAGCAGGACTCCTGCTTCTAATCTGGACATCTGTTACCAGATTACTCTCCCTGAAATGTTCCTTTTAATCTAGTGCACTCCCCAACTGACAACAGGTAACACCTTTCCACTCTCTATAAAACGAAGTCCAAGTTTTAGACCGGCAATGAAAACTCTCCACTCTCTGCCTCCAACCTTTGTGAATCCTTCTCAACCTAAACTGTCCTTTCCACTGCAATTGCCATTTCACACTCCAGACCTCTGCTCCCAATGTCGCGCGCCTTTAGACACTAAATAAAGCACGACTGAAATTTAAAAATAAATAAATAAGAAATAATTGGTTTTTAGGAATTCCCTTGTTTGACTACCCCCTCTACTGCTACCCAATGGAGGCATCTTCACAGCTCCATCTCAGGTAGGTTCAACCATTGCTTGGTTATTTCTAGTAATGAGAAATAAATTTACAACAGCACATGTAGCAGCTCATTTCATTTGGAGCCTATTATCAGAAAGTTCTTTTTTACTTGAAAATGTCAAAATAACTGAAAATATAGGAAACAAAAGTTAGCCAAGATTCTAGAGACAAAACCTAGTCATAGTAAATTCCTATGTAAGCTATCAACTAAAATTTCCACACATTTAAAAACAAATATTAAAATACCTGCAGTTAGTTTCTGTATTTTTCTTTAGTCCCGACTTTGGACAAAATATGTTTATTTTACTTGATTTGTTTAAAACATTTACCTAGTTCTTACCATGTACCAAGCACCAGTCTAAGGGCTTTATAAATTTTTCCTCATTTTAATCCACATATGTGGTCTATACGATGAATACCACCCATTTTTTCACAGGGGGTCAGTCTGGCTCAGAAAAGTAACTAGTCCAAGTCATACATCTCCTAAGTGATGGAGTTGGGATTTGAACCTAGGCTGTTCTGACTCCAGACTCCCGTCTCTCAGCCACTATACACAAGAGATCAGCAAATCCCCAGCCACTCTTTCAGACACCCCTCCTATACCCTGGGTGGCACAGCTATTGTGTCCCCGTATGTCTCCCTTCTGGGGCTGTCTATTTTCCTCTGTACCTACGGTAGCATGGTACCCGGAAGACAGTAGGCACTTTAGAAAACAAATGCTGGATAAATGCATGAATGAATGCTCAAAGCGGACCCTATCCTTCAATTGAATGGCATGAAGATTTTAAATGCAGTTTATTAAAAAAGAAATTCCATACAAATAGAGCAGCTTAGAGTCTGGCATCAAAATGCTTGTTAAGCTGAAAAGTAATAAAATACACATTAACTGTGGTTGAGGGACGTATGAGGCTATATAAGCATGGATAAGGTTACAAATTTCCAACTTATTATTAATGAAAAATATTTAACATCTAACATTTTCCTTATGTGTAGCTGTTAATCTATTTTAGCAGTGCCATGGCGGGGAGCTTTATGGCTCTTGAACTGTTTAGTTATGATAATTTACTGCATGAGATTGCACCTGCACCATAAACCCCCCACAAAAATACTTGAAATCCATTTCCAATCCTCATCAACGCAAAACTATAGGAAACTGCTTATTTATTTTATTGCATTAGAAAAATAAAATCAATAACCAAAATATTGAAAAGACAAATTCTGGACAGAATGTTCAGTAATGGGGCAAAAGAGAACTGCACAGCTTTAAAACTCTGTGGTTAGTAGTTATGCATTCCTTAAAAGGGTGAACTCACAGAGAGAGAGGCAGATGTTAGTGAGAAGGGGAAGCAGTGTGTGTGTGCAACCAAGCAGTTGTGGCAGTGCTGGTGGTGGGCTGGGGGAGGATGAAACAGCACCTCATCAAGCAGAGCGTGGCCCTGAATAAGGACAACAGAGACAAACGCCCAGGAACCAGGAAGCTGGCATAACCGTCCAATTACCATTTGCCGTGTGTATGTCCAAGGCAAAACTGAGATACAGCAAGACACTGTAAGAAGCAAATGCACACACAATTTTATTGCAGAAAAATGAATGACCAGAATAGTGACAAGGTGAATTTGGAAGTAAAATTCTCTGGCACAAAGACATGTATGTGAGTTTCTGTTGGACATATCCAATGCTGCTATTACACTTCTACTGGAGTCTCAGACAACACAAATGCACATCATCAAAATAAACCCCTTGGGTGAGTGACAGGCAAGAAGGAAACCCATCACAGATGATTTCAAGTCGCTTAAAGAACAATCATTAAGAAGCCAGCTCATGAGCACCACAGTGCATTTCACAACCCCCACTGGGAAACGGGGGGAGAGGTGGGGGAGAGCCCAAGCAGACTCACGCTGATGAAGGCAGGCTGCAAAGCTGTGGTCAATTAGGGGACACAGAGCTAGGGGCTCAGAGGAGCATCACAAATAGCTGGCGGGGGGCCGCTCACCAGGTGGGAAAAGAGGAAGGGGAAAAAAATGAAGGCAAATCACAAAGTTCAGAAATGCTGCTACGAAGGCACAAGCACAAATTCTTCTGTGATTTATATTCTAAGCTTGGCTGTGTGAAATGTTTTATATTTGTGCAGCAGAGTAATAGCAGGAAAAATCTTATCAGTGAAACCGTATGTAGCTTTTTTTCATTTTCGATGGCTCTGAAATGCTCCCCTCCTGCCCCGCCACCTCGTTTATCCCAGCACTATCAGGATAGAAAAGATCTCGTCTATTCATTTTTAAATGTCTTAACATGTGGAAATAATCTTCTCTCTCTCTCTCTCTCACACACACACACACACCCCTTTTTATTATCACCAGTAATCAAGGTGGTGTTAAGGGAGTGAAAAGTCAAAGTTTAAGAAAAATGAAAGCTTAAGATGAAGAATCAAATCATGTTCATGGAAGATCTAGAAAAATACATCATGCTGTTCGGATGATAGATGGCATTCAGGATGGTGGACAGGAATGTGTGACGATTGGGAAGCATCAGGATCTGTGTGCAGAAAAGCTGGCTAGAAAGCCAGTACACTGAATACCAAAGCTTTAACTTAGTGAATTTCGCATAATGTCTCTACTACCTAGTAATGATCATACAAGGCCCAGGGCTATCAGGAGACCCGTCATTCTGTTTGAGGCAGCTGGGCTCACTGGCCCCACACACAGCCTTCAGTCCACTGCTACCTGACTTGCGCTGGCCGCTCTCATGATCAAATGCTCAGGGCTAATCCCAGCACTGCCCAACTTGCATTCCCCATCACTTCTCTATAATGCCATGCCATCCTCCTTGAAACTTCTCCCCTGGCTCCCGCAATGAAAGCTCCCTGCACCCCCATGAATTAAATATGGATGCACCTGAGTCTAGACATACCATTGGGGTTTTCAAGCTGTGCCCATGGGTTCATCAACGACCACCACTGCCAGCCTTCATGACTCTCCCTGACTCCAGACCCTTGTTCTCTAAGCATCTGGTAAGATGCCCCATGCACACCTGGCACAGGCCTTTTCAAGGGCTCCCCATCGTACAGGGGATAAACCCTCACCCCATCTGGGTGCAGACCAGATGCTCAGGGTCTGGACCTGTCTCCTTTTCCAGCACACCTTCTGCCGGGGGTGGGGATGGGGGTGGGGGCTTAGCCATGATGCAGATGATACCTCTGCTTGTGGACACGCTCTCCTTCCTCCACTGCGCTTCCCCTGTCTGCCCAAAGCTCCTTTCCAGGAAGCCTTCTTCCCAGGAGCAGTCTTAGGTACACCTCCTCTTATGGCTCCCGCAGGGGAGGATGATCAACTTTCATATAGTTTCTCCTGTCATCAAACTGGTAAAAATGTTTGATTACGTCCCCATGTCCCCTAGTAAACTCTATCCTTCCTTATGTTCCCAGCACTGCCAGATACAAGGTAGTAGCTTAATAAATGTGAAATAATTATTTTTATTTCCTTATGCAATCTTCTCACTTGAAAATTCCATTTTACGTAAATCAGTATTAGTCAGTCTATCAGAGACGTAAGCACTCTGGGCACAGGGACTTCCAGGACTCCACTTAGACTAACACAACACGGGAAGACATCTCAGGAAACACAAACAATAAAGCCAAAACCCACACATACAAATCAATAACAATACTGAAAAGAAGGGAAAGGAAATTGAATGCACGAATAAGAGGCTGCTTTAGAAAACATGTTAGAAAAGCCAAAAGCCAAAGGGAGAAAGTTAAGCATCCAAAGTACAAAGGAATAAAATAAATAAATAAATGAATAAAATTAAAAAAAAAAATCCTAAGTAACGATCACAAACTTTCATAAGACAAAACAAGCAATGAGTCAATTGAATTTACATGTTAGTAACATTACTTTTTTTATAGGTCAACTTGTCTAAAAGGTTCCCAAATATTGGTAAGCAGGCAACGACACAGTAACTGTGTGCTAGAAAAATATTTAAACAATTGACTTTGCTGCTCGAAGAGGGAGGGGCAGTATTATTTCCTACCTTGATCACAGGCTATGACTTAAAACACTCTTACAGACTGGATCACACAAAAAAAATCCCACAGAAGTACAAATGGTACTAAACATTCATTTTCTGACAATATTTGTTGGTTTTGAATGGACAGGATCAATTATCATAGGAGAGGAGAGGGAGATAGAAATTTTACAGCAAGGAAATATTCCATATTTATAGGTTTCCGGCAGTGACAGCTAGATACTGAAGAGTGCACCATCTATCGGGCCCCTCTCATTCAAGTATTTATAGGTATCTACTCTGTGCTCTGGACTTTGGGGACACAGCAGTGGGTAAAACCACTTCCTAAAGGGAAGACAGACGGACACATACACAAATGAAAAGATCATGTCAGCTAGTGGTAAATACAATGGGGCAACAATAAAGTTGGATGCAGGGAAGAGTGGGTGGGAAAGGCTGCTGTCTAGGATGGAGAGGGAAGGGATCTCTGATCAGTGCAGTGAAAATCAGTGAAGGAGTGAAGGTGAATACCAAGCAGAAACAGGAGGGAGGGGCGTAGTGCTGGGCGTGGGGAAAGCGTGCTCGTGCTCATACGCAAGCAAAGCAGGAAGGCCAGTCTGACTGCAGCTGAATGGATGAGGGGGGAGGGCAGAGGCCAGACTGGGGGATCTGCGGGCATTACTCAGGGCTGGTCAACTACCAGACGCACAGAATCATACGGACTATGCTAGCTATTAAGAAGCCGCTTTATCCTGTGAAACAATAGCAAACAGTCACTTCCTTTTGACCACTGATTTCAGAACTGGCTGCCCTGCCTATTATGACCCTAGCCAGGAAGACTGCCTGCTAATAAATCAAGAATAACATAAATCATTCACTCAAACTGACACTGACACAATCTCTCAATAGTGTGGAAGTAGTATGTTTACAGGAGACTGTCATTCACGGAAGTCAGCCTAAGAAAAGAGTTTGGCTAGATTACACTTACATTTTCCCACTGATGACAAAGCACCATATTAGAGACACTCAGCAGAGTGCCACATTCATCTCTACCACAGACTATCTCTGCTATTGGCCCCGTAGCTTGGGGCAAGCCCTGTAGCTGTGGAGGAGAAAACAGTCTAGGGGGGATCCCGGTCAGGAAGGGTAGGAAGGAGAGGGAGGTGGCCTGAAGGCGTGAGACAAAAAGGCAAGTGGGCAAGGAAGGGCTGGGGCGAGTGGATGGGAAAATGAAGAATGAAGACGGCAGTGCTGGCTACATGGACGCAGCCCAGGGGGTCACTGGTGGCCGGCAAACATCTGTGCTGCTTCCCTGCCTCCAGCATCGTCACAGGCCCTGCCTCCCTCCTCTCACAGACCCTTGGCATCTGAGAACCAGTGGGGCCCAAGCCAGGTTCCTGGGTCAAATGGGTCCACGGATGGGTAATGGGGGCCCCAGAGCTACATGCAGAATTCCGAAAAGCTCAATGGGAAGCAGACCTGTAAGACGAAGCTGCACGGATGAGCCTGCAGCTAACATCAATTCAGGCGAAGCAGAAGCTCGACTGGCAGTTCTAGATTCAGTCAAGAAGGAAAATAAATTACTACTTAAAAAACAAACTCTCCTATAATTTTGAGCCCGCCAGAGCAAACAACGTCCTTGGAGGAAAAAGGGTGACTATTCACTAGGTTTTCCAGAACTGCTTGTATTTTTAGAGAAAATACTTGGAAAAACGAAAGCTTAGAAATGATGGAATGGATTTCTATTCACAGAATTTTAAGTGCTGCGGTCAAAGGATGGGGCCAAGTACAGAGGTGACCCCTAATCTCCACCAAAGCTTATTCTGCCTTCTCTAGGGAGGGTCATGTGTTATCAGCAGGATGAGTCGCACGCGTGCTGCTCTCCCTCCTTCCAGCACACGCAGGATGGTCACCACCCGCGGCCCACTCAGAAGCTGGTCTGTATTCATGACATGGTGTTGGCCAACAATACATGGCCGGGGGTGGGACGTGGTGCTTCTAGACGTCAGGAATGCAGGCCATTAGGGATGTGACATGCTTTCTGTGCCACGGGGACAGACAATGCTTGGGTGGGGACAACACGCGGGAATGAGACAGACACTTTCTGAATTTAAGCCCCCGAGATTTTGGAGGTGCTTATTAACTGCAATGGCCTAGCTTACCCTGACCTATGCAGAAAAGAGCAGCCAGGAAGGAACCCATTTGAAAGAAACAGAAAATTCTACCTCTCAATATTTGAGTCTTCCCACTCAAACTGAGTAAATATCAAAAATTTACATATTTCAAAATTTCAAAGCTACTTTTTGATTTTTAGTTGAAACTTAAAAAATTGTTTGGGGAAAAAATAGGTAAAAGTATAGAGAATTCAGGGTCTAAGAGGTCTCACAGAAGAAAAGTAAGGAGCTGGCACGTGGAGTTGTAACTCTGAGGCCCCGAGCCTCTCTTGTGCCCACATTCTTTCTTTCTTCCTGGCAGAAGGGAGGAAACGTGCCTCCTTCTATGAAGGCCAGTCCCTTCATCAGGGTGTGGGACTCCCTCACCCTGGCAAGGAACTAGCTCCTATGGTGGTTCCCTTCCTACTGGAACCAACCTATCGACACACCAAAATAATTTGGTTTCTCCCACCTTAAGAAGACATGCCATTGATTTCATACACCCCTCTTACCGCACGCAATGACGCTTCTCAAAAGACTGTCTATACACATGGTTTTCCATTTCCCTCTCCTCTCATATCTACTCCCAGATCCGGAACTTAACTGCCATGAAAGCTATGAAAGTCTTCATTTATAAAATGTTTCATGAAATTAAAATTTGATATTTTTGGATTAATGTGTTTTAGCATAGCTGTACAAGTTATTCTTCAGGAAGAAAATGACAAATTTAAAAAGTAACCTGGAGAAGAAGGAAGAGAATGGGGAGAGTGGGAAGATATAAACCACAGCTATCAAAAGTCAGAGATACTCAGTTAATCTCTCAGGGATTATTTTTTTTCTTAAATTTTAAAAAGTTACAAAATGTAAGTTTTTCAGAGTATAGCATTAACACAAGATTGTTGTAACTAGGAAAATAATGCAATACAATAATGTCTGAAAGCAAAACTAATCCCCCAACCCGTCAATCACACTCACCCACAAGACACCAGTACTATGAACACTGTGTACTTTTCCTCCCCTCTTTTTCAATATACCTTGTTCAGCCACCATCTGCACCCATTGCTCATTGAAAGTGCTCTTGTCAAGATCACCAATAAATCCACTTTGTCAAATCCAAGAACTCTTCTTCCTTCCTTATTTGTCCAACCAAATACACTGAGTGTTGTCTGCCACCCCCGCCTTTCAATACCCTTTCCTTGACTTCCCGGTCTGTGGTTTGTTGGTTTTCCTTGTGCCTCTCTGGCTACTTCCTCTCAGGCTCCTTTGCTGGTTCTTCGTCCTCCTACTAACCCCTAGATGTGGGCTCAGTCTTGAGCCTTCTTCACTCTTTACATGCTCCTCCTTGTGATTCTCTCCTTGCCCCTGGATTTAACAATACACTTACGTTGAAGATGCCCACACTTGTAACTCCAACTTGGATCCCTCCTTTGACCTTAAGACTCAAATATACAACTCCACATTTGACATGGCCACCTGGATGACAAGTTAACAGGCACCACACTCGTAACATGTCCAAAACAGTTTTCCTCCCAAACCCACTGCCAACTATTTGATCCGTGGTACCAGCTGTCCAGATCAGAAGCCTCGATCATCCCTGATGTGGCCCTTTTCCTCCCTTTCGCAATCCCTTAGGCTGTCCCGTGGATTTTACCTTCTGGATGTATTCCAAACACATTCTTCCCCGTGTCCACAATCTCTACTGCCGCCCAGGCTTCTCTCTCACCTGGTCTTCTGCTACAGAGGTCTATCAGCTCCCTGGGTGTCCACACTTGCCCCTTCAATCTATACTCCACACAATGGTAGATGGTGTCTTAAATCAGAACATGTCACTTATTAATATAACACCCTGCAATGACTCCCACCACACTTGGGATCCTTAACAAACCCCTCACGTGGCCACAAGGCCCTGCCCTTCCCACGGCCATCACCCATTTCCCTCTCACTCACCATGCCCCAGACGTCTCGCAGGTCCTTTCTGAGGCCAAGTGCTTCGTTCTCAGGGCCTTAACGCCAACATTCTGGTTCTTTCCCCCTCATTTTCACATGATCACTTCCCTCATAACCTTTAAATTTCCACTGAAATGAAAACTCCAGGGGACTTTTGTTGACCACTCGATCCACACTGGGCCTCTCTGTCATTCTTGGCGACAGTCCTTTGCCTCATTCGCAGTCCTCCCCCAACTTTATTTTTCATGTTTATTTTCTGTTCACTTGTCTTTGCTTGTATATCCCAAATGGCAAAGATCACATGTCTCTAGGTCACTGCTACATTCCTAGTTTTTGGCACAATGCTTAGCATGGAGTAAATTTTTAACCGACACACAGACTGGATGAAGGAAGTGGTTTTTCCCCATCTCACCTCTACCCGACAATGCTGACAGAAATTTCTTAAGGCAGGAGAGGAGAAGACCCACGGGCAGTGGTACATGGACTTGAAGGAAGCCTAACAGTCTGGAGAGGTGAACAGAGGCAGCGCCAGCAATGCCCCTAACACTCCTTTGTCCTTTCTATCGCTGAGGAGTCTGAGCAATGGTGCAAAGTCGGCACTTCCAACAGAGCACGTCTGCAGATTCTCAAACAACACATTAGCCACCGTTTAGAGCACTCATGTTCTTCTCTAATGTTTTCCAAATATTTAAATTAGCTACATGCACATTACACTTCGGCGTTAAGCTAGATATGTCCTATGCAAAACGTGGAAAACGTCAGGGCCCAGATGTAGGCAGCACATAACATGATTTTTACTTGCACCCTAAATGGTTTTCTCTTCGAGATTCAATTTTAGAATTGCCCATTACCTTAACTGGAATCAAAGAACATACTCTCTGTTTATGCATATTAACATTTATATCTACATATATACACACACATACGTATGTACAAACAAATGCAGCTGGAGGCAGGGAGGACACAAGACATCATCCATTACTAAACTCAGCCGAACCGACCAACAGATGATTTTAAATGCACACGAATTAACATGGGCTGTATTTATCAATGCAGCCTGAGTAGATGATTTACATTTCTTTCGAGACATTAACCAAGGTAAATGATGAGGCTTTCTCTAGGCTGTTAAAAAAACTCACAATGTCTTATGTAAATTTCTACACGAAGACCCAGAACTACTGACACCTCAGGGTACTCAACTGTTGAATTGCGACGGTCCAATCAGAGATGCGGGCACGGCTTCTAAGGGTGGCAGCACCATACTTAGGAGCTTCGCAGAATCTCAGAACCGTGCTATGTGGCAGTTATGCCACCGTGTGACTTGGGAACAACTTCCCTAACTTCCCTACGTAGGCTCTTCATCTAGAAAATGAAGATCGTGAGATAAGGATGGCTTTTCTCTGAAGAAATGAGATAATACAAACAGAGCAGTGGCACAGAGTCTGGCACACTGTTTGCCCACACTCGTGCTATATTTTCAAGTAACAACTGAATATCCCCTTTCCCTGTCTTTTGCTTATTCCCAAGGGGAATAAGAAGAGAAGCTTCTATGGAGGAGCTGAGACTTGGGTGAATACTGAAAAGTGTGTAGTTTCAGAAACTGGAGTATAGAAAAGGAGTCGTGCCAGGATAGAGCACGGAGGGAGGAGAGCCAGGCAGAGGTGAGTATGGTGGTCAAGGGCTTGGGTGGGAGGTGAGCCTGCGCGGGATGGCGCAGAGTAATTGGGGCGGGGATTCAGGGCAGTAAGGTGGCACTTTTGCAGGGATGGATGGAGGAAGGCATCAAGACGTGGGTAGAGGAGCTCGTACTCGACACAGACAATGACCAGGGACCTGTCTGTGCGTGTCTATTTAGTACCTTCAGGACACCTTCCAGTTCACAAGATTTACCATCATGTTTGTCCCTATTACAACATTTCAAATCTGCTTCTGATATACTTTGTCTTTGTGAACAGAGAAAAATCAAGTATACTCCTCTAAATCCAGATCAGGATACACTTGATCCCAATCAAAAAATGATATTTATAGAAATGGAAAAATTTCCCTCCCTTCTTCACAGACCATTGAAGTTAGGCCAGTAGTGGTGTTTCCTCCAGGGAGATAATGGAACATCGGCAGTGCTGGGTCTATTTTTACTCACCCCGACATCCATCGACCATCAGTGTAACTCCAGGCAAAGGGGAGAGCAGGGAAGACATTGTGTAGCAGGTGGAGAGCCTACACTAAGCGCCTATGGTCTCTTCTCACTTTTTGCCCTAAAAGAGTAGAGCAGGAAGCCAAAGAACACTGTCTAGGTAGCACCTGCAGAAGAGATAGGGGCTTAGGAGTGATACTATCACAGAAAAGCAGGGAAAAGATTACCCTCAACTCTCTCCTGCTGAGCCTTCTCAATGCAGAGAAACTCTAAACAATGATCAGATTCCCATTTCCACATACTCTCCTCATCCTATCCTTTGTCTAACGTCACTTATTAAAAGGGCAAAAATACACAGATCGACGCTGGAATGGATGTATGCCTCTAAGAGGAAGCAGTTAGCAAGGACGCCTGCTTTGGGCACAGAAGGTGCTTTCCGTGTTCAGTACACAAGAAGCAAAGCTCTTGCTTGGGCTAGAGCTTCCAAAACAAATCTGTGACTATTCTTCTGAATTTGAGTTAGAAGCCACCAGGTGCCAGTATTGGCATTAATGCCAACCTAAGTAGGATCGTCAAGTCCAGAAGAGATGAAATGATAAAAGCCACAACATAAATACTCACGTTTTATTTCAATTCTGAGCATACTTTAAATGGAATTTCAAGCTGCCACACAGTGACCAACATTTAATACTTAAATAAAGCTCCTCAGATTAAAATATAAATGTAGGGATATATATATATGTTTATGTATATGACATAAATAAGTGGGTAAGGCAATGAGAACCTCCATTAACACACAATAGAGATTAGAAGTGAACACTACAAAAAAATCAAAATACTCATAAACACTTAAAAATGAATTTATGGGCCCTTATTGTCTCCCCTTTCACACAGAGGGTATTTTTATTAATAAGTTCCACAGAAGTCTACAAAGTTAGCCATTAGATACTTACATGATGTACAAACATACTTTTAGAGGTAAGGGATCTTAGGATTTAGATGCCCTTTAATATAATTTGTTTATTTTAGAGGTGAAAAAAAAAAAAAACCCACAGGGGCAGCCGGATGGCTCAGTTGGTTAGAGCGCCTGCTCTCAACAACAAGGTTGCCAGTTAATTCCCACGTGGGATGGTGGGCTGCGCCCCCTGCAACTAAGATTGAAAACGGCCACTGGACTTGGAGCTGATGGGCCCTGGAAGGACACACTGTTCCCCAATGTCCCCCAATTAGGAAAAAAAACCCCACAAAAAATAAACCTCAAAACCAAAACAAACAACTGAGCTATAGAAAACACAAATAACTTATCCTGATAACAAAATGTGCATGATGAGCAAAGCGATGGAGTTCTACGTTCCTGTTTTGGCTCTGAATTAAAACACATCGATTGAGTTTTTAATTTCCTTTAATTTCCCTCTCAGTTCATCTGTAAAATGAGAAGACTCAACTAGATGAACCCTAATGTATATGCAACTGGAAAGCATGCAACTTTGTCCAGAGCCCAAAACCATAGAAGCAGAAAGATACACACTCAAAGCAACAAAGCAGCTATGGAATTAGGGACCTGACCACCTCCTGGAAGGATGATTCACACCGTGCTTCCATTCCAAAGAGGAGGCCTTTCAAGGATGGCCTGTGTCCCCATCCTTTGCAGGTAAGTGCAGGAGGGTGGTAGGGAGTTGGTTATCCCAGGCATGAAGAAGATTCTAGCACAGAATTAAACACCTGAAGAGCCATCTGACACTAGCATATTTAGCTTCCTCACCATGCCAGAAAGAATCCGTTAGAGTTCATCTTGATTTTAATGCTCAAAATAGCCTTACATACCCTTGCATCACACTTCTGCTAAAGTCAAGACAAGAGTTCAGGAACAATGTACACTCATGTTCTAGAAGCAGTATTAAATGTCTTTATGCACGGGAGAAGAGCCTTTTTAAAAAGATGATTCTCTCTTCATAGTGTGTTATTTCTGCTGTCCACAATTATATTTGAAAATTCAACTTTGTTGGAGTCTTTGTTTTTCCAACCCAGACCCTCAGACTTAGGTACCTGGCCACCAGGTGGCGTTTATGAGTTCCTTGGTCTCAGGGTCCACACCAAAAAGTTTTTGCTAAGTAAGGCCTGTTTTGTGTTGTGTGGCAGATTGCTATTAGGTTGGCGCAAACGTAATTGCGGTTTAAAAGGTTAAAAATAACTGCAAAAACCGCAATTATGTTTGAACCAACCTAATAGTTGTCTCCCAAGATCCATTCCCTCTGTTTCCAGCTTTTAGCTGGGTACATTTTTTCCTGGGCATAAAACTACACCTATAAACCTCCATGTACTAGGTGAGGCCACGTGAGTACGTTTTTGCCAAAAAGATAAAAGCAGACATAATATATGTCATCCTCTCATGAACATCCTTATAAGACAGCTGCCAATCACCTCCACGCCAACCCATCCCCTCTTCTTCCCTATTGCTGCCTTCCCACTGGCTGG
The DNA here is from genome assembly GCF_964194185.1 of Rhinolophus hipposideros. Taxonomy (NCBI): domain Eukaryota; kingdom Metazoa; phylum Chordata; class Mammalia; order Chiroptera; family Rhinolophidae; genus Rhinolophus; species Rhinolophus hipposideros. The sequence continues at coordinate 49,851,616 of NC_138049.1, read as the reverse complement.
AAAGTGGATGTAACACGGCTGGAACCCCAGCAGCCTTCTAGCACCATGAGGTAGTACTCAGAACAGAAGCCATGTGTGATGAAGCCGCAAGAGAGAAGCAGCTTGGGTTCCTTACACCTTGGACACCAAGTCCTCCAGACTCCCCCTATGCTTTTAAGTGAGAGGAAAATAAATGTCTCTCTCCTTTAAGCTGGTTATTTTGACTCTTCCCCTACTGCTCACAGCTGAATCTAATCTGAGTAACACACCTCGAGATTCAGATTCATTTTTAAAAACAGAATTATTAAAATGGCAAAAGGTAAGTACCATCATCACATATACTATTCATAGATGATACTACACTACTGTTCAATCATTTTTAATAAGAAGGAAGTGACTCTCTACTTTAAAAAAAATTGGATAATGAAATATAGCACTTTTTTTCTCAACATGGTTTTCTAGCAAAGAGCTGGAGCTGGTTGTTAGCTGTAAATAAGCTGAAATCTACCCACTTCAGTATCAGCAAAGCCCCTCAACCAGCATCTTTCATGGATCTCAAAGGCCATGATTCTAAGACCAATATAAACAAAGTTTAAACCTATACACTTAGTATCATCTGTAGAAATCTAAATATTAAAATCTTCGTATATACTCCAATGAGTATAGTTGTCACCCATGGTACTGAGTTTATGTAGAGCCTGATCTCTGACAGTTATGGCTTCTAACACAACATTTTAAAAGCACAATAAACCTGGACGGCCTTCTAGAAGTCAATCTAATCATTCAAATCAAATCAACATCTGTCCCACTCTAACAGCTTGGCAGAGCAAGCTGAGCAAATCCCCGTGATGCTGAGTCCCTGCCAAGTCTCCCAGGAGGGTCACCTAATAGGGCTTCTTTCCCTGGCACGAGTTCAGATGCTTTCTGGTTTCTCCACCTCACTGCAGACCCCCTTCATAGTGTAAGTAGGACCACTGCCTCAGCAAAGTTCAGACACTCAGAGGCAGGTGAGCACAGCTCGGGTCAGCCTGGAGCTTTCATCCGCCTTGCCATAGGAAGCCCACAGAAATCTCCCCAGGCCTATCTTTATGGGGATGGATTGCTCAATTCTCAAGGCCACCTTGTGATTTTTACTGCAAATACGTTATATTCTCAGGTTGCTGCAAAGTAATGTCCTTTTCTAAAACATGGAAGATTTATTCACAGTGATATGGAGACTGCAGCAACTGTAGACTTGGGCCCCATAACTCATTTCTCTATTGTAAGATAGCAAGAAAGCAAAGACTCTTATCTTTTATAGTCAAATTATAACAGCTGATATCTAAAGGGAAAGAGACATAAACATATATACTCTGAATATAAATATTATGCCTTCAATCTAGAATGCTTCCTTGACAAAGAGAATTTTAAAGATGAACAGGAATCTGTTTACGCAAAAGTGTGTCACCATGAAGCATAATATAAAAAATAACACAAATACTTAGGCAATAAATCATCAAGAACAACTGATTGCACTTAAAGCAGTTTTCTAATTACATGCAAGCAGTGACCCCTCAAAAAGTTCCCCCATTCACTGTTCACTAACATGTTGTGAAGATTTATAACCTATACATATTGGTGAGAACATAGTGCTATAGAAAACATTGTCAGTAGTTCAACAGGCAGCTCACGAAGGAGGTGGGGGAGTCAATATTTAAAAACTGTATGTGCCATACATGTGCTCAGCACAGAAGTTAATGTGTATTAAAACACTAATGTTCTAAGAACATGTTCTCTGAATGGCAAAGCCGGTATGCTAGCAACCATAAATTAGGTACCACCAACATTAGAAAGATCTAGACTAAATTAAAGAGAAAAAATTCCTACTCCTTCTACCCCAAGGCATCTTGGTAAACCCAAAGAATCATCTAATTTTAACATTTCTGTTCAGATCACCAGCAAACCACCTACCACCTTTTGGATGGTCTTGATGTTTCCTGTGTATTATTAAACCTCAGGTAAACCTCAGGAAAGTAAAGTTCTTATAAAGTACAAAAGAACAGGAATCCATGTTAAATACTTATAATTCTTACTATTTTTGTACTATATTAAGTTTGTTTTGCCCTATAAAATTGAACCTTTCCTCTGATTCACTGTCTTTTATAAAATGTGGAAACTGTTGTTAATGGAGTTTATTCTCAGTTCACTGTTCTTTTTCACGTCAATAAATGGTGCCTCTCATTTTGGGAGGAGAATAGCCAATCTCTCAGCTGGCTGAACAAAAATGAGATACCGAGGAACCAAAACGAGCATTTTTGCTACACCACATTCCTTTGTCACGCCACATTCAACCACAGTGCAAACACTACTCCACCCACAGACTGTAAGTGCCAAAGGCGAACCCAAAGCACAGGATACTGAGGGCATGATTCCTTTCTCCAGAAATTTACGGTGAAATTATGAAATTACATTGCTACGAAAAGGCAGAGGCAGTCTCTGAATGAAGAGTGGTGGTAAAATTGTGGAGGAGTCTCAGTGGAGAAATGGCAGCTAAGAAAGCACCCATCCCTCGGAGCCCCGCCCAGCTCCCACCTCTGCTGTGAAGGCTCCCTCCCTGATCTCTGTTGTCTCTGTCCCCTGCTGGTCTGACACCACAGTACAGATTGAAGCCTGCACCTTTCCCTCCATCGCTGTGCTAACATCCTGGGGGCGTCTGATCTTCCAGATCTGTAGGTCTCAACTTTCCAGTCTGACAATAAATTTCCCAAATATACTTATATAAATTAATATAAATTGCCTACGCCTGGAATTTCTCTATATTCAAATAATACAACCCGGTGTTAAATGTCATGTCATAAATATTTGTTGACAGACTAAATTTGACTAACATTTTTTATTACTTAACTTTTGTTTAAAATGAAACATATCACCGATTATAAACATAGACAGATTTTGCTGGTAAAATACTATTACCAATCCTGCTTAATAAATCAAACTTCTGATGTCCAGTATTTCAACTTCTATTTAAAGATGTGGGCACAGAGATTCTAATCAAAATTATGTGGTCATGTTATTTCACAATAAAAGAAGGAAAGAAAAAAGATTTGTCCATTGCAGATCTGATAAACATATCTAAAACTAAATTTTTAATGTATCCCAGACTGGAAGAAAAATAAAGTTTTCCAGAATCTGATTGTCAAAATTATATTTCTGATACAGATCAATTTTGTACCCACAGCTACAGTCAGGAATAGATAAAGGCTATATAGATAGTAGCTTTCTTCTATGTCTGTCAGCAAAACATGACAACATATCCTTCACCCTCTGACCCCCTTCAAAAAGCTCTGGGTGCTGGATGAATGCAGATCACACAAAGAACAGCCCACTGCAGCTTATTGAGCCATGTGTGATGTTGACGACCCCCCACCCCACCCCCACCCTCGGCTTGGTCTGTCTTACCAATTACCACCATTAACCGCACCAACCAACCATGCAGGGTAATGAGTGCTGCGGTATTTACTTCACAACAACAATGGTACTTCACAGACCATTCAGAACGAACGACAAATACTCCGGGGATCTTCTTTTCAAATTATATATGGAATAAATATAAACACCAGGATCAAGTGGCATCACACGTGGCATTACCCTAAAGTGACCGGAAATAAAAAGAGAGTATCTTTTTTTCAAAACGCTGTGGTTTCTCTTACACACCATCAGGATGTTTTCCATTTGCACACAAATCCCTCTCGAGGGCCCGCTTTTACAATGGGAGGTCACTGTCGGCAGCACCCCTGAACGCCTAGTCAAAATGTGAGCACATCTGCCACGTTCACTCTGTGTCCAAGCTCTGCTGCACACACCGGAATCTCAGGCACAGCAAAACGGATGTTGAGTGATGCAGTCCATGGTGCTGTGACATCACAGTCATTTCAAAGGCATCTTTACACAAGAAAAGAGTCTATTTTAATAACTCAGTGCAATATGTATGATGTATAATCAATAGAAACAAAATCTACGGGAATTTTCCAGAGGCTACACTCTGCCCACAGCAACATCTCCATTTTTCAAAAACATGGAAATGAGGAGTAGTACATTTAGGGTCTGTGTTCTGTCCAGTTACCATCTCTTTCAATTTTTACCATGAATCTCCCCCCGGCCTCGCCCCCCTACTGTAGCAGTACAAATAAAAGGTCTTAAGTCCTTGCGTAGCTCAATGTCAGGGAAGTTTTCACTGCGAAGTGGAGAGTCAGGCACAAAAGAATTCAGTGAGTTTTCCAACGACACAGGCAACAAGCAGCACCCAAACATGCTTCCTCCCCAGTTTAATCTGGAAATTTCTGGCAGCTCTGTACAGAGAGAGATTCCTACTCCACACAAGCACTTGCTCAGCTGTCAAGGTGTATCTTTTCACTTATAAATGAAAACAATACACATTACGTGGTAACTGGCTTCTTTGTGTATCACCTATAAAGAATACTACTATCATCAGAATAGAAAAACCCAGCCACCTGGTGGGACAGGTAGCTCCAACCGTCCTCACTGAGAAGGAAGTTACTTCCTTGTAAGTTGCCTCCCTGACAGCTGCCATTATCACAGGTGCCCCTCCCTTCCCCAAACGCCAAAGGTAATTGTACACTTGGGAACTAACTGAGGAAAGATGGAAAAGAGAATGCTTTATTTTTGTTTGTTTTTTAAATACAGACCTGAGGGGCTGTGTAGTAGAAATAAGGAGAAGACAGGTGTCTCTTACGGGCAGCTCTGCCCAATTCCAAGACAACGGCTCACTCTTGAGGTCAGAAGAGGGGATGGTCAGTGTGCTTGGGCATCCCTGACATTACTGATGAGACACACGCACAAGCACACGCACACACATGCACACACTCAAATCCAGCCCTGGGGACACCCAGACAAGGATTAGAAGTCGGCCCCGAGGAGGCCAAATGCTACCGTTGATAGGGACAAATTTTCCATATATGGAGAAAAGGGAAGACAGCAAAGGATGACAGCCTAAAAGTGATTTTAAAGCCTAACACAGGACTAGGGTGAATAATGACCCATGTAAGCACCAGACAGAAGCTACTGGCCCTACCGGATATCTATCCAGGCAATGGCTCACCTTGAAAATGAGAGCAGAAACTAGCCAAAACAGAAATAGAAGACTAAAGTCTGTTATATTCATTACTAATATTGACTGAAAAAGAAAACTAATTACATTCTATATGCCAGACACTTAAAATACATCAACTCATATAATCCTACAGGAATCCTGCAAAATAGACACTACCTATATATCTATATTTTACAGCTGAAAAAACTGTGGCAGAAAGGTCAAATGACTCGCTCAGTGTCACCCAACACAGATATGCAGACTTCAGGCCTGACAGAGTTTCATGATAAAAGCCCTGCGTGTCTACTGAGAATGTTCTGATCTTATAAATACTATTTATACTGACCAAGGATCAACCAACTTTTTCTTAGAGGGCTAAATACTAAGTATTTTAGGCTTTGTGGGCTGCAGTCTTTGTTGCACCCACCCAGCTAAAATGCTAAAGCAGCCACACTCTGTAAACAGATGGGTATGGATGTTCTCCAACAAAACCAGAGGCCAGTTTGCCAACTGCCGATACAGAACAGGGGCTGGCAAACTGCAGAGCTGGGCCAGATCCAGCCCACCAGTGGGTTTTATAAACAAAGCTTTATTTTTTTATGACGGAGATCTAGCCCATCATCTAGACTATTTCTAGACAGTGAAGAGGAATCCACCATGCTAAAATAATGCCCTCGTTTCACAGAAACATTCTCAGGAGCATGTGCTCTTTGTTCTAACGTGCCTTCACAAACAACGTTCTGACTCCTAAAGTCCTAATCCGTGCTCCCTGTGGTCCAGCCCTGGGGTGGGAGAGTCCTGATAATCATCTGGTGCCTGACAGGTGACCTCTCACTGTAAAGGGACAGAGACATTCTGCATTATCAATCAGCAAGTGACTCAGTTTCCAGGAGACTCAGTAACTCTGGGGAACTGAAAAAATAAAAGCGGAGATTCTTAACCTGAGATCATTCTTCACCTGGTGACCAGAGACTGAGCTTGTGGTGCCATGACCATTCATTCATTCATTCATTCTAATATTTTATGGAGTGCCCACTCTGTGCCAGGCAGAAATCTGTATGAACTTCAGACTGAAAAGACTAACTCATAACTCACCGCACTTGAGTAAATACATGATGTAGAACACATCTAGTAGGAATTTATGACACCACAAGACCTGAGCTAGAATACAATCCACTTTCGAGCGAACAGATTAACACAAACTGTGTTGCTTTGCTAGCTACTGCAGTAAGGTCCCCCAGACAAGGGACTGTGTCTTCCTGTTAAGAGTTGCAGCTATGGGAGCAGAACCTGTAAGCTCTGGGAGGCAGGGACCGTACCTGGCTCAATGCCCAGAAACAGCAAGAGCTTCAAAAATACCTGTCGTCGCGATTACTGTGGATTACCTCCACGGCTCCTGAAAGGCTGAGGTATGACTGGTCCTAACAGTCAGATTTTGTAACTCAACGTTATCAAGATCAAACGCTCCTCCATACCTGAACTGTTTGGTAATCGGAAGCATCAATTCCTTTCACAGTCACCTCTCGGAAGACTCTTGGCTCCAGTTCCTCTTTGGTAAGATCACAGTGATAAATGATGCCTAGAAGGAAATAGAAGTCTTCGTTTAGTCCACAAATGTACTGGATAGAAGGGGGACAAGAATCACAAAGCACAATCAGATGCCATGAGTTGAAAAAGAGGAGGGTTATAGAGGATGAGAAAAGGTAAAAAACCTAACTGGAAACTTACAGGTCTTTCCCACGCCAGGTCACATAAGAGTACAGGTAAAAAAATACGGGAAACTGCATGTAGGGCCATTTTATCTAAGAGCTGATTCAGACGGAAAACGCAAATGATTTGCTCCGTCAAAAGCCAATCAGGGGTCTCTTGATGGCAACTATGGAGCTCCTGCTCCCTGACACTCACAGGTGGATAGTAATCAGGGGACCAAGATGATCGGGTAGCCGTTACAGAATTGCTTTCTAAATTTGGATATTGTGCACAACCCAAATTGACGAATATGAACCAAGAATTCCAGCTTATTTAACCACTAATTAAAATTCCATTTCCTGGATTGAATGCTACTACACGCTAACATTTAAGAACTAAATCAAGGAAACAATAAGTAAGACAATTCCTACTGTTTGAAAACAACAACACTGCCGTTGTTTATGAAACAGAATTAGTCATCCAGAGCGGGTGGTATGGAAACAGCCCTCCCACGTAATACTTCAAACATACGCTGTCAAGTATATGAAAATCGATTTAGTGATCCCAGTACTTGCTGGAAAACCAGAAACCAAACTGTACTCCCACAGGACACATTCAGATTGATTCATCTTGTATTAAAATAGCGTATTTCTTTCTTATGAACTCCTCTGCACTCGTATGTCTTTTACTAACAGCTGAGAAACAACACTGTGCCCCAAACCAGCAGACAGTAGTCCATTTAGATTCCTTAATAGCATGACTGCTAATCCCCACAAATGTTATCTCAATTCTCTTGCTTAGAGACAAATAATCAGAGGAATGTGAAAAAAGTGGGTATGTAAAGAGAAACCAAAAGAATTTTGCAAAAGATGACCCACGTAGATACTATTTTGTCTAATTATGGGTTGGGTTTTAAGGGTGTATATTAACAGTGACAATGGGAAGATATGTAACATGATGAAGTATCGGCACTCTTAGTTTCATACTTGGATATTTGTTAAAATAGATCTTTGCATATAAATTACATCCAAACTACACTCGGGACATACACTGCCTACTCTATTTGTCTAGATGGATGTAATCCTGAGGGCAAAGACTATCTTCAGATATAGGTGAATTTTTGAAAAGCTTCTACATCTGTACCTGCTCCCCTTCCTCAAAATACCAAAACATCTCAATCCTTGAAGAAAAAGAAAAAAAAACAAACAACGATAAAAAGGAGACTGCGGACCAAGCCTGTGACATCTGAGCACCTGACTCACCCTGGCATTACTGCTACCTCTGCTACAGTGATTGACAAAGGACCTGGGAGTCAGGATTCCAAGCTTTGACAGTTACTAGGTCAGTGAGCTTTACACAAGTCACCAAAGGATTAGAATGTGCAAGACAATGAACAGGAAACATACTCTAAATGGCCATTTATCTAGAAAAGATTGAGACAGCAAATGCTCTAACAGCATAATGAAATAAGTACACAGTAAGGGCTGGCTACTGTTTAAAGAACGGGCAGCAAGTGTCTGACCTCTACTCTTCTGTCTTGTGCAGAAGTGGCACCTTGGAGGAGGGTGGGTTAAACCTGAAGATACCAGTGCTTAATGTATTTGATCAATACTATCTACGTACAGATCCATCTGGGTGAGCCCAGGTCAGCCCACTGCACATTCACGTGGTAATTTGAATCCTTATAACCTGCTTTGTGTCCTGTCGTATTTGGCTCAGTAAGTACAAGGCAGGCGGAGTTTGGAGAAAACATCCAAGGATCATGAAACAAAGGGGACTGGCTAGATGATCTCTAGGAAATCAGTTACAAGGCTCAAGGGTGAAAGAGAGAATTGGATTAAGGATTATGGGAGTCCCTTAAAGCCAGAGGAGGTATCTGGACTTGAGAAGATGGATCTCCTGATGAAAACAGAGCTTTAATAAGGCTATGCTCACAATAGGGAAGAGGCAGGGATGATCAGCTGAGATATTCTTGCTATAATCCAATACAAATGTAAGGAGATACAAGAAATGGGAGTTAGGAGGAAGGGGCAACTCTAGGAGAAACTATGAATCAGAGGGATGTGAAAAATTGGGTATGTAAAGAGAAACCAAAAAAATTTTGCAAAAGATGACCCATGTAGATACTATTTTGTTTTATTATGGGTTGGGTTTTAAGGTTTTTAAAAGGAAAAAAACAAACAAAAACTACTGTGTTTCCCCCAAAATAAGACTGAGCCTGACCATCAACTCTAATGCATCTTTTGGAGCAAAAATTAATATAAGACCCGGTCTTATTTTAACATAATATAAGACCCGGTATAATATAAGACTGGGTCTTATATTAATTTTTGTTCCAAAAGATGCATTAGAACTGATGGTCTGGCTAAGTCTTATTTTCGGGGAAACACGGTAAAACGAGTCTCTTCAAAATTTTTTACACTTCTTGGTATTTACCCAAAGGAGTTGAAAACTTATTTATGTTCCCACAAAAATCTGCACATAGCTGTTTATAGCAGCTTTATTCATGATTGCCAAAACTTGGAAACAACCAGGATGTCCTTCAATGGGTGAACATGTAAATAAACTATGCAACATCCAGACTCAACAGGATATTAGTCAATGCTAAAAAGAAATAAGCTATCAAACCATGAAAAGACATGAAGCAATCTTAAATGCATATTACTAAGTGAAATAAGCCAATGTGAAAAGGCTACATACTGTATTATTCCAACTATATGACATTCTGGAAAAGGCAAAACTGTAGAGACAGTACAAAGATAAGTGGTTGCCAGAGGCTGGGAGATGGGGAAGGGATACAAAAGCAGAGCACAGAGGATTTTTCAGGGAAGTGAAAAAGTTCTGTAGGATACTATGATGATAGACGTGTCATTAGACATTCGCCCAAACCCACAAATGTACAACACAAAGAGTGAATTGTAGGGTAAATTATGGACTTTGCGTGATTATGATGTGTCAATGTAGGTTCATCATTTATAACAAATGTAACACCCTGAGGAGGGTTGCTGATAATGGGGGAGGCTGGGCATGTTTGGGGGCAGAGGGTATATGGGAGATCTCTGTACCTTGCCCTTAATTTTGCTGTAACTAAATCTGCTTTAAAAAATAGTCTTACTTTTTTTTTTTTTTTTTTTTGCCTTTCCCAAACAGTCTAGTAAAGATTCTTTGATTTCTCATCACTGTTTTCCAGAGCCACGCGCCTGAGACTGCTGTATTGGATTATTACAACATGCAAGTCTGTCTGGAGTTAACCTCAGACAACCCTCCGAGGTTCCATGAATACAGAATTAATCAGCTCAACCAGTAAGTGGTTTGAGCCACAGGGAATAAGAATGTCATCCTCCAAATTGCCCTGGCTGCCTGTTTTCTCCCATGTGTGACTTAAGGTACTAAAGTCCTAAATAGCTTGGGCTCAGGACACATCTTCACTCTGTACCTCCATGGGGACCAGAGTCAGCTGCTGTGCATGCCCCTGCCAGATGGATCACATGGCCACAGCAGCTGGAGCTGTAGTTATTTTGGCCCTGGGGCTTTACTTATAATTTAGTATCTCCGTTATTTACTGCAGTACTGGACAGCTAACCTTCAGAGACCAGGGCAAGAGCCTTTAAGCTGATCTGTATGTATATAGGCACACACTGACAATTCTTGTTTTCAAGAGATCTAGTTTAATTATCTGATGACCAATTTGAACCAAATGGCCTAAACTTGGAAGCCCCGTTTTCTGGTTTTATATATCAAATTGCATTAAGGAGAGAAAAGAAAAAGATGGGGGCAAAATGAGTAAGAAAAAAGAACAAAACATTAAAAAGATGGAGGCAAAATGAATAAGAAAAAGGAGGAGAACAAAACGTGAAAAAGATGGAGGCAACATGAATAAGAAAAAGGAGGAGAACAAAGCATTACAATAACAACTTAAAGCTTGTTCAGAAGCTGCCTGGCAGTACAGAACTAAGAACACACTTCTCTTTTCAAACTTCACAGCCCCAGTCAAGGATAATATTTCACTGCTTGGCACAGAACCCACCATTTTACACTGGGACAATGAGTCCTTTCTTCCCCAGGTAATCATGAGCTTGTTCCTGAAATAAATGACCACATGGGGTCACTGAAGGAGATTTACAGGTCTTTGGTGACTCGGGCTTTTATTAAGAGCAGGTGAGTCACCTCATCCTCTGTTCTTCTCATTGCTCTTTCTCCATTTCACTTGTTTAAGCTATGAGATTTTCCAGTGTAAAATTTCTAGAACCAGCGTACGTTGAGCAAATAAACTGGGACCCTAGAGCAGTGGGTTGAGAATGGCTATTGAGAGGACACTGGTTTTTCTTGGTTCCTGTCCACTGGCTGCCACTGTACCCCAGTCCCCGGGGGAGGAGGGGTTAGGCGCAGGACACCCTGATGTGGGCCTCCTGACCTGTCGCTCCCTGACTCTTGGCCCGGGTTTGCACATCCCTGTGGGCACTTCTCCCAGGCCGCTGGGTCCTCTAAGAGGCACATGGGATAATAAACATGCTAGGTTTTCCAAGTATACCATGAAACCTACTTACAGAACATCACTCTTTTGGTTTTAATAACCCTGACAGCAACCTGTCATGACGATAAGGTTCCTTATAGATCGCCTGCCCTATGACTTGGAGGTGCAAAAAAAAAAAAAAAAGTGGATGAGACATCATTGTCATCTGGCGAAACCCCAGGAGAATGGAACCACTTCAGTACCTGCCCTATGCCGGCTTTATTTGCCAAGGACCTAACTATTGCAACAAAATTGAGCAGGACCAAAAGGGTTATGGAGGAGCATGAAAAACGAACAAAGAAAAGGGCAGACATTTTTTCAACCAAATTGATTTTAGGATGGGGTATGCTCGGTCAAATGCAAACTGGCAGTGAAGCCAGGCTCCTGGGACAAACCAGAGTATGTGTATGGCTTTGGCTGTAACAAAAGCAGTGCGGCCAAGTGGAGAAGCAAAAACAAACAAAAATAACAAAAATAACACACACACACACACACACACACACACACACAAGCAAAATGAGTGTGACCAACTTAAAAAAACAAGTTGAAAAGAGATCTATGTTTACGTTGGGGAAAATTAACCCATACCATGAAAAGTAAAACTACAATTTATAAGCATTTTTTTCTTTTTACTAGAACCAAATAAGTTTTTTTTTCTACTAGTATATAAGACTCTATTTTCAGAACTATATTTTAATTCAGTTTAACAACAGCAGAATTTATTGTCAGTTTTTCTAGAAAACAGTTTTTTAATGTCAGATGTGACCACAGACTTTTATCCTCAGCTTTTAGCTATCTGCACTGTGTATGTCCTGAATACAGACCAAAGGCTGAATCTAAGGTTATCCTTGTTCATACTAATTTTTTAAATCAACCCAGAGCAATAGATGGTCCTGTCCCGAGAACAGAGACTCAGGATATAAGATTAAAAAGAGTGTGGTTTTCAGGCATTCACATTTCCTTTTGTCCTGACTACCTGTTTTCCTGTTTTATTACCATTAAGCAATTTTGGCTGTAATACAGCATATGTGATTTTCAGTAACACAGCATTATAGTTCCATTTTCTCAAAGAAACCCAAACATCAGTCTGATTTTTAAACCGAACTACACTGGGAAAAAGACTCTCACCTGGAGATAAAAAGGAAGTAAACTGATAGAAGATTTCGGTGTCCTTCTTCTGACCGCTATACCCCACGATGCTGCCGACCTCGAGCGGGAAGGTCTTGAGGAGAGCACCAGTGGCCAGGTCGTGAAGCTGCAGAGTGTTCTTCACGTCGTGGAGGTAGCATAACACCAAAAAGTTAGACCGGACACAAGCAACCCATTCTGAAAAGATAAGGACAGACAAGGCCTCATGTAGTTTTTGAAAAGAAGTAAAAAGCATACTGAGGCCACTGAACCATAGTTCTGGAGTTATCCATTGTGCTGTGCAGCAATGAGACTTGCGAAGTGATTTGATAACTGATTGTAATCATTCATCTAGTCTCCAGCACATTCCTTTAATAAATGATTGTCATGGTCATGTCCAGAGGAAAACAAAATATTCTCCACTTTGGGCCAGGGGCTTTTGATGACCTAGATACTGTGTGTACTACAAATAACACCGCCTACTTATTTTGTGTCCCATATCATGCTACAGGAGATCTAAGAAGGAAAACATCAATAGCCAAATCACGATCCATTTCTGTCAGGGTTGTTTATTAGAGAAAAATGTATTAAGCCCTTGGTATGTGCCAGATACCCTGCATGGTGCTGGGAGACAAGCAGGAAGATAACGTCACTTCTGCTCTTAAGATACAATCATGTAAAAATAAAAGTAGTGACATGTAAACAAAGGTAAGTCAGTGGTTGGCTGGGAACCCAAAACAGTGAGAGCCTTTCCACAAGTGCTGACGCGTGTGGATATGGGGGTACCTGGGATGGAGTCAGTGGGGATGAGATGGCGTGAAGACAGGTGACTCAAGTAATGCAGGCCAGAGCTAAGAATAAGGAGAGAAAAGGATTATGAAGGAACGAATACACGCACAGCATCAAGGGAGGGAGGGAGGGAGAGAGAACAAGGGAGAGATCCATTTTCAAGAAGAAAAAAGTTCTTCCGTTAAGGGTTGGGTGCTGCTGGTGGTCTGAATGGGAATTCAGTGAGCTGGAAAACAGTGGAGTTTAGTTCTGACTTGACCGTTAATGAGGAGCTCATGTTTGAACCGTGGGTGACCTCAATAAAGACCATCTCAATGAAGGATGCAGAACAATGGAGGCCGTGGGGAGACCAGGAAGAACACGACTGCGATAAGCCAGTCAAATCACCTCAAGGCGGGAATGAAGTCAAGAAAAGAGATAAAAGGCATTTCCCAAGAAGAATCCCCAGCACTGCGGGGATATGGAAACAGAGACATGCTTTTCCTCAACAACCAGGGGTGCAACTTCAGTCACGGTGGTGCCACCTGACGGTGCTGAGTGGAAGTGAGCAAGGGGGTGGGGAAGGAGGAACAAAAGGGCAGGCGCAGAGCACACTCTGTTTCATTCCGGACAAGAGTAGCCCGAGGTACGGACAGGCCATCCACAGGAGAGATGCTGCCGTGAATGGAAGCGAGGATGGGGCTGCAGGTAACAGCTCAAACATGTGGAACAGACTTGTCTTTCCCGAGTTTCACAGTGGGGCATGTGGTGGTGGGGTCCTTCTCACCGCTTATTTTTATAACCCAAGAAACTAGTAGTTCACGCTAATAACACTGGGAGTTATCCACATGAGCAAGGCACATGCCAGAGGGAACACTGAGAGTCACCAGGGGCCTCTATCTTGTTGGCTTATTTAGGTCACCAAAGTCCAGTTCTCCTCAATAAGGAGATAAAGAACTCTTTTCTCTCTACTCTTACATCTAAACATCATTTGCTCCCTCTCCAATACATTTTTTTTCTTAAAAGTGCCTCAATCAAGCACTATATTTCATGGGGCCTTAATGTTTTAAAGGAAGTATTGGGGGAAAAACTGAAGTAAATGATTTCTGTCGAAGAAAATTCATCTGTGTCAACTGCGAGTATGTCAGAATTATAAAACGGACAAAGTGAATAAGAAAAGGACAAGGTGATTTATAGATTGTCATTAATAAAAGCTCTGACTTTACAGCTATACTTTATGACCCATCTCTACTTTTTATTCTCAATAGGGCATTCTGTGCTAATAATATATAGCAAATCCAACTGTGCCTCTCTTTAAATTGATGAGTTCTAGTGAATATTGAAGGCTTACCCTTTCCAGTCTAAAGAACTTATAATCTTTCAGAAGGAGGTTATAAAGATAGATCATACCCCTGAATCTCAGAGCATTGATTTGCATTTCATTAGCTCTACAAGTGAAATAGGATGTAACCTTAAGGCATAGACAAACCACTTTTTTGGGATTTTAAAACACAGAAAAGTCACATGCCTTGGAAAATAGTTAAACCTCTGATAGCTCACTATACAGTCACTGTTACAACCTGACTTGTACCTGAAAAACACCCAGGGCACCCCACATGAAGACTTATGTCACCCAAATCTCCCTTTCTTGCATCTGCCAATACATGAGGTCAATGCATGTGGCTCTTAGAAAACACTCACTAAATACCAGCTCTTACCACCCTGGGACAGGGAGGCATTCTATCTCAGTTTGGACAAAAGCCATCAGGCTACCAAAGTCACCATGAACCAGATTCCTCACTTGAAGATGTTAAAGGAAATGGCCAAAAACCTGTTCCTTGACTCATGGCTCTCGTGTCCAAATATAAATGAGGGTCACTGAGTGAATGGAAGGTTTTGAAGAGACAAGTGAAGGAATTTCCTTGGAAAGAGTCCCGTCATGCCAGCAGTCCCCAACAGGAAGAAACCCAGGCCGAGAGAGACAGAGCGCTGGTGCCTAATCCGAACCTGAGAAGTTAAAGGGACGATGACTGGCACAGAAGAAGGCAGGAGAAGGGCCTAAGTACTTTAGGGAAATGGGCTGCTGCCTACAAGGTGCAGATGTGGGTTCCGCCAGAAACAGCAGGCACGGGGTCAAAGTGTTGGGTCCTATCCCACAGAACTGTCCAGAGGGGTGTGAGATCTCAGTACAGGAGAGGGTGGAGGGGTGCGGCCAGATGTCCAGGGGCTGAGGAGAAGCTCAAGCAAAGACCCAGAGTAGTGCCTCCTCCAGGGCCAAGGAACTGCAGAAGCAAAGGCCCAGCAGGAGCGCACATAGGAAGCCCTCCCTGAGGGAGGCAGCCGTACCATCTGTCCACGAAGTAAGGCCAGGTTTAAATACCTGTCAGGCACAGGACACACTGCGTTGAGCCAGGAGATAGAGAGTCCCTTACTTTTCCAGGACCTGAACCTGGATCTGTCTGACTCCGTCCAACACTTGTGTTTTTAACTCACTGAAAACACAAGTAAGGGCTGCTTTATCTGAGACAGGGCCACCTTGCAGATCTCACAAGGAGTTCTTTTCCTAATTATGTACTTTATACCTTCCGATTTGGCGATGGCCGTGGCTTTTATCCCCACTGAACCAATCAGAAGCTTACCTCCAACACATATATTCTTCATTGGCTTGACGATACTGGACTCTCATTTTGTGTAAAAAACTGTAACAAAATTAGTCTTATTCTAAGCAAATCTAGCTTTCAGGCAATAAATAATTTATTTTATTTTATTTTTCTATTGGAGAATATTGGGGAAGACTGTGTTTCTCCGGGGCCCATCAGCTCCAAGTCGTTGTCCTTCAATCTAGTTGTGGAGGGTGCAACTCACTGGCCCATGTGCGAATCGAACCATCAACCCTGCTGTTAAGAGCTTGCACTCTAACCAACTGAGCCATCCAGCGCCCGGCAATAAATAACTTATAAAGCAGCATATCATTTTTGGAAAATCAGAGAAAACGAATACAAGGAAACTTAAAGTCACTCTGAAACATGACTGATAACAGAGGAGAGAGTCTCAAAAGGTTAATGCAGCTCAGTACAGCAAGTGCAATGGATTTCAATTAAATCTGACAACAGACTATTCTCTTTTCTAATAAGAGGACTGTAAACCCACCCCATGAGCTACAACAGGTGTAATACAAACAGCCAAAGGTTATTCAAAAAGCTGAAAGCTAAGATCCCAATGGTTTTAAAAAAGTAAATGTAAGTGACTATTATCATTCACTAACAATGCAAAGACAGCTGAAACGTGTTGTTTTTTAAAGGACTACCTCTGGCAGTCTGCACTCATACCTCCACAATGTCGACGAAAACCCTGCACAACACTGTTCTAACTGCAAAGATGTCATGTAGCAAATATTTGGTTGAGCTATTTAGACTCTTCATTCCTGGCGATTTAGAGGTTGAAGGTACTTTACTTTGGAACCAGTCACCAGAGAAGGAGAGGTACTAGTGTGCTGGCTGGGGAGTGTGAGTGTGCCGATGTTCTCGCCAGAAACAAAAGCCCAGTTTTCCAGCAGCATGCAGCCTTACCTAAGACGTCTTTCTCGTGCTCGGGAACAAGCACTTTCCATTTAGACTCCTCAGGATCCGTGAAGTCAATGTTGATCAGGCGATAGTTGGGAGAATGGCGATTTGTCTTGAATGTGAACACTGTCCCCTCGTTGGTCACGTAGTCATATTCTCCTTCGAAGTTGTCAATGAGTTTTACCCACTTCAGGATTCCTGGTGAGAGACCAAGCAGCCCTGTCACCAATCCAGTGTTTAAAACGGTGTGGTTTGTGCACAGGGAAAGGAGAGCAGGTCTTTTCTATCTACAGAACAAAAAGCAGACACACTATTTGGAAGATCTAAGGCCCGAGAAACAGCAAGGACAAATGCAGGTGAATGTTAAGGTTTTAAGAAAATGTGAACGAGTATTTTTCTGGAAAAACCTGGCAATGAAGGGGAATGCAGGGTCTCTCTTAAATCCTCTTCTACCTGAGCGTGTTCCCAGTCTGAGCACGTCTCTCTACCTCACATCATTCCAAGACTTCATTTCCCTCCAGGTCTATGGCAGTGGCCCTCAACTGGGATGATTCCACCACCCCAGGGGACATCTGGAAAGGTCTGAAGACATTTTTGGTTGTCACAACTTGGAAGGTGAGAGGAGGGCCACTACTAGCACCGGCTGGGTAGAGGCCAGAGAAGCAGCTGACCACGCTCCAGCGCACAGGACAGCCCCACAACAGAGAATCAGCCAGCCCTGCTCTGCAGCATCAGCTTTCCGCCTGATCTTCCCACTGCCACCCTTGATCTTTTCAGGACAACGTCTTAATATCCTAAACTGGTCCAGTTGGTGCCCTGCTTAAAAACTTCCCCCTTAGTCCATCCAAATTCCTTTGCATGGTGCCCATGGTCTTGCATGTTGCAGTCTTGCTCACGGAGTCAATCTCAGCTTCTTTCAACTGTTCTCTCACCCCTGTCCTCCTGTGGCACTGGCCTTTGTTAGGTTCCTTAAAACATGCTTCAGGACCTAGTGACTAGCTGTTTCCTCTGCCTGACCCACTCCCAAATGGCTGGGCACCTCTTATCCGTACCTGGATCATTTCTTCACAGCACTTCTCTCTAGATATGTACACATCTGCTTGTTTGCAATTTCTTTGTTATTCACTGTTTAATACTGAGCCCTTAAACAGAGTGGCAGGTGCTTCCAAGGTGCAAAATAAAATTGCTGTTAAATGAAAGAAGGGATACTTGCCAGGCCTTTAGTGCTAAGAACTAGTCTGGGGATGGTCATCACAAAAATAAATCTTAAATGTGGCTCACTGTCATCATTTAAATGGCTCACTAAATGCCACTTTTATTAATAATATTTAAAAAAAAAACACTGGGAAGACATCTGCTTCACAATGTATCAGATGTTTAGAGCACATCTCAAAAGCTTTATAAACAAAAAGTTCTATGACTTCCAAACTACTGAAAAGCAACGCCAGATCTTAGCTATTCTCCAATTAATCTCCTAGCTTCAATTTCACAGTGAGATTGCTACATTAATTTGGATAGTTCATTTATATTCCTTGACTGTTTCAAGGCAATTTTACATTCATTATCTCGTTCATCTCCATAGCATAGTGTCTTTATATAATTTGTTTACTTAAATTTATCAAGAAAAATATAATCCTAGGGTAGAAAGAGTTTTTTGGTCAGACATGACTGGATTAAAACCCAAGCTGCTCCACTATTCAGTTGTGTGACCTTGAGCAATCTCTTTATCCCCCTGTCTACGCCTCATTTTTTTCACAGTAAACAAGGAATAGTAAGTAAATTAAAAAATTATTAAAAGTGATTACTAATACCTACCCCACAACAAAAACTCAACAAACACTATTTTAAAATAAACAACTGGAACTAAAACTAAAAATAAGCAGTTTTAAAAAAAATCTATAGCTTTCCTACATGCTAGCAATAACCAGGTAGAAAAAAACAGGGGGAGGGCTCACTTATAATAGAAGCAAAATTAATAAAATGTTTAGGAATGCGTTTAACATGAAACATGGAATCTATATGAAGAAAGCTCTAAAGCTTTTCTAAGGAAACTTAAAAACAACAACAACCCAAACCTGAATAACTGGAAACTCATACGAACCATATCATATCCCTAGAGGGGAAGACTCAATATTTCATAGATGCAAATAATCCCAGAGGAAATCTACAAATTTAGCACAATTCCAATCAAAATACAAGTAATATTTTTAGGGAATTTGACATCATTCCAAAGTTCATCTGGAAGAAGAAGCACACAGGATAATCAATACTTTTTTGATAAAAGAATGAGAAGAAATTTCTTGTACTATGCTGCTCTGAACAAGCCCCCCTTCCTTCTGAAGGTAAACACCAGCCTGAATGTTATGATAATCACTTTCTTAATTTCCTTTGTTCTTGTTCAGCCTTAATGTGCATCCATAAACACTACCGCCCACTTTTGCCTTATTTTCGAACTTCATATAACGAGTATAGTAAACCCATACAACATGTGTTCTTTTCTGCCTGACTTCTTTCACTTGACATTATTTTTGTGAGATTTTCACCTTCTGGTTATTGTTAATTGAATTCTGGCTAAACCCTATTGTGCTCAAAGAACACACTCTCTATGGTTTTGATCTTCTAAATAAGTTCAGGAAAGTTTTATGGCCTAAATTTTTTTTTTCTTAAATGTCTTTTAAATGTTCCTGTATGTGACTGAAAAGAATGTGTACTTCACAGCCTTTGGGTGTGATACTCGTATGCTATGTATGTCTATGAAGTCATTTGTTAATCATATCGTTCAGATCTATATACTTACTAATTTGGGAGGCCATCATTTTTCTATCAGGCACAGAAAATGTCTGTTAAAATGTTCCTCTATGCCTGTAGACTTGTCTATTTTTACTTGTATTCCTGTTAGTTTTTGCTCTCTGTACTTTGAAATCATGCTGTTAGATACATACAAAATTAGAATTGTTTTATTTAAACATAACTGAATTTAACCTTTTATGATTATGAAATTTTATCTCCATTAATGATTTTTACTTTAAATTCTACTTTGATACTAAGAGAGCTACATCATTTTTATGGTAATACTTGGGCCAGTTGTCCTCTGCAAAATGGTTGGTCCAATTATGTCTTATCATTTCTGGAAATATTTGCTCTTTTCCATGTCTCTTAACCACACATAGGCTTTCCACCTGTTGGTGACCTACATTCTAGGTAATTTCCTTATATCTATATTCTATTTTCTTAGTTCTTTCTTTAGTGGTGTCTAATCTCTTCTTTAACCCAATAATTTTTTTTTCACTGTTAATATCCGTAACTTTATTTGCAGAAGTTCTACTTACTCCTCTTCCAAATCTGTTTGGTCATTCTTTATAGTATCTTGTTTCTTGCTTATGCTACCAAGCTTCTCATTTATTTTCTTAAAGGCAGCATCACATTAACCGTTTATTTTTACAAGTGAATTCAATGTACTTGTTTTATATTAAGAATCTGATAATTCTGCTCTGGTGTTTCTGCTGGCTCTATTTCTCATGCTGTTGTATTTTTTCATCTGCTTTGTGATTTTTGACTGTGAAGTGATTTCCCTTGAAACATTATCTGTGAGAATTCTTGGAGGCCTGAGTTGAAGTGGCACTCTTCCAGAGAATATCTGTATTTGGCTTCTGTTTGCCTCTTGGGAGGCAACCAAAGTGGGAGCACTTTAAATTCTTGGTATGAGGATTTGGGGACCTCTCATAGGGACAATCAAGACAAGCTGCATCCATGTGAAGGTCAGCCTTTTTCATGTTTTAGGCGAATTCACATCCTGCTTACCCCTCCCCTTCACTAGTACCAAGGCAAAGACAAGCAGGTGTCCTTCATACCTTCCCACCCCCAGCTCTACCACTGGTAGGTTCATTTCTCAGTCACCCTCACACTGAGGGTATCTTTAATCAGACTCTCCACCATGGAAAACCAGAGGTGTTATCTCCCATTCCCCTTGCCCTAGGTGGCCACTGTAGGGAAACTTGGCCTCCAAGGCGCAGCAGAAAACATTCAGGGACAATCCAGGATTCCTGCTTTCATTTTGTCTTTGGTATCTATGGTTTCTCTTCTTTTGTGCCAAGTGAGCAACATAACTGGAAACACATACAAAAGTCTGCTTTACAGACTTTTTACAGCATTTTAGTTGTTTCAACTGGGAGGTTATTCAGAGCATAGGATCTAACAAATAGAAGTCCTTACAATTAATTTTCATAAAAGATTAATTAACCTCTGCATTCGAGTTACAATTTTATTTTTAGTAGCAAACTGCTAACCTCAAAAGCAGGTGACTACTCAAAGGTATCTGCGTCTTATTTTACATAAAACAATGCTTTACAAAGAAAAAAACCCTAAAAACTACTCCTTAGAAAAAGTAAAAAAAATTAGCTGGAGATGCAAAATTTGCAGATAATCAGAAAGATACATTTGTTTATAATAAGAATAATAAAACATAATTTTCTGGACCATGACATTTGTAGACACAGAATCTTGGTTCTGGGAAATGTTAGCGATTCCTTAAATGTTCCCAACAATAAAAAATTTCATGATGTGAAGCCTTTATTTCTCAAAGGAACCATCTAGTTTGTGCCTGAAAAGGTCTTGCAGCTGCTGCAGTGGTATTAATTATGACCCTACCCCCACCCTGCAAAAAGGAAAGTCACTTAAGTATCTCCCAAAGGCAAAACACAGTAGACATCTCCTTCAGTACTTTTATATAATCAGGGGAGCCCGAAGATGTGGCACACTTGTTTTAAATAATTAAGCGCCAAAGAACATCAAAAAACTCCAAAGGCTGTGGTCTTATCTGCCACAAAATTCTGAAGCATTAACTTTAGTCATAAATAGATACTACGAGTCATAAATTCATTCAGATTAGGCAAAGTACTGGATTTATACAAATCCAGCTGTAAATTTGAAAAGCAGTTCAAAGTACAGGCCCTCAGAGGGCAGCATGTTTAAACAGCAGCTCACAAAATCCTTTTGCTTTCCTGAAACTCTTATTCCTCAGGGCTTTGGCCAAGACATTAATTTAAGAGAAATGGCATTTCAGATGAACAATGAGGCTCATTCAGTTTTGTTACGCACAAGTAAGAACACTATTGATTTAAGTAGAAAATAGGAAAATTACTTTTAAAAAAGAGATATGGCTAAAACCCAAACCATCTCACTGTGTGCCCACCTTTTCTGAGATTATTTTGTTTGTAAATGGCATTATTCATTCGGAAGCCAACTGAATTCAATTCCCAAACTTCTCTGGTTAAAATTACTTTTTAAAAACCTGCTTCTCAGTTGGGAAATGATTTGTTTACTGAGAGAAGATTAGCTTAAAATAAGTCATCTCATGCTTTCCTTAGAGCAAAGTCATTGCTTTTATTGTTTTCTTTGAAAGTCAATGGTATTAACTATGTTTCATAGAAAATGTCTTGTAAGTGCTCTCATAAGAGGAGCTAAAAAGTGCTTTTATACTTTACTACACACTAAGGGCTTGACATGCAACAATGATAAAACAATTGCAGAGTGATTGTCCTGCTATGAGACTGAGGGGGACAGTCAGAAGGGGGCAGACAGAAGGCTGCTGCTCTCCCCAGCCTGACACCTTCCTTCCATTTCACCTGCCACATGGTGATGGTTAGAACTCGGGCTTGGGAGTTCAACTGACTTGGCTCTGAATTTTTAAATGGCATCAGGAAAGCGAACTGGCTTCACCAACCTCAGTTTCCTGGGGATAACAACACATGATCCTCGGAAGTTGTTCAGTAGACTGAATGGAAAAACCTCAGATTCTGGCACACACGAACACTAAATAAACAATACTTACTACTATTCCAAATAGTCCCAGCATTCTTCGAACGGTAAAAAAATAAGTTAAATGTGGCTTCTGAACAGCACGATTTGGTAACAGTGAACTTTTAAAATCTAATTTCCATGTCTCACAACTATTGTCCTAGAAAAACCCCTTAAAATCACTATAAAATTAGTAAAAGTACTAATTTTATCATGATTTCTTATTTCACTCCAAAATTCATGTTTTGCTTCTTGTTTTTATACTGCCTCTTGATATTCCAATTCTTCTCTGTATTTTTTCTGCAGTCCCACTCTGAGCCACATAGTCTTGTTTAGTAATTCCCTGCCTGCCACAGAAGTCCTCCTCGCATTGGTCTGGCTTTTAATGCTCAGATGATTTTGCTAAACTTTGGACGAATCATTTGTTTAAAGCTTCCGAAATATTTAACTCCCCATTTCCTCTCTACCTCCCAAAAGATGCCCAGCTCCACCAGACATTAACCAGGGAGTCAATATCATCTCAGCTACCCAAAAACAAGAGTTCATCTGCTTTGCATTAGCCAGATATGGCTGAATGTACAACTTGCTGACAAGCACTGAGCTTCCTTTTATCATTATGTACAGATTAATTTGTTATGCAGAAGACAATTTTTGTGAATGACATGAAAGCATTAAAGCAAAGACATTGTGAGCGATGAGAACTTCACCAACCTAAAACGATCAAACTTTCAGAAAAAAGGAAAAAGGAGAGACAGGCTGGTGAAAGTCTGGATGAAGTACAGGACAAGCGTATTTGCTTCCAAAAACTAGTATGTCTGCACCATCCATCTTTTCTACCAAAAAGCTTCACAAATGCTGCTACATGAGCAAAGACCACTGCAGGCTCGTTTTCAGGATGTCTGCAAATACGCTTATCCTGTACTTCATCTAGACTTTCACCAGCCTGTCTCTCCTTTTTTCCTTTTTTGCTGAAAGTTTGAGCGTATATGCAGAGGCATGTGATGTTATTAACAAGGATTTTAAATATATATTTGCAGCTCCCTTCACCTACCAATCGCTTCCTAAGGATTCCATTTAATCCCAAGAATTCCATTTAAAAACCTCTGCTATAATTTTAAATTCATTCAGAATAGGATCCAGTGATACTGACCCTTTTGCTGATGATTACCCTAAAAATAGGGAATAAAGTATCTAACCTCCCATGGAAAAATAAAGGATCAAAGAGAAAAGGGAACAAGGAAACGGAAGAAAATGGAGAGGAGATGGAGGGAGTTTAGAGTTTTCAAACTCCAGAGGGGTCCTAAGTCTGATGTGCGCTCAGTCACAGCCATGCTGTGACCTGCCCTGAAGCGGTGCTCTGGCGACCTCACAGCCTCTGCCCCGCAGGCGGGGAGCATTCTATGGGCAGGGACAGGCGCTGAGCAGAGCGTCAACACATGTCTGCCTCGTAACTAAATACAACACTTACATGAGCTACATTTAAGATTGACCCTTACAGGTATTTGTTGATAATGTAAAGACAACAGAAATAACCAAGTTTAAATTCTGGAACCACGGTTGAGGCCTAGTTGAGAAGAGGGCTCAGAGGAGCCTGACTAAAGTTTAGTCAAGGAGAGAATCTTTGTCATCTGTCAGGCACTGTTCTAGGTATTGGGGACTCCACAGAGAGCAACACAGACGAGGTCCCTGAACTCACACAGCTCACAAATCCTCACACTGTCTTTGTATGGAGAAAAAAAGGAATCAGAACAGGCGAAAGGAGCAGAAGGGCCAACTGTAGAAGGAAAGGCATCAACCTTAAGCACAAGGTAGCTTCTGGGACAGAAATTCCCCTTCCCCAAAGAAAGAAAAGAGCGATTCAGAACATGTGTCTGAGCCAGTGCAAAAGGGGGTTCAATATTCTTTGGAGGGGACCTGCTTAGCTGTTTGAACACGTGGAAAATTATTAACAACTTGACAAATTATAACAAGATGACAGGCCTAGTGCCGGTTCTACACAGTGACAAATAAGGTGTGACAGGAGAGTTACCTGCTCAGAAAGGTAAAGAAAGGAGCAGCCACCGATTGAGCCACAAGGACTCAATTGCAGTCCCTGTGGAAAACCTATGGCCTATGGTTTGTACCAAATGTGTAAATGTAAATGGCAGAAATGAGGTTCTCCAAAGAGAGGGAAAGGATAACAGGAGAGACATCCTACTCGTGGAGCAGCAAGTAGGAAGATGGTCAGCAAGTCAAGAGAACAGAAGTTCAAATTTACATGATAAATGTCAACGACAAAGTAATCCAGTTTCGTAGGGAACTCTTTTAATTCAAGATTTTAAGATTTTATTCCCCATCCTGTATTCATGTGGTTTTATTTTCCCTATGTGCTGTCTTTTTCTATAATATTCAATAGCTATTGACTACTTTTTTGTGCTTTTCATTTCAAAATGCACAGGGTAAGAAGGTTTTCTTGGGAGACAAAGATGACAGAAAAGGTAGAAAAATGCTGGCAATTCCCCCTGCTTTGGAGGTAAAAAAGATTAAAATCATAGCAAAAAGGCTTTAAGTTATCAAAAGGGGTATAAATTTCAGCAACACAATATTAAAGACTCCATAACACTGGATTTAGTTTTTAGCTATTCAGGTTTAACTCATCTAATAGTTAACTGGCACATTTAGCATTTAAGTTAAATGTTAATCTTCCCTTTACTTAAAAAAGCGTTAACAAAAAAGGAGGAGCGGGTAAGAGCAAGAAAAAGAGACCAGGCAATAGTCATGATTACCTGGTTACCTGTTTTGTGCACCTGAAACTAATAAAAAAAAAGTTAAAAAAAATCGTCATGGTTACCAACTGGGCATATAACCCCCTGAATTTTCAATTATCCACCTGCAAAAGTAGACAATTTCCCTCATAGCCTCCCACTAGAGACCCACCTATTTATGTCTTCTTCAATGAAAGGATTCTTTCTGATTATGAACCTGGTTTTGCAGAAAACAAGTCAATATCAAGAACCATGTTTAGAGCAGCTTTGTTACTAGAGATAAATGTTTACTGTAGGGAGTCCTCCATCTATTTAACTATGCTACCTAAAACCGAAGTGTTGATTCCAAATATTCCCCTTTCAGTCAAGAAACAAAGAGAAAAAGAAAGAAGGCAGACTTGAGAACCTACTATACTCATATGCCAGGAACCCTGCTAAGTCCTTTTCTATGCATTTTCATTATTCCTCACAATTCCTCATGAAGTAGCTATTACTTCCCCATTTGCAGTCGTGTGACTATTCAGAGAGAAAATAACTCTCCCATCCCAGGGTCACCAGTTATTTAGTGGTAGAGCTGAGATTACAATTCAAATCTGATCTGAAAGTATTATGGTTATTGTCCCAATATATCCAACTATAATAGGAATTATTTTTTAAAAATTTAACAATCACTACCTCAATCTATGGCTCTCCTATTATACATTAACTGCATTTACTCAATGTCTTCAACAGTTAAACTCACACACAGTACTTGTTTCTTTAAACAGTCATAACCATATCATAATGAACCAGCAATCAATTAAAAAATAGACAACCCCAAAACCCAAATCTCTCTAATCTTGTCCTACACAACTGACTTTTGAACCGAAGGGTGGAAAATGATATCCATCTCATCTTTTTAGGATTAGTCAACCACTGCAGCTGTCAAGAGCTTAAGAATCCCAGGACCGCCATTCAAAGGAAAAATAACTACTCTGAGGTTTATGTTATCCACAAATTTAATGCTAGTAAAGCAGTAATTTTAAAAAGATGACAGGCCCAGTGCTACAGCCAAAATTTAGCAGCTATCACCGGAAAGCTCTCTCCAAGTGACTCCAATCCATCAGTATGCCACTCAATAGCTTCAAACCACCTATCTTATTATTCGCTTCAAATTCTGATTTCTTTTCTATAGGATATTACATACTTTTTAAAATGCTTCAGTGCATTTCAAACACTTGTCAGTGTAGTAACCTTATTAAAAACTGAAATTGGGTTAGTATTACAAGACTTTTCCTCCCCATGTGGTTTTCCATGAGCTCACTGTAATGGTCTTTGTGACCTGTCAACTTAGCTAGGCTAATGTTCTCCGACAATCACACACTATACTAGGTGTTACGGCGAAGGTATTTTGAAGACGTGATTAAAGATCATACTTAGCTGACTTTCAGTAAGAAATTATCCTAGATAATCTGTGTTGGCCTGATTCAATCGGTTGAAAAGCCTCCAGAAGAGCTGAGGCTTCCCTGAGGACATACCCTCTGTGGACAGCAGCTCCAGCCTGTGTCCGAGAGCTGCAGCCTGCCCTTCCTCGCGGCCTGCCCTACTGATTGCAGACGCGCCTCGCCAGCCTCACAATCACCTCAGAACATTCCTTGCACTAAGTCTCTTAATACGTATCTCCTTTTGGTTCTACTTCTCTGGTTAAACCTGGACAGACTCTTCACAAACCATCAATATCTCACAAACACAAAATTGTGAGGAATAACTTTAACAAGAAACATGAATACACCGTTCCTATACGACTCTGAAAAATCTAATCCCAAATAAATATACATATAGTCCTAGTTAAACATACAGATGGACTGTTGTTCAGATCACGACAAAATAATCTTAAAGTTCCTCTGAAAAAATGAAAAAAAAAGGGGAACAATTTGGAAAATAACTGCTAACATTTATGGAGTCCTAACTTTGCACTGGGCTCTTCACTTAAGCTACACAAAACCACCTAGAAAACAGAAAACGCAATGGTCAAGTAACTCAAGGAACGGTCCAGTTGGGAAGGCAGGCCAGGACCTGGCTGATTTTGGAAACAGGGTCTTCCAATCTGGATGCATCGTAGCCATTTAGTTTCGGAGATGTGTCCCACTCCTCTTCATTCTCATCCATGGCTGCCCTGTCTAGAATTTTGTTTATGAGAGCCTCGTGCACCTCTGCACTGTCTTCCTTCTGGAATCCCAATCTGTAGGTATCACACTCCTCTAATTCCTCACTAACTGCAGTTAACGTCTGCAATGGTAAGTTGGGGGATAAAAAGTATGTAAGGTAAAAAAAAGATAAGGACCAAGAGGTCAGGAAGACAAGAGGGTTTCCTCAGGTTCTGCTAGCACTTGTAAGTCTCATGCAAAGTAGCAGTGTTATTATCAAAGTGGACACAGTATATGAATATGTGGATGAAATTTTCTTCTCTGTATTTGGAGTAAATAAAGCAATTAGTGTTTTTTAATCTGTTAACTTGTATCATTTAGTAACAAGCCTATTTAATAATTTCAAGATCTAAAAATAGAGTAATAGAAAATAAAACCAGAACTCTGGAGGAAGAACGCTATCATCAGAATTTTTAATAAACTGGAGAAAGGCAAAGTCCTTTCCATCATTTGCGACTCGCACAGGAATACTGTACAGGCCAACAGCACAGTATTAAGTGACAGGGACAGCTGTCACTGTTCCCTGCAGACTCCAGCAAAGGTTTGCTCCCTTCTATGCAGACTTGGACTTGCGACTCAAGTGACCAATTCCTGGGTGGTGATTTGCTCCTGTTGGAGAACGTGAAAACTGATGTGGTTGATGTAATTTTCTTGAGATTAAAATGGGTGTATCTTTTTTTTTTAAAAAC
The DNA here is from genome assembly GCF_964194185.1 of Rhinolophus hipposideros. Classification (NCBI taxonomy): domain Eukaryota; kingdom Metazoa; phylum Chordata; class Mammalia; order Chiroptera; family Rhinolophidae; genus Rhinolophus; species Rhinolophus hipposideros. The sequence goes on along the minus strand of NC_138049.1, from coordinate 49,823,472 downwards.
AGAAAAATAACAAACTTTATTAAAGGGATACTTAATAGCAGAATAAAAGTTGACTTTCTCCTGTATGTGTGAATGGTGCTCTGTAGTATCTAAGAATGTTAGGATGCAGATTTCACTCAGAGAAGTTTAAAAATGATGCAATGCCCAATCAATAATAAAAAAATTTATATATTATCTCATTGTAATGTAATATGGATCACAATAATGAGGTAATCTAATAACTAGAAATACACTCAGTATTGTATACTTTTAAAATCCGGGTCACCATCTCTAAACTATATATACATTAACCAGAACATGGTGTAATTAGTTTAGTGTCTATCTGGGTACCAGCATTATCTCTGAGCGAGTTTTTGGGTCTGGGCATTTTCAGCATAGTAAATCATGCAGTGGAAGAGCTTTAACGCTTGATGGTGGTGCTGGTATGACACAGATGTTGGAAGAGAGTGACATTTAAAATGAGCTATCTCTAGAATTTGTAACTGACTGGTTCTATGTTTACTATCATGACATAGAAAGCTTTGGGAAGGAAGATCCAGCTATTCTCGGCCATGGGCTCAGTGCCGAGGAGCTGTCATCTGACTTCCTGTTAACCTGGTCGATTCTCACCGGTCTCCTCTCTCTTGCCTGTGACAGTTGGCACCATTATATCCAGACAGTTATAATGCTTTACAGACCAAAGGGCCAGCTTCTCCTTAACACTCTTCATCTGCAATACTCACAGGGTATTTTTTTTTTACACTCATATGTAAAAAATATGGTTAACTTCAATCCACAGAGAAAATGCTAATGCCAACAAATCGCTTCAGTCAATTTTTCTTCATTTTAAGGAATAATAAAAGAAGAAAATCATATGAACTGAGATGATGTGGTTAAAATGGAAGAAGGTTTCCTGGGAAATCAATTAGAAGACCGAAGTAATTGCTGTTTAATGGAGTTTTCTGGAATAATTATGTGTTTGAAAAATAACTTACCAGTGATGCCATTGGATTCCTGTTGTAAATCACAGTACCAGAGTCGGTTTACTGGATCACATCCCTCCCTTATTGATAACAAGACGTAGCGGCCATCGTCAGACAACTAGGAAGGAAATAACAAAGAGTGCAGGGGGCTGATGAGAATATATATTTTTTGTGAGAGAGCTGTTTAATGTTAAGTAAAAAAATAAAGGTTAACCTCAAATGCAGTAAGTTTACTCCAAACTTATGAATGGATAAGAAAGTTATCAGAAAAAAAGATGAACATCAATTTTAACTTGTTTCTTTCTTAATCACAGTTTAACAAAACATAACGAAATATTTAAGTAGGAAATATCAATAGATGTAACTGAATGTCATAATGACTCAATGTGATTTTTATTTGAATTAAATTCAGGTTATTCTTTAACTGAAAGTACATGCAATCTGTCATTTGGAATATTATATCCCTGATTTAGAAGTTTTGTCACAGGTTATATATTTTGAAAAGTTATGCAAAATGAGTAAGAATTAGCAAAATGGGCCTGGATGTAAAGTTCATTTGTGTTCACACTGCTCAGATTAATGAATTTCTATTGAACAACTTTTTATGCGTATCTTTAGTCATGTTTACTATAAGAAGTCAGAGAATAGGGCCGGCCAGGTGGCTCAGGAGGTTGGAGTTCCGTGCTCCTAATGCCAAACAAAGGTTGCTGGTTTGATTCCCACATGGGCCAGTGGGCTCTCAACCACAAGGTTGACAGTTCAACTCCTCGAGTCCCGCAAGGGATGGTAGTCTGTGCCCCCTGCAACTAGCAATGGCAACTGGACCTAGAGCTGAGCTGCGCCCTCCACAACTAAGACTGAAAGGACAACAACTTGAAGCTGAACGGCACCCTCCACAACTAAGATTGAAGGGACAACAACTTGACTTGGAAAAGAAGTCCTGGGAGTACACACTGTTCCCCAATAAAGTCCTGTTCCCCTTCCCCAATAAAATCTTTAAAAAAAAAAAAAAAGAAGTCAGAGAATAAAGTCCTGTGCTTCTGTGGATTTCTTTTATAGTATTAAACAGGCGAATCTTAGGTAGCAAAAATAATCTTGACAAAAACTAATGCAACAAACAATATATTATAGTTTTGAGTCAAAGTTAACATAAGTGGCATCAAGCTATATATATACGTATATATATATACGTATATATATATATACGTATATATATATCCCTTGCTCTCTCTCTCTCTATATATATATCCCTTTGCAATTAATTTTTTTCATTCAACATAAATTTTTAAGTCAATCCACGTTGATATATGACCATTTATTTCATTTAACTGCTGTACGATTTCAATCTAAAAATATATCACAACTAATTGACCCATTTTCCCACCAATAAATACTGAGATTATTTCCATTTTTTTCCTATTACAGTGACACTTTAGAAAAATTATTGAACATGTTTATTTGTGGCCTTACATAAGTGTTTCTCTTATGTAAGTGTGGCCTTATATAAGTGTTTCCATATAACGGGAAGTAAAATTGCTCAGTGTAGGATATGCACATATTCAACTTTATTAGATATTGCCAAATTTAGTGGTTTACCAACTGATATGCTTACATTTCAGCAGTGTACAGCAGTTACTGTTTTTACACGTCCTATTGTGACAACTCATTTAATGTGTCAACTTGGCTAGGCCACAAGACCCAGATATTTGGTCAAACATTATTCTGGATGGTTCTGTGAAGGTGTTTTTTTGGATGAGTTGAATATTTAAATTGGTGGACTTTGAGTACAGGTGATTATCCTCCATAATGTGAGTGAATCTCATCCAATCAGTTGAAGACCTTAACAGCAAAAAACGAACCTCCCCTAGCAAAAAGGAATTCTGCCAGCACATGGACTCCGACTGCAACTGTTCCCTGGGTTTCCAGCCTGCCAGCCTACCCGGCAGACTTTGGACTTGTCAAGGCTCCACAATCACATCAGCCAATTCCTTAAAAATAAATCTTTCGCTCTATACACATACACATATCCTGTTGGTTTTATTTCTCTGGAGAACCCTGACAAACATACTTAGCAATAACTGCTATTATTTCATTGGTTCATTAAAAAATATTTGCTAAATAGCTATTACGTTCAAGACATTTCTTCTAGATGTTAAAGATGCTATCAGGGAACAAATCGGAAAAAAAACCCATTACATTCTAGTGGAGGAGACAAACATAAATATGGAATTATACAGTGTATTATAAAATGATAAATGCCATGGAGACCATGAACAGGTCTGGGTAGGGAGGCAGGATGTGTAAGAAGGGACTGTAGTTTTCAATATGGCAGCCGAGGTAGGCCTCCTTAAAGAGTTTTTCCATTGTCTTCTGACTGCATTGTTTCAGATAAGGAGTCATTTCTTATCTTTTATCCCCTGTATATAATGTGTGTGTTTTTCTCTAGCTGCCTTTGGGATTTTCTTCTCTTTGGTTTTCTGTGAATTGATTATAAAGGGCTCTGCTATAGTAGCCTGCTTGAGATTTGTTGAGTGTCTTGGATCTGTAGGTTTTTCTATTTTATCAAATTTGTAACATTTTTGGCCATTTCTTCCTCATACATATTTTTGTGTTACCTTATCTCTAATGTAGGACTTCAAATACATAATGTATTCGCATTGTCCCATAGGTCAACGGGATTGTGTTCATTTTTAGTTTTTTTCTCTTAGTGGTTTACTTTCAATTGCCCCGTCTTCAAAATTACTGATGTTTTCTTTAATGGTATCTAAACTACTATTAAGACCATGCTTAATTTTTCCACTCAGATAATTTTTCCATTCAGGTAATTTTTCACCTCTAGAAGAATATTTGGTTTGTTTTTATACTTTCTATTTCTTTGTTCATTACATTAACATTAAAAAATCCTTTAAAAATTGTTTTTATGATAGCTTTTAAAAAGTCCTTGTCTGTAGTAGAAGAGGATAAAGGGGGTCAAATATATGGTGATGGAAGAACTGACTCTGGGTGGTGAACATACAATGTGATATATTGATGATGTATTACAGAATTGTACACCTGAAACCTATGTAATTTTACTAACCATTGTCACCCCAATCAATTTTAAGGAAAAAAAAGGAAAAGAAAAAAAGTCCTTATCTGCCTATTCTACTACCTATCATTTCTGGATGGATCTGTTTTATTGACTAAATTTTCTCCTGGTTCTAAGTCACATTTTTCTGCCACTTTACATGTCTAGTAATATTTTTATTGCATTCTGAATATTTTCAATATTGTCTGGTTTATTTGTTTTGATTTTCCTTTAAATGTTTTGAGGCAGTTAATTTGTTGGTGGATCAGCTTGATCTATTCAATATTCAAGGCTTGTTTCCAAGCATTGTTGGGTGAGGTCTACAGGCCTACTGCTGAGGGCACGGCTTCTCTGGAGTCTCTGCTGAATACCCTGGGTGTTCATATTCCACTTTGGTCAGAGTGTGAAAGTCTCCCAGACTTGTTAAACCTCTGGTAATTGTTGGCTTACAGCTCCCTGGTAGTTGGTCTTAGCTTGAATCACAGCGTTTCTTTCTAGGCATGCACCGCTTAATAGTCAGCTAAGAGCAAGGGAATACCAAGGCAGATTTCTGGGGCTCTTAGTGGATAGTTCCCTCCTTTTGGTATTCTGCCTGCAAATTCCAGTGGCTTTAGTCTTCCTGAACTCCAGTCTTTGGATCCTAAGTTCAGTTATACTGCCATACTCTGTGGACGTCTTCCTCCTTGTGCTGGAGTCAGACAATACTTCTAGGCAGAAAGCTGTGCACGTCCTAGGACTCGTCTCTCGCACTGATGAAAGTCCTATGATGCCTGTTGACCAGTATCTGCAAACAGTTGCTTTGTCTCTTTTGTACAGTTTTCTAGCTGTTTATGGCAGGAGGACTAGTCTAGTACCAGTTACACCACGATGGCCAGAAGCAAAAATCTATCATTATGTTTTCACGTTTTTAACTCATTTTTAATCCTTCATTTTAGGGAATATTACTGTATATGCTTAAAACACATACACGTAAGAATTAAGATGGTAATTAATATAGGACTAATTAAAAAGATGATACCCATGATTAATAATATATTTTCTTCTGTCTCACTACACTGTAGGATATTTTTACTGCTTGTTTCCTATCCAATAATATTTCTGTAACTACCTGCAGCCTTTGGGACATGCTTATTTTCTTTTATGTAGAGGTTAAAACTGTCAAACATAACATTTACTTTGACTTGTTGCACTGTTCTTATCAAGCCCACATACACTGATTCCTGGTATCAGTGCAATGTGATAATACCGAGCTAAATGTCATCTAAACAAGAGTGTTTGAGCATGGAATACTTAGGGTTTTACTTACTAGCAGCAGCAAGTTTTTAGACTTGCAGGAATTAAGATTCCAGCTCTCAAAAAAAGTCCATCCATTTAGAAGCTACAGGTTCGTTTCAGTAGATCAGCTGTTTGTCCATCGGGTTCTCTGCATTTATAAATTAATCACAGTGGCTATGCGTATCTAAAACGTCCAGTGTTTTTAAACACTTGGTAACACATTGATATTATAAGTTAAACATCTCTTTCTCAGAAAAAAATTATTTTAAAGCACAGAGGGAGTTTGTACGTGTGAAATAAAAGTGGGATTTCAAGTAAGTTACAGTTTTATAGAAGATTCTAGAAAGCCCTGTTTAATTTGGCTGCTCTTTCTTGGTGACTTTCTTTTTTTTAAATTAAATTTATTGGGGTGACAATTGTTAGTAAATTTACATAGATTTCAGGTGTACAATTCTGTATTACATCATCTATAAATCCCATTGTGTGTTCACCACCCAGATTCAGTTCTCCTTCCATCACCATATATTTGATCCCCTTTACCCTCATCACCCACCCCCCACCCCCCTTACCCTCTGGTAACCACTAAACTATTATCTGTGTCTATGAGTTTTTGTTTCTCATTTGTTTGTTTTGTTCTTTTGTTGTTTTGGGTTTATATACCACATATCAGTGAAATCATAGGGTTCTCTGCTTTTTCTGTCTGACTTATTTCGCTTAGCATTATACTCTCAAGATCCATCCATGTTGTCACAAATGCTCCTATATCATCTTTCCTTAATGCCGAATAGTATTCCATTGTGTATATGTACCACAACTTCTTGATCCATTCATCTATCGAAGGACATCTGGTTGTTTCCATGTCTTGGCCATCTTGGTGACTTTTTCTCTGAGTTCTAAAGCAGTTTCCTTTCCCAAAAATGAATCATATTTTGTTGTTTATGTTTTTGTCACAAATTATAATATTATTGTCACAAATTATTATATAATAATATCGAATGACTCAGGTGTATTCTCTTCATCCTTTTCTAGGCTCCTTATAGTCTTTTCAAAGATCGCCGATCAGTTTTGGAAAATCTCATATAAATTTGATTTACATGAATTCTTTTTTCCATTCTCATCCTTACGTATTTCCAAATTACCTGTCATTATGTTTTAAGTGGTTCTCTTGCAAATGAACATATGACTTGATCGAGTTTTAATACCCAATCTAAGAATCTGTATTCTGTTTTCCTTAATCATTACTGTTGATGCACTGGCTTCCACACTCTTTAATTTTCAATATTCTATTCACTTTGTCTTCCCTTCTCCTTCCTTCCTTGTACTGCATTAATATAAATTTCTTTATAAACTTTTCCCCTTCTTTGGCTGCTTTGGGAGTTATGTATTCCATTTCTAGTCCTTTATATGTTTTCCTTAAGCTTTTCTAGTTAATAAGCCAATGTCTAAAATTTTAGTTCCATCTTATTTTTAAACCATCCTATATTAAAAATATCATCAGCAATCTCATAATTATAACTTTATTAAATGTAATGGAAAGCAGCCCCATGAATAATACTTCATACTTTTGTTTTCTGTCTTGTAAATAAAGACAGAATCTTTACAGCTTAGCGCTTGAAGTTATGCTGCATCAATCACAAACGATGGTTAATTCAGTTGTAGTCATTCATCCAACAGAAAGATAAGGCAGTAAAACTTACTGCAAAAAACATCAAACCTTCGATGATGGCTGTTTCAAGCACAACTAATGAGTTTTTCTCAGGATTTCTGGCTGGACTAAATAGTTACAGCAGTTTATATTTAATCTAAGGCAGGGAGTCCCAAGGTACATTGTTGTTGCAATGCCAGTTAAGCCAGCCTTTTTCACTATACCTCTTGTCATCACACCTCAGAGATGTTCCACAGCCACTAAACAAATTTCCTAAAGTAGACACAACTCTGAATTTTCAAAACAGGTCTCACATTTCTAAATCATTTATAAGTCACTGTTGTCCCAAAATACACAATTAGAAATACACCTAAATGTAAAAAATACACAAAATATACAATTAGAAATACACCTAAATGTACATTACACTAAAATGTAATCAATGACAATAATGAACCATGGCCTCAAATTCAGAGTATATTTCAAGGCAATTTTCAAAATGAAGTTTGGAAATCATTGGGAGGGGAAGACAAAAATCATGTTGATGAAGAGGACACCTGAATCTCATCAGAGAATTAAAAGTGAAAATTAAAAGAATTAGAATTAAGAGAATTAAAGAGACTTTCCTGAAATCCAAATAAAAGGAGAAGAGATAAGCAGGAGAGAGCTTATCCTGGGGTCCCTAAGGGTCCCATCAGGCCTTCATGGAACAGCACAACTACTAGTTCACAAAATACTGTCTTTGAAGAGGGCACCCAAATAGCTGCCGCATTTGTTTATCAACATTTATCAACAGGTGAAGGATAAGGAATGGGGGTATCGAACTTTACACTCCCATTGAAGAAGCCACATTAGTTCAACTAAGAAATTTTAATTGTATATATTGTGATACTAAGCTACTCTGAGATAGTAATATTTACAAGGAAACCCTGAGTAGACATCATTCAATTAAACAGAGCATGTATATTCTACTTTATTCTATCAGGTTCACATGTGCTAGTCCAACAAACACATATTTCATATGACAGCATATTCAAGAATATAAAACCCAGGAGCCGTGAAACCACAGAATTTAGAGAGATAAGCAGCAACCAGAACACACCTCAGGAGAAACTAGTCCCAAATAATGTTTCTATGAAATGTCTTCAGTTAATCCCTCATGTAGGTGTGATGGTAAGCCATTCAGACCAGAGTCTGGGTCAAGGGGCTCCGTTTTCACAAGAGGTCATCAGCTCTACAATCAGTTTATTTGAGGCTTCTTAAAAAATATGAATCTACAGAAATAAGTGTGAAATAGAACCAATATGTCGACAATTGCAGTTTCTCTGGTGAATAGGATCTTATATTTTGTAAGAAATCTGTATTATTTATTATTACTAGAAATATAAAAACTTTAAAGTTGATGGATTTGGCTATTCTCAGTCTCAGTACTATATAATAATAACAGCTGGGCTTTCTAACTGACCTGAATAAGCTAGCTTTTCTTCATGCATCTCTTAAGAGAAAAAGTAACAAAAGATCACCTACTAATGTTTCGAACTCCCAGTCATTTAACTATCTACAAAGTTATTGTGTCCCAAAGTGATGGGATACATAACCAATATTTATATATACATAGAATACGTGGACTTTCATGAAACACGATCATTTTAAAGAAAAACTTAAGGTATTTTATGCCAAAGCTACTAAACTCCAGTCACACGGTCTTGTGTTAACCGAATCTTTAAGTCTTTAAGGATATAAAGTTTCCTTTACACACACACACACACACACACACACACACGCACACACACGCACACACTTTTTTTTTTTTTAACTTAGAATCCAATAAGATGCTTTTTTAGTTTGGCTTCCTGACTTTTCTGCCTTCCCAAGAATGCTGCTGAGATTTTCCTACATGGTAATCAGCATGATGGATATTATCTCTCCACACAGTGATGATGAAAGAGAGGACACAGACAGTGAGCCTCGGGCACACACAGTCCAGTCAGGAATCCACCCCCGGATTAACATAAAGACAACCACTCAGCCACTCCAGGGATAAACACACAGAACCCGTCTCTAAGAGCCAGCGGAAAGCGCAGGACTCCCTGGGACAGTGCCAGGATCCAAAGGGTCACCAATAAGAACACCCACCGGCAGCCTCAAGCTCAGTTACTGAAGTTTTAAGGTCAAGAGGACAACGGTGTCTTTAAAATGACACACAAATCAAACACGGGGGAAATTCTGTTATGAGCCTCCCCAATCTCTTTTTATTATATAAAAATATTGATGTAGATGAGATTACCAGCAAAAAAACATCCTCCATAAGGGCCAGAGCTTTGCTCTTTGCTCCTGAGTATCACCTGGCCCTAATACAGTGGTGAATGCAAGGGAAGGGCTCACTAGGTATTTGGGGAATTAAAGCATGAACTGTGCTGACCAGGAAGAGGGATACTGAACAGTTTCTGCTGCAAGTGAAAACTATCCAACGAGGAAGGGGCAGACAGGTGAGGCAGGCTTCCCCGAGGAACATCGGGACTTTACTGACTGGACGCTCCGTAGGCGAGGCTGGGGAGACACCAGGCGCTTCACGTGCATGAACCTTAGCAGTGGAGCGGGGAGAGCAAGGAAATTACTCACTTACTGAATGCCTAAGGCAAGTCAAGCATCAGCCAACACTTTTACATGCTAGTATTTGTGTAATATATACAACTGTGAACACAAATATGCATATGAATTAGTTTTAAGGGTCACAAGTGAACATATTAAGACGGCTTATGGAGAGATGGGTAATAATAAATACTAAGAACAGGAGTACCTCTGTAAAAAAAAAACCAAAAAACTTTTTTCCCCTAAGAATTAGGTATACTATAATTAGATTCTCAATATAGGATTCAGCTAAATAATCCTCCATCCTTTCTAAAGGGACTTGACACATTTTCAGAATCTTCATTCTAGAGCACCCTCTGCTGGGAAAAGTACCTCAAAATGCTTGATTTTGTTTTTTTCCCCACATGCTCTATAAAGCATTTTAAAATAAAGAGATTTTCTTTTCTTTTCTGTCCGCTAGAACCTTCTAAAATAACAATTTCTATCCTTCCATAATCACTGCCCTCCAACAGAAGGCTAACAGTCTATAGTAAATAATAATTGACATCACTGTTCCTCCAGACCCAATGCTAGATGTCTATTGTATGTTACGCCCCAGGGCATGGGGCTGCTGCTGCGAGGGACTGAGGGCAGGAGGCTGGCCCAGGTGGCCCCTGGCTGGCAGGTGAGGAGAGCAGTGAACACTGCCCTGCACTTCCAGGATGGAGCAACCCACGGAGGTGGCATCTCCTGGACAAAGAGGCAGCAAGGATGCCCTCAGTAAGGGAGCTGGAGCCTAGACACACATCACGACTGAGCAGCCAGGGAGATCAACAAACAACAAAAATCCTGTTCCACTTCTCCACCTCCTCCTCTCTGCAAGGCCACTGAATACAACAAACCATGATGAACACCCCAGGGGCAGTAACTGGAGATCTCTCATTGCGAGAGTAGTCCCGCCCATAAAATGTCAATTCCAATGTTCCAGTCTGGTCATTTCCCAAGGTTTCTTCCTGCCCCTTCATATGCCCTCCCTCCCGTTCCTCAGTGGCCCCAACCCCCAGCAACTGCTGATCCGCTCTGTGCCATTAGAGACTAGTTTGCACCTTCTAGTGTTATATAAATGGAATCAAACATTGTATACTTTTTCTTTTCTGGTTTCTTTCACTGAGAATAATTATTCTGAGATCCATCCATGTTGTTAGGCGTATCACTAGTCCATCCCTTTTTATTGCTGAGTAGTAGTCCATGGCAGGCATGTACCAGTTTGATTATTCAGGTACTTGTTACTGGGTATCTGGGTCACATCCATTTTGGGGCTATCATGAACAGGCTGCTATGACTATTCATGTCCAAGTCTTTGTATGGAAAACAAACAAACAAACAAAAACAAAAAACATGGGGCGAGATTGAAGAGCCCCTACCCCACCGAATGGTCCCCCGGTTGCTCGCCAAACTTGAGCTGGGGAGAGGGAAGAAGCCGTGTGAACTGGAGAGTTCATATTCTTGTTTTGGACGGCCATGGACCTGTAGTAACAGATTTAATATCCAAAAGTGTCCAAAAAGGTATGGGTTTTGCAGGTCGTGGGGAGAGATGCTGTCACAGGCAATGACGGGAAAACTAAAGCTGCTCCTGGATCATAATTTACACACTTGCTCAGCAAGAAAGACCTGTCCAGTGCAGGAAGGCAGAGGTGTCTGTGAACAAAGGAGATGAGTCATGTGAACTCGGACGGCAGCCAAAGGGGAGGAGGACGGCAGCAAGCCAGGGAAAGTCATACACATTCACTCAGCTACAAGCCCACGTGCGCCTTGAGCCACACCCACAACGCCCAGTACGCCATGCTCCACTGCTCTCATATCCATCCAGCAGCTACATTCTCACCCAGGAAGCCTGCTTCACGGTCTAGGGGATGCTGTGATAAATCCTCCAATCACAACTTTCAGAGGGGAAAAGCTCCGGAGGAGGAGAGATGAAGTGATTTGCCCAAAGCCACACCGATAGGACTAGACCACAATAAAGTTCTGAGTTCTGCTCCAGCACATCACCAGCACTGTAACACTGGCTCTCCAGTCAGAGATGTTGTTACATGTATTCAAGAAACACGAGGTTCACAATGATGATCCTAAAAGCAACTACTTGAAAAACCAAAGCAACAATGGCAACACATGCATTTGGTGCATGGTTATGAAAAGGACTACAGCTTTTCTCTAAGATGTGGATCACTATACAAAGGCTGCTGAGAAACTGTTGCTTCATTTCCAGTGAATGCCACGAGTGCGCATCTGCACACCAGTCGTGAGCGCTACTGGTCTAGCATACCAGCATCTTGTACGGCCCTGGGCTTTATCCCTCTTCCTTGACAAGTATAAGAAACTCCCGCATCAATATTTTTTCATGATCTAGATTTTTCTGACCTGGAACAGAACCATCAATTCAGGGTGGGCCTGAGGCTTCTGAAGGCTTCATGCCTAGTTCTCATGCTGAAATGTCAGCGTATTCCTCTCTGTAACAAGAAAGTCCTTTTAGCTCAGAAAGATCACCCATCGCAGGCTGAGGAAGGAGGGGGACATTCACCTAAATCGCCCAATCCTGCCCAACCAAGCCTGGCAACTGGTGGGGTGACATCTGCCTAATAAGACGACCCGGACAGCTGGACTACAGCTTATGGGAGGCCTCCATCCAGTTTGTGTTTAATAAACCCACTGGTTTCCTTACAGACTTCCTCTGAACAATTCACTAATTAGGGCCCTGATCCAATATAAAGTCCCTTAGGGACTCATTTTGTCCCTTTACCGTTTTTTTAAAAAGCTTCATTTATTACTTCTGCACAGTACAGATGCATCTGTTCAACTGCCATTCTTTAATCAGCCATTGCTCCTGTTTTTGTGTGACCTCTTTCCTTCTGACCACAGAGAGAGAGTGCATGGGAGTTAAGGAGATTCAGGTTGTGGGGCCTAATGTACTCAGCAGGCAGCCCAGCCATGGACTTGCAAGGCAATCATGCAAGCGGGTGTCCTGTTTTGTCCATGCAATGGAATGGCTGTGGTAAAGATTATACAAGGTAGGCAGCGTGAAGATCTACTGAATGAATGGTAGGAGGGTCACCCGAACTATTTAAATCTGCTTTTCTTTTCAGTTGCCTAGCTAGGACTGAATGTATATTCATTAATTGCATATATGATACACCTCCACTGTATTTTAAAAAACTGGCTGCTCCTTGCAGTTATGGAAACACCTCAAGTGTCCATCGACAGATGAAGGGATAAACAAAATGTGGTATATACACATGATGAAATATTATTCAACTTTAAAAAGGAAGGGAATTCTGACACATGCTATGACATGGACAAACTTTAAAGACATTATGCTAAGTGACATAGCCGGTCACGAAAGGACAAATACCACATGATAACATTTATATGAGGTACCTAGAAGAGTCAAATACACACACAGAAAGTAGAATGGCGGTTACTAGGGACTGGGGAAGAGGAGGGGGTGGGGTGGGGAGTTACTGCTTAATGGGAACAGTTTCAGCTTTGCAAGATGAAAAAAGTTACGGAGATGGATAGTGGTGATGGTTGCACAATAATGTAAATGTAGTTAATGCCACTCTACACTTGATTAAACTGGAAAATTTTATGTTATGTATATATTACCATAATTAAATTTCTATATATATAATGTATATAATATATATTATGCATGTGTATATATGTATGTATTGTGTATATATATTACATATATGTACATATACATATAAATACACATACTAGTTGCACCAACCAAGTGTTAATCAAGAGATCTGAGCAACTCAAACTGCACATGTACTCTACCATTAAGCTGATTTCTTTTAGGGCAATATGCTTAAATATACTGATATTCTGGCATTTATTTTTTAGTGCTCCTGTTATTGTGTCAACCAATTAATTTTACTTTAATTAAAATAGGTCTGCTGCAATGAAATTAGCTTTGAAGCAAAAAATTTCTCCAGGACTTTTTTATGAAGAATCCAGAGGGAATAAACTTTGATTTCTAAAATATGTTATTTTAGGTTTTCTGCAACAACACCCCCCCCCCAAAAAAAAGGTAAAGAGAAACACATGAGCTAACGTTTTTAGTTTTGTTGGTAGCATATTTTATCTCCCCAATTGTTTCACTCAGATGAAAGTAAAAATGTGTATTATTTTATAAATACACATGTGTATTTTATAAATACATATGTGTATTATCCATAATAAGCAGAAGCCTCAGGTATGAAGAAAAGCTGGGTTAAGAAGAAAACTTAGAAACAATATACAAAGTGAATCAGAAAACCTATTAAAAACAAATATGTGAGAAATATGACAACAGTAACTACACAAGAAAAGACTGTAGGGTGGGGAATTCAGTGGGGAAGAAAAAGCATGAAAAAAAGGCATAGCTTCAGGTGATAAAAGTCCTATAAATTCATTTTTAACAAATTGCATTAAAGTCTGGATAATTTTTTCTATAAAGGGCCAGAGAGTAATGATTTTTGAGCTTTGTGGGCCATGTGGTCTTTAGTAGCAACTACTGAACTCTACTGTTACAGCCGAAAGCAGCCACAGACAACAAGTAAACAAATGGGTATGGCTGTGTTCCAACAAAACTTTATTACAAAAACTAACAGCAGGTCAGATTTGGCCTGAGGGTAATAGTGCGCCAACCCCTGGTCTAGAGAAACAAAATAAATAAACAAAAGGACAATTTGGAATAAGGTATATCAATGCACATGGATTAAAATACTGTGGATTCCTATTCTACCCCTCAATGAACCAGACCCATAAGTAGAAGTTTGTTTTTCAGAATGTTTTTCTTTCTATAATAAGTACTTCTTAGTACCCAGAAGTGAACCAACAAGAGCAAATTCTTATTCCAAGCACCTCTAAGTTTCTGTACAGTTGATTATCAAGATGCAGAATAAAACCTAGGCCAGTAACTTTGAAGACGCGTCACTTCCACAGAGGTAGGTTATTGCCAAGATCCCCAAGGGATGTGTAAACTATCGGTAAGTTGGGGAAATGTCTCAAGGATACATATTTTAGTGTTAAAAACAAGTAAACAATATGCACAAAGAGCACCGTGCTGTAAAAAAGGAAAACATACACACATTCTCCACATTCTCACTTGTGTATAGAAAGAAAAAACTTGGAAGGATATTTTCCTCACCTTCAAGTAAAATTCTGAATTTTGCAATGTTCACGTTTTACTTCATGTTATTCTGTACTTTTATATATTTTTAACTATAAGCGTGTATAACTTTTAGTATTAAGATTATTACGTTGAGATTGTAGTTAAAAGGTTTATCACCTTTATTACTGAGTCAGTTTGAATGCCAATACCAATATTTTTGACAAAAGATTATTCACCCAAAGAAATTCTAGCATCCATAAAGGTCATCACAAAACAAGAATATTTATATACACAGGTCCATGGGACACGGTCTTTGTGGGTAGAATCTCACAGCAGTACAATACCTCAGCTCCACCCATCCATTTAGGCTCATCAGGAAACTCAGCACACAAAATATCTTCTGACTGATCAGTCCCCAAGACGTGGTAGCAGAGCTTTTGGTGGAGATTGCTGGATGTCTCTGTACCTGAAGGAGTTAAAAATGTATACTGAAATGCAGCAGGTGATTTTAAGAAAACCTATTCCACCCATATTGCACAATCTAGCAATGTTTAAAAAGTTAAGTCTCTAGTTGCAGGATATACGGTTGTTACATAAGAGTTAACTGCTTTTCTATATACAGCAATGAATAAGTGGAATTTAAACTAGAAACACAATACCATTTACATTAGTACCTCTCCCAAAATAGAATATTTAGATATAAATCTAACCAAATATGCACAAGATCTATGTGAGAAAACTGTAAAACTCTGATGAAAGAAATCAAAGAAGAACTAAATAAATGGAGAGATTTTCCATGTTCATGGACAGGAAGATTAAATACTGTCAAGTTGCAGTTCTTCCCAAATTGATCTATAGATTCAATGTAATTCCAGTCAAAATCCCAGTAAGCGATTTTGTGGATACTGACAAACTGATTCTAAAGTTTACGTGGCAAGGCAAAAACTCCAAAATAGACAACATAGTATTGAAGGAAAAGAACAAAATTGGAGAACTGATACCACTTGACTTTAAGGTTTACTGTAAGTAATCAAGACATTGGTGGTATCGGCCAAAACAACAACAAAAACCAGACAAACAGATCAATGGAACAGAGTAGAGAGCCCAGAAATAGACCCACATAAATACAGTCAACTGATCTTTGATAAAGGAGCCAAAGCTATACAACAGAGAAAAGATCGTTTTTTCAACAGCGATGGAACTGGACATCCACATGCAAAGCAATCCAGACCTTACACACTTCATAAAAATTAACTTAAAATGGACTTGACTATAAATTCAAAACTATAAAATTCCTAGAAGACAGCATAGGAGGAAACCTAGATGACCTTTGGTTTGGTGGTGATTTTTAGATACACTATCAAAGGCACAATTCATGAGAGATAGAATTGATAAGCTGAACTTCATTAAAATTAAAACCTGCTCTGTGAAAGATACTGTGAATGGAATGAAAAGCCACGGAGTGGGAGAAAATATTTGCAAAAGACATCTGATAAGGACCGTTATCCAAAATATACAGAGAACTCTTAAAACTCAACAAAAACAAACCACTTGATTAAAAAAATGGGCCAAAGACCCTAAGAGACACTTCATCAAGAAAGATATATAGTGCAAATGGTAAATAAGCATATGAAAAGATGCTCCACATCATATATCATCAGGGAAATGCAAATTAAAACAATTAGATACCACTATACACCTATCAGAATGGCCGAAATCCAGAACACAGATTACACCAAATGCTGGTGAGGCTGTGGAGCAACAGGAACTCCCTTTCATTGCTGATGGGAGCAGCCACTTTGGAAGACAGCTTGGTGGTTTCTTATAAAAATAAACACATTCTTACCATACAATCCAGTAATCACACTCCTTGGTATTTACCCAAAGGAGCTGAAAATTTATATATGTGCATGCAAAAACCTGCACACAAATGTTTATAACAGCTTTATTCATAATTGCCAAAACTTGGAAGCAACCAAGATAAGATGTCCCTTTAGTAGGTGAATACACTGCAGTATATCCAGACGACAGAATGTTATTCGGTGCTAAAAAAAAATAAGATACCAAGCCATGAAAAGACATGGAACAACCTTAAATGCATATTCCTAAGTGAAAGAAGCCAATGTGAAACGGCTACATACTATATGATTCTAACTACATGACATTCTAGGACAGGGCAACTCTATGGAGACAGTGAAAAAGATTAGTGGTCGGCAGGGGTTAGGAGGGAGGGAGGATAAGTAGGTGGTACACAGAGGATTGCTAGGGCAGTGAAACTATGATGGCGGACACATATCATTATACATGTGCTCAAACCCACGGAATGTACAACACAGACTGACGTCGAACATAAACTATGGATTTGGGTGATTTAGGTGTCAACGTGGCTCATCAATAGTACCACGGGGGGCGGAGGGGCAGGGGAGGAAATCTCGGTACCTTCCCCTCATTTTGCTGTGAACCTAAAACTGCTCTAAAAGCTAACTATTAAAAAAAAAAAAAAAAAAAAAAAGTTAAGTATCAGTTGGGTATTACCCTGGAAGTAATTCACACATATATCCTGATTTTGGAGGCTGTGATGAGAATGAACTTTTCCTTATATTCTGAAACTGTACCAAGCTTTCAGGTCAATGAAGAAAAACCGCAAGATAATATCCTACTAGAAGAAAAGCCTCAGAGCACTTGGTGATTTTCCAAGGGTTTTCCAGGAACACTGGTAAGAAATGCATGGTCAGAACTGCTCAGCTTTTACTGTAAGGGCCTCCTCCATCGCACAACCTAAGAGGCTGTCGAGGTTCTCTTAATAACAGAGCAATACAATTGCAGCTGGGAGAAGGCTCTGGCTTTTCAAATTTAATCACAATTACTTATCATTGCTATTTTTTCCACTGAAAAGTGAGGCGACAATAAAACTTTCAAGTTTATTTTTACAAGTTAACTTAATAACATTGTTCTCTAACAAGAAATGGCCATTTATATACTTTTTTTGACCTCCCAGAACTTGGAAATAGCCAACGTTTGCTAACTCAGTGGCACTCTTAACACAGGCAGCTAATTCAGTGTACACAGCACAGAGGTCTTTCTTTAGCCAACATCCCTGAATAAAAAACCTCTTAGCTCCTCTTGTAGTTCACTGGTGAATGAAGAGAAAGGTACTGCAGTAGTCTAATCAAAAGGCAGAAGCTAAACATAGCCAAAAGAGATGAAAAGGATTATAGCCTATTCCCAACGCAACTGGGGGGAAAACGGAAAAGAAAGCATATCTAAAAACAACAAAGACACATGAAGTCATGGTAAGGAGACAACATGTGCAGTAGAAAGCACTGGAATTGCTGTGCTTCTTGCCAGCCCCAGGCCCTGCAACAAGTAACGAGACTCTGCACCCCAGCTCCAAATCTCTAACACAGGGATTATATATCCCACTTATAAGGACCAAAACAACATGAAAATGCTGTATGCCACGTGGATATGGAGCAGCATATGGAGATGATACTGACAGTTTGTACAAGCAAGGTACAAGGTACAGGGCCCTTCCCATCTGGGAAGATGAGGAGTGCAGAGGGAAAGACTGAGGGACCACTTGAACACAATAGGATCTCTGTGCAACTAAGGAAGACAGGAACAAGGGTGGGTCTGGGAAGTTATCAAGGAGAAAAGTATCAAGATAAATGCAACCAGCAGGGGCCCTGTGACTTCTGATCAGGGGAAAGAGATAATGATTATCACAGCAGGAAATTTTATAATCACTCAACATCATTCAATAACTTGGTTTTATAAAAACAAAAAAATCCATCTTCTCTATAATCCACTTGGGAGACAGAATACATTTGTGAAGGGCTGATTGCAATAATGGCCCCAAGTTTTAGCAGTTCCCTGTATCTGTGTTCCCACCTCTTGAATAGGGAAGGGCCAGCAGAATGCAGAAAGTGATAATATGACAGTAGCAAACTCAGGCATCCAAGAGATTGTGCCTTTCAGCTCTCTTGGAATCCTGCTGAGCCGCCATGAGAACAAGCCTGGACTAGCCGGCTAGAGCATAGGAGACCGCTTGGAGCAGAGCTGAGGCCCCAGATACGTGAAAGAGTCCAGCCATCATCAGCCAACTGACCTACAGCTGATCAGATACATGATAGAACTCAGCAAAGCCCAGAAGAATTGCTTGGTCAATCCACAGACTCACAAACAAAACTAAATGGTCCTTATTCAAAACCAGTAAGTTTGGGGGTGATCTGTTACAGACAAAAAACTGATACAACATTCGTTGAGGAATCTTGGCTCTAGACTAAACAACCTCTTACTACGGTTTAGCTTCTCTTTTAAAGTCATGTGAGTCACACTTCTACTTCATGAAAAAGGCGCCTTCATTGGAAGTCTTAACTTACCATCACTTTTTCCATCTTGTTGGGGGTATGAGTTATAAAACATTCCCTTCCCATCATGCGTCCAAGCCATACAGCTGAACTTGACTCTTTCAAGCACATCTGGAAGCTCTTTGGCACCATCGACTTTCATGAACTTGATCGTCACCCAGTCTGAACCACTAGCACTCAGACCATAGGCAAAATATTCACCATCTTCACTGAATGCATAGCCTGTGGAATACAGGAGAAATCAAACCGTGAACATTGAGACACAACTCCTGGCCTTGCTCACTGCCCTCTGAGCTGTCTGACATATGCCTCATATGTCATATATGGATGTGGTCGTGAGGCACACAGGGGGCTGAGCCCAGGTCTTCCAGGAATTTGCCTTAGGATGCTGTACAAGTCTTAGTTTCTTCATCCGTAAAATGAAGTATTGGATTACATGACCACTAAAATGCTTCCATTTTTTAACTTCTATAATTCAATAGGCAGTTCAGTTAAAAGCAGAGCTCATCTTGGACTTTCAGCATATTTTATTTATACTCTAAAGGGAATGGGGGGGGGAAGGAGTAAGAAAAGTGCTTTTAGAGTAATGATTAAATTATGACACATATCATGTAACAGAACTAAATTGGAGCCATTAGATAATTTCTGGAATGGATTCAAACCATTTGGAATCATTCTTTACAACCTTGTTTTCTGAGCACTGCTGACACTCAAGGATGAACATCCACACCATCTGACCACCACAAGCCCAGGTAGGTAAAGCCTGGGGTTTGCAATGATCTCACACAGTGCACATTCCAAAAGTGACCATGAAAAAGAAGGAAAAAGGACACATCTATGGACTCTTCTGCCATGTGCAGTTCTTTGGAGGCATGACAGACAGAACACTGTAATCACTATGGAATGTTCCCTGACAAATATTTAAATATGTATAGTGGCTTTAATAATTATGAAGTGTAGATAGCATTTGGTACCAGACACTGACACCAGAGATTTCCTGTTGTTAGCTAAACTTTACTGGGGGTTGAAAAATATCCTCAGAAACCTAATTATTTTCAGAGGTTTTGTACTATTTTACATGAAACTTCTATGAATGGGAAGTATGTTCAAAATTTCGAAAAGCCTACGTATCAGTAAGAAGAAGGTGATGGGGAGAAAATGCTCACTTTTCGTTATATGTAACACTGCGGGGTTTGAATTATTTATGCAATCAGAAATTTTTCAGGAAAACCTTAAATAAAACATTTTGATTTGAAATATGTTTTAAAAATCTATATACTATCAAAAGAATCCGGTTGTTTATTCATACTGTAACTTCCCTACAATACCATTCTCAGAATATGCAAAGACTGAAGCCAGATCCCATGTCTAATTCTCCTTTTCATCCATCAGGGCCTGTACATAGCAAGCATTGCATAAAAAAGTTCCTGGAATGAATTATCACAGTGAGGGGTGAGACCCTGTTCTAATGAAGCCTATCTGAATGAGATGCAATATATGCCTTTGTTAAAACTAAATGAACTCCTATACAGGGTATATTATTGCACAATACTAGTGTATTAAATTCATTTACAACTCCAAGCTCAAATTCGTGGAAGAATACTCTGGCATCTTTTTTTTTTTTTTTAAGTGTGTTTTTCCAGGACCCATCAGCTCCAAGTCAAGTAGTTGTTTCAATCTAGTTGTGGAGGGCGCAGCTCACAGTGGCCATGTGGGGATCAAACCTGCAACCTTGTTGTTAAGAGCACCGCGCTCTAACCAACTGAACTAACCGGCTATTCTGGCATCTTATTTTCAGTGCTGATTACTTTCAATACTAATTAGTAACGGATCTTCATTTATATGCACAGCCTATTTGGGGAGAGGAGGAGAGAGAATCACCAAATGACTGAGATCTGTTTAATCCCCACCTAACTGATTACAGGACTTCAGTGTTCCAACTGCTTAATTCTGCAGGGCCAAACGTACACCTGTGGTTTTTTTTTTTTTTTTTTTTTTTTAAATAAAACAGAAGATGCTATAGAAGATGAACCAACTTCACTAAAAACACATAGGATGAAAATAGTAGCTATGCTATATGAACAATATGAAGTGAAGGAACAAAATATTTGCTTTATCATAAAGAAAAAAAAAACCACATAGGATGCTAACAAGAGATGATTCTCAGAGAATACAATTATTAAATCACAAAACCAGAGAACAGCAAACTTCCTGACCCTAGAACCAGTGCTTCTGGCACAAACCTGGGATAATATTTATGGCCTGTGGAGGTTTATTCAGGGGCAGAGCTATTTAGGAGACATATAGCAACTGCAGGAAAGACGTACTTATTCAGTTTTGAAACTTG
Source organism: Rhinolophus hipposideros (assembly GCF_964194185.1). NCBI lineage: Eukaryota > Metazoa > Chordata > Mammalia > Chiroptera > Rhinolophidae > Rhinolophus > Rhinolophus hipposideros. Next base: position 49,802,080 of record NC_138049.1, on the reverse strand, counting down.
CATTTTTAGGGGGCGTGGTATCAAGTCGTCCAGTTTTTGTAAGATTTTTTTTTTTTTTACATTTAATTCTAAGATACTGACAATCAACTAACATTTAAAACTCTTAACCACTCCCTGCCATGGAAAAACATCTCATAAAGATTCCTTCCCGTTTGCTATTTATAGTTGGAACATTCTTTGTATAGCTTAAATGTCTTATAGACGAGAATTTTTTTCCCCCAATCACAGATAGTCCTCAGGGTTGTTATAGGAAATGATGGTACTTCAGGATCCCAGAAGCCACCGAAGCTAATTTGGGTCCAGTGTGACGTACTCTCCAGCTCTGCTTCATGCCATCAGAAGAACATGTGACTACTCATGTGTTCTAAATATACTATGCAAAAATCAGCTTTCCTGATATTATGTGTGCATCTGTTCTGCAAGATGGTCCACGTTCTGTCTGGTATTTCAGAGGTGAGTCAACTGTATCAATGCCAGAGCTGCGAGCGAGGGCCCCGGGACTCCCGTGGGCCTGGCTGTGGTGCACTCACCTCGAAGTGCCACCGTGCCGTCGTCGGAGAGCATGTTGGGGTCTAGGAATACTCTGGCTTCACCCTCTAAGGAATCTTGTACATATAACACTCGCTGGTTCTGCAAACCTGTATTGTAAAAATAGAAATACCTGGGGGACAGAGATAATCTTTATTTAGCTACGGCATTTTCTGTATGTGGAGTAAAACCAAACACATACAAGCAGAAAGAAAAAGATACAACTGCACACAGGCCACGCCAGGGACATGGGGAGTAGGGTGGAAGGTCCACCGTCACCCTGTACCTAGAGTTTGTGATTTGAATTCCTTAAGTATTCAAATAATTAATTTATTGTAATTCTGCATGTGAGCTAAATGGAGAGAAATAAAGACTGCGTTATTTGCTAAAATTAATACTAATATTCAAATAAAGCAGTAACTTTTTTTCAACGGGGAAGAAAGCAGATTTTCTAAAATAAAATGCTGGCTTCCTTCTCTAGCCAGGCTGCTAGGCAGAGGTAGGCAAACCTTTTCTGTAAAGGGCAAGACTGCAAATATTTTAGGCTTTGTGGGCCATACAGTAGCTACTACCCAACTCTACAGTTGTACAAAGGCAGCCATGGATAATACATAAAAGAATGGACATGGCTACGTGCCATTTAAACTTTATTTACAAAAACAGATGGTGGGCAGGGCTTGGCGTGCAGATCATACTTTGCTGATCCACAGTGGGAATGGAGGGTCTAAGACATTCTAAAGTAAGTTTCTGATGGTCTTTCCAAAGAGGTTTAATAAACCAACAAGAGAGTATGGTTATGTGGGCGTGAAAGGGCGAGGACAAGAGAGGTTAATTATTAGGTGCCACCTCTCGGCCAATTTCCATTTTTGGATAGAAGAAACATACACAAAAAAATCTTTCAAAGTACCGTGTTTCCCTGAAAATAAGACCGGGTCTTATATTAATTTTTGCTCCAAAAGAGGCATTAGGGCTTATGTTCAGGGGATGTCGTCCTGAAAAATCATGCTAGGGCTTATTTTCTGGTTAGGTCTTATTTTCAGGGAAACATGGTAGTATAAGTCAAAGATAATTAATTTTAGAGGCAAACAAATCTCTACCACTATCTATGAATCACCCCATCTCACCAATTACTAGCCATGAGGAAATTTCCCATGGCCTAGGTTTCTTCCTAGGACATATCTCCACTAAATTTCTTTTTCTTTTTTTTTTTCTTTTTTCTTTTTTTTTTGGTGAGTATGTGTTTTTGTTTTAAATTTATTTTTAATTACAGTTGACATCTATTAAATTTCTTAATCCTTATTTTAAGAATTTGGACACTAAACCAAAAGATATTAGTCTCATATTCAAGCATAGAAATGAATTTATTTTATAATGAATTAATCTGAAAACTAAGTTATTTAGAATTTGTTTTAAAATTTAAGAAAGCATTCAATTAGAAAAGTAAAATAAAATGAAATAAAAGCAACCTCACATACCGTTTTCCTTTCTTGAAGTGGCAACTATACTTGGGATAGTCATACAGCTCAGTCATTCTCTCTTTGTATAAACCTCTGATAGGACACTGCTCAAGAAATGGCACCGTAATCTTGTTCTGGGCCTCCACAAAAGCCTGTAGAGAAAATTTAAATGGACAAAGCAGGTTGGATATAAAATTTTCCATGGGAAGTTATCCATTAATATGTATCAGTGAGATTCAGCAATTCCACTTCTGGGACTATATCCAAAGGAAACAAAAACACTAGGTCGAAGAGATTATCTGGACCCATATACATAGAAGCATTACTGACAATAGCTAAGACATAGGAACGACCTAAGTGTCCACTGATGGATGAGCGGATAAAGAGAACATGGTATATGTGTATAGACAAGGGACTATTATTCAGCTATAAGAAAGGAGGAAATTCCGCCATTTGTGACAACACGGGTGGACCTTAAGGGCATTATGCTAAGTAAGTGAAATAAGTCAGTAGAGAAAGGCATACTGTATGATCTCACTTATATGTGAAATCTAAAAAAATCCAAAGAAACTCATTGCAAAGGTGATAAGATTTGCGGTTACCAGAGGCAGAGGGGATGGAGAAAGATGGTCAAAAGGTACAAACTTTTAGTTATAAATAAGTACTGGGCCGTAACGTCCAACATGATGACTAGACTTACACGGCTGGATGATATACAGGAAAGTTGCTGAGAGTGAATCCTGAGCTCTCATCATCAGGAAAATTATTTTTCTCTCTTTTTTTTTTTGTATCTATATGAGATGACAGATATTAACTAAACTTACTGTGGTCATCATTTCATGATATATGCAAGTCAAATCATTATGCTATCCACCTTAGACTTCTACAGTGCCGCAGGTCAATTATATCTCAAAATTGGAGGAAAAAAGATATAAAAACACATATCAGAGAAAGCATATTTTCCCTCAATAAATAATAACTAATACCTACACGACACTAACTATGTGTTAGGTAAGCATTAACTCATTTGGAACTTATAATCCAATGGAGAAGGCTCTTTAATTAGCCCACTTTTATGGATAGAGAAACTTGAGTCTCAGCATGGTTAAAAAGTTGCCCAATGCCATGCAGCTAAGAAGTGCCAGAGCTGGCTCCTGACTCTGGGCTCTTAACAAACACACTATACGGCTGCTCAGATCACATACGGTCAGTAAACTACATTCACACCGCACCAAAGTTCCGGCTTAGTCAGCAGCGGTGATCCCAAAGGACAGCGGGACATGAAATTAGAATTCCTAGGCACTATTGTATCAATTCTGTTTCCACGCTCTTTCCAAGACCAACTACCTCGTCAACTTCACAGACCTTGCCTAAAATTTGAAACGAAGGAATATTTTCAAAAATTGGAAAATGGATGGTACTGAGTAAGAATATCAACAATGGTTTATACAAAGAGCAAGAGATGGACTGCAGGAAGTCAGGAGGCCTGGCTGCAAAGGAAGGGAAAGAGCAGTTTTTACAACAGATCAGTTGTAGCCAAGTATATCTTATTTATACCTTAGCAGTTAGAAAGTTCCTAATACTGTAAAAACTTCGCCTAGCAGTAACTCATGTCTGGCTACATGCGTAAGAAATGAAACAAGAATAAACGTATAAGCTCTAAGTTCAATCGAAGCTTTAATCAGAGATCTACAAACAGGAAAACCTGCACGAGAAGACTTCAGGAAATTAAGAACATAATGTACCTATTTTGAATGGCAGACAAAATGCATTATCAGAGTCCACGCTTGGATGGGTCACCCAGATCTAGGGCCCACCCCAGCTCAAAATGGGCTCTCCTACACAAACCACCAACCATGCTCTGGAGAACCATGATTCTCTGTCAAGAGAAAGCTGTCCTAGAACTCATTAATGCCTACAATGCACTTGAAAACAAGAGAGAAAGAGTGTAAGTATGAATACAATGACAAATAGCATTTTCTGCAAGAGGAGCAATTCAAGAGAAATGACACTGTATGGGTCCCATTTCTTATTTCATTCAAACAGAAAATAAAACTCATTGACTTCCAGAGAAATGCAATTCCAACTGACTATTGCTAGGGAACGGCAAACCTCATCTTGGCCTGCTTTCCTATGGCACTTGAGCTAATAACAGTTTTTATATTTTTAAAAAACTGTGTCTGGGGGGATCCCTACCATGTTTAATATGCGGCCCTTTACAAAAGAAATTTGCTGACCCGTCTCTACCTCATTAAAACAGTATCAACAAAGAAATTAGCTTTTGTTTCTTAGTTACAAAACTGATACACAGCTGTGAAGCCCCTCGGGGGCAGCACTCTGGAAATCACTAAGTGTGTACAGGAGCATGACCTGGTTTCATGGGGGAAGGAAATGTCATGCCTACTTGGCAGACGCGGAAATGGAGGCAAATGGTGTTGAACTCACCGGTCAAGATCACGCAGTGAGTTAGCAATAGCTCTGAAGGCAGAATTACTTTATTCCAGTCACTGTCACAGTGATTGAGACCGACTCCATGCCTGAATTGCTAGGTGTGGACACAAAGCAGACCCACCCAGGAAAAAGGGGAGGTTAGCCGGGGCCTCCCATGGAGGCTGCGCTGGGCAGGACAGGCACGTCGGGGTGCTAGAGCACCAGCAAGGATTTGGTAAGAACCTAGTATGTGTCAGCCCTCCCCCTGGTGTTGTGGATGGACAGGCAATAAGGCCAAGACTAGCTCCCTGCCATCATGGAGCTCACATTCTATGGGGGGTGGGGGGCAGACAAAACACAAGTCAGAGGGTTACAGACCAGTTAATCCTAAGGGAACACTCAGGCTAATTGTGGTGTGACACTGCTACCCAAAGTGCCATCCACTACCTGTACTGGCCCTGAACTACTTGCTGCCAGCCCGGGTGAGAGATGAGTAAAGACTAAGAGGCCGTGCTGTAAGTCATCTGACGCCACTGAGACGTTTTTGTTATATTTTACAAAAATATCAATCTGTGATGGCTTGGAAGTTTAAAAACCAGTCACTCCTCACAGATCCCAGGAAGCACTGAGATGGAGGGCACCCACTTCAGGGAGGGTGGCCGAGCAGGTGTTTCTGAAGAGGTGTTGAACTGAGGGCTGATAAGTGAGAGGCAACAGCCATGCAAAGAAGAAACGAGGGTTCCAGGCTTAGGAAACGCCAAGTACAGGGACCTGGGGCAGGAGCTCATCGGTATGAAGCAGAGTAAGTCAGTGAGGCTGGGAAGGAATGAGAGAGAGAGAACAGAGACCCAGGCAGGAGCCAGGTCATGAGAAACTTGGAGGGCAGATAGGAAGTTTGAATCTTCATTCTAAGTGCAAATGAGCTACGATTAGGTAAGGAGATAGTTACATAATCTGGAGTGCTGTGGGCGAAGAACAGACTATAGGGGAACAAAAGTGAAAACAGGGAAGCCAGTTAGGAAGCTGGGGCAGTGCTCTGGTGAGAGAGGAGGCCATGTGAAATGGCTGGTCTGTAAAAGGAGCGGCAATGGCCATTATAATGGGAGCGGGGACAGAGAAAATGGGCACAGTACATGTTACTGTGTAAGTTTGATGGCTATTTCCTAGAAGGGCCTCACCAGAACTTTCTAGATACTTAGGGCTCCCACTCTGAGACCCCAGTATGTTCAAGATCTAGGCTGGCCCCTCCACTTCCATTGGGGGGGTCCTCTGAGGCGAGCACCCTGCAGACTTCATTTCCCCAATCCTGATTTGTGTTTGAGCGAGGCTGCATGTAGGCCTTATCCTGGCTGTAGGATATCCTGGACCACGGTGGGTCCAAGAGTCGTAAATTGCTCAGTTAGTTTTCCTTGGAAAAGTAGAACTGTGTTCTTTGATTGTTTCTCTATTTTGCTTTGCTTCTTTTAGATGCCTCATGGTACAAATCACAACTGTTGCAACAGAATCCATCTCAGGCTAAAGCAGACACATTGGCTTTTTTCATTTAAAATGTTCATAAAACTGTTATGCTGGGCATAGCAATGTTACTAAATAATTCTAGGATTATTACATCCAATTTTGTCACCTCCCACCCACAAATATTAGTCTACTTTCAACAGAGCAGTATTTAAAGACTGTACCCGTCCAAGTCAAACATCTAGACACAAAGCCAAACAGTGTTCAAATTCTTTAAAGTCTCAAGTTCTTTCATAACATACACCTTCATAACTTGAGCAAATCCTTTTCATGAAGGTGGTAGGAAATTGTCTGTAAAGGGGCTTTGTGAAATTTAGGGTACCCTAAATTTCGGGAATGCCAATACTATTTCTGGTATTTTAACCAGGGAAATACCTTTTTGGTCATTTATGGATTTTATAATCTGGTTTCTTGGTCTAAATATTAGAACAAATTTGGGGGAAGAGGAGGGAAGATATAGGATAAAGGAAAACAAGAACTAGAGGGATTATGTGATGATAAAGAGCAGGGTGAAGAGAATTAAAACCCTCTTTGTTCCTTAGGAGTTTCAGCATCCAAAGTCACACTCCAGGATACTATTAAAACAACTGCAACCTGAGAGCGCATTAACAACACATGCAGCTGAGCCCTCTAGAGAGGATCAAAAGTTTAGATTTTATAGCCAGGGATGAATCTGAACACATTTTCCTAAGAATTAAGTGCTCAAGACAAAGAAATCCTGTTCATATCTCCTTCTCATTTTGCCTTGACTATGAGAAAGCTTCGAGGCAAAGCACAGGGTTAGGTATGCAAGCTGGTTAAATTCTAGAGCTCTGCTGTACAACACTGTTCCTACAGTGAGCATACCGTATTGCACACAAAAACTGAAGGACAGCAGATCTCACATTAATTTCATTTACTTATTACCATTAAAAAAAAAAGCAAAGCTGCCTGACAGAGTCACTCAGTTTGGAAGCTGGGGATTCCTTTACCTGTACTGTCTTCAGGAAGAATTTTTTTCAAGTTGTCCTCACATGTACTGTATTTTAATCCACAAAATACCTCAAGTCATTTTATAATCTTACATCTTACATATATGAATAAAAATGATTCATAGTTACTCGTTAAATATATATATATATAAAATGTACATATATATGTGTATACACACACACACACACACAAAACAGCAAGATTATATAACATGAGATTAAAAAGATGAATTAGGGATAAAGGTAACTGCTACAGGAAAACCAATGAAGGGGAACCTATTTCCAGGATAGGGCAGTGTGGGCGGGGGGCTGGGGGAGTGGGCATGTAGTCAGTCAGGAAGACCAGAGGGAATTCCCAGCAGAGGACTGACTCGACTGACTCCACTCGTCCCAAATACCAATGAAAACTAGAGGTGGTGCAATCTATTTCCCACAAACTGAGGAGTTTCTGCTGCAAACTACAAAAGTCCGCATGTGCACACACGTGTGTGTGTGTGTGTGTGTGTACGACAACCTTATTAAAGCAACAATCAGAGGCTTCTGAAGAAAGTAAGTGGTTGGTATCACAGCATGGCCTGGCAGAAAACCAGGATTCCAGCCCCATGGGAAGGCTGAGCGCATGCTGGTGGCCAAAGGAGGAAGCATACTTGGATCACCTCACTGCTGGAAGTTTAGCAGAATCTGGAAAAGACTCCCCAAGGGCAGGGATAACCCCATTAAAAAAGAAGCCATGAGGTAGCAAAGTTCATCACTGAGGCTGCAGCACCCAGGGCCAGGAGGGCGGGACCGTCACACGGAAAACTGGAGGCAAGTCATGCCAAACAGAAAATTAGATGCAGCTGCTTTAGGAAACATGTCTAGAAATTGAGACTATAAAAGAATGGAATCATGTACTTTTACAAGACTAATATGAGGAATCCATATTAAAAAAGAAAAAGAAAAAAGAAAAATAGTGTGCCTTATTTTTCAGTACTCACTGAATGTTGACGAAATTCGCAGTACATCAGACAACAAAGGAAACCCGAGCCCAAGAAGCACTGCGACCACAATACCATTCATCTCAACTAAGTGAGGTCCTTTTCTCTTCCTGGCCCCACAAACCCTCAACTCATTCTCGCGGAGGAGAAATACCGAATTCAATTGGAGAGGGCTTGTCTTTTAACATTAAAACCCCAGAGTGGATCCTTTTTTTTTTTCTCAGAGACCGTCTGCTCTCAGGTAAGTAAGGCTCCTGGTGAGCTTCCATGATTGACAGACCAGGTGGGGCCTTCCACAAGCCCTGCCAGGTCTCTTTTCACTTCCTCGCCTGTCCCCATACGGGCAAATCAGTTCCCTCACTGGGACTAGTCACTGGCAATCAGGGGGAAGAAAGCTGAACTCCTCATTTTGACCTGAGAGTCAAGCCTTGTTCTCAAATCTAATCAGAACCAGGGAACTCATTCAAAGCTGCAAGTTAACCCCATCTGCCTCTATTCTTCCGTGAACACATTCTTGGCAAGGATAGAGGTCATATACACCTCAAATCCACACCTAACTAAAAACCCAATCATGAAGCAGTTAAACACATAAACATCCTCTCTTAAATAATTCAAATAATTCTTGTATCAATGAGGGAATCCAAATTCCAACAAAAATATTTAGAAAATAAGAAAGGATCACTAACAAATAAGTTCAGGGAATGTAGTAGAAACATTTGGAGTTGACATCTGTCAGTGGGAAGTCCCACAGACAGACTGGGGGATGTGACCTTCTCTGGGCATCAGAGCACCCGTCCCCTAGACCTGGGATTGACCCACGGCCAGTCAGGACTTCCATGCAGGGGAGGCGTGTGGCTGGTCTAAAGCCCTGTTACCATGACTCCCATACCCATGGGCGCCCGCAGCACTGAATTCAGACTTGTAGCTGGACAGGCTCGGGGGGCAGTGTTGGTGCCTGGGTGTGCCACGCACCGAAGGACTGTGACCTCTCTGTTGGACAAGGGATACTGGCCCACGGAAGGTGCTCCATATCCAGCTAAAAGGGTAGGGTATGGAAAAGTGACAGTTATGCCGTCAGGAAATTTGGGGTTTACCCTCTCTCTGGATCAAATTTTATCATCTCTGTGTACTGGTAACTTGTAGCACCATCTGTCTAGATAATGTTCCTGATAAGCTGTGTCTATATTCTAACAATGCTAACTCCTTTCTACACTTTTTATTTAAGTACACACTGTCCATTTTCAGAAGCAGAGTTTTTCCATCAATTCTTATCTACAGACAACAGTCCATAAAAGAGTCATAAGCCCAGGCAACCAGAATCCTTTTTCAGGGACAGACATGCACATTAGAAGATAGAAGTTACGTATGTCCTTTTATGAGATTTGGGGCTACAACGACTGTGTGAAACCTAAAGAGACAAGGCCCCTCTTTCCCTACCACACCGGAAAGGCTGCTGGAAAATAACACAATCAGAGAAAAGCAGATGACCTAAGAGACAAAGAGAGACAGGTTTCCAGAAGTGTCACGTCCACTCCTGGATCAGGCTGTGATCCATTTATGTGAGCCACTCAGCTTTTACATGAGCTATGTGAGCTGGGTTTCAGGCAGCGCTCATCAAAAGTCCTGACTAACAGCTCTCCTAGGAGTTCTGCAGTTGGCTAAGCAAGGTGAGGTTGGCTGAACATGAGCAGCTGGGAGAGGCGGACTCCACCAGAAGTTTGCCCAAGGGCTGGCGGGAGTAGCCGGAAAAAGGTATTCACACGGAAGGTGTTTTATCAGTAGATGAGAAACAGTGAAATTAAACTAAATGTTCCAATCGAAAAGTTTTACAGTAAGAAAATATAAAGAAATTAAAGAACTAGAAAATTAAAAGAGTGTCAGTCCTAAAACTGCTACTTTTTAAAAAAAAGGAGGAAAAAAACACTCAACCAAAGCTCTGGCTAACCTCATCAGAAAAGGGGAGAAGAGTGACAGATACTCCACATTAGAAACGATGAAGAAATATAGCCACAGACGAGGAGAGTAAAGTTTCTTGTACTTCAGAAATACTACACATAACTCCATGCTAGTAAATTTTAAAAATCCCAATGATAGACACCATTTTCTAGGAAATACAAATGACTCAAATTGATCCACAAAGAAAAATCTGAACAGAGCAATAAGCATGAAAGTGGAGAAAAAGAGCCCAAAAGTGCAATAAAAGAATTTTTCCCAGCTAGCTTTAGAGATGAGGTCTTTCAATTATTAAGCAGAAAATTTCCATGCTATTTGAACTGTTCAATAATAAATGCAGTGGCAAGCTTTCAGCGAGCACTTACTTGCGTCTGCCATTGTGCTACATGGTTCAAAAACACTACCACTTAATTTCCACGACAACCAAGCACAGTAGTTTTCTCCAAATTATAAATCATAAAATTGAAGCCTAGAGAGATTAAAAAAACATGACCAATGTCACACATCTAATAAAATTGTCAAGCTAAGATTCAAACCTGTCTTTCTACCTGTAAAGCTGCTCATTTAATGACTATACATTATTGCCTTCCCATGAATCAACAGGTTCCAAGATCTCTAAAGGGCTCTCATTAGCTGCTGGGGCGCAAAGGGTAGAAAGACAATTCTGGAAGTAGGGAGACAACTTAGGAAGCTACTAAATATCTAGCTCAGGGTCAATGCATGTTTAAATGAGGGCAACGTCAGCGGGGATAAAAACAAGGAGAAAGTTAGGAGATTTTTTTGGAGGCAGAACTGAAGTTCCAAGACTCATGTGTATGATTAAACAGAGAACTGATTCAAATGGTCAGAGCACCATACAATGTTATAGAAGAGTCCCAGAATTATTTATTATGACACGTCTTGGTTTCCCCCACTGAGAAAAATTAGAACTACAAACACTGCCCCTTTAATTGATGAAGATGCTATAAATAACAGTGAGACACCTACTAAACCTCACAGCTCCTTGAAGTGGCCCCCGGAATAATCAAAGGTGTCGTCATCCTGCTCTAATCATGTCTAACTAGGCATTTTCCAGGGCCATGTTCCCAAGCTTTCTGGATCTTAATAATTACCTAATGAGGTGGCCTGGGAAACAGATTTCCACTGAAATCAGATGCTACAGAAGTAGAGCTAGCGAATTTTTAACAAGTGCCTAGGTGATTTTTACCATGGAGTGCTTTTTCCCCAGGACATGGCAGAATGAGTATGGGGGAGAAACAGGAAAAACAAAGAGCCTGGGAGATGTCAGCGTTATCTTGGTTCTTTAGTTGTTAGTCTTGAACCACTGTTTTCCCAAAGGTACCCTATTGGATTTCAGCATTTCCCCTAGAGAAACTGCAGATGATTGAAACCAAAACAGAGCCACTGCCTACAGGGAAAATATCAGTGTTAAATGTACACAAGCACTTCAAGCATTTCATCAATGGTTTAGGGTCCACTTTTCTAAAATGGAGCTTTCTCTGATGGTGAACAAACATGGCTAGATACCTAGTTTCTAGTCAAGACGTGGCTCAACCTCCTTTCGGCACTGACCTGTAGCAACTCAACAACTCAATGGTTAAGGGGCTTGTCTGTCTCTAATCACTGGTCCTCCTCGGCTAGAATGTAATCCTACATCAGCATGGGCCACATCTCTTGCTCATGCCAGTGTCTCCCTTCCTTCCTACACCGCCCTCCCGACCTCCCCCCACCCCCATTTAACCTAATTCTTGGCACTGTGAACACACAGGTAAACTTAGGACAGGGGAAGAAAGGGTAAGGATGAGCACATGTGGAGAAGGAAAAAGAGAATGAAACCAGTGGATCTGTGCCATCCATTCTCCATTCCCAGTGTCCTCCTTTCTTAGCGGGATGGCAACTCTAGTAGTCATCCCACTGCTACAGAAGCCAGCGAGGGTCCTTGGAGCTTCCACCAAATCTTTTCTTATTGTTGGCAGTAGAGCCAAGGCGTGAGCACTCGTCTGGTGCTAGGCCAATCAAAACTCCCTCTCCTGGGATGCAGTCACTTGAACAAGTAACAGAGGGTTGAATGGCTAAAGATCACCGATACCATTAGCAGTGCTGAGTAAAACGTGGAAATTCCTGCCATTGAGCCCTAGAACTACCTGGTTCCTACCTGCTCCAAGCCTGGCCCTTTGTCCCTCCCAGGAGCTGGCCTCATATCCTTGCCACAAATTCCCTATGTACCTAACTTAGCCAGAATCAATTTCTACTGCTTGCATTGAAAACCTTATTGCAGAAGGCAAGAAAAGGAGATAGAAAAAGAAAAAAGAACGCGGTGCTTACATGGCTTAGTACCAGTAACTTCCTCATACTTTTGATGATTATCCCAGGCACAGATCAAAAGGAAGCTGTTCCTTAAATATATATTTCAACTATGGATTTATGAGAAGTCTGTTTATAAACTACAATAAAGCTAAACATTTCTATAGGAGGTGGTGAGACATTTAAGACCTGAGAAGTCTTGGAGATTGAGCTACTATGTGGTAATATATTTACCTAAAGCACTTCCCGTTTCCACTAGGGAAGGGATGACAGTAGCAATTTTCAATCCAGGTCCTTACATGAAACATTAATGAATAGGTGGCGTTTCATAGGCCAGCTTTGCAGTTCAGAAGATACCAATTAAAAGTAATGCTACCAAATAGCTTCAAGGTACAATCCTGCCTAGTTTAATCATCACGCTTGAGAACAATGAAACGACACTTAGAAATCATAGTTCCATTAAAAAAAAAAAAATCAACGCTCAGAACATAAGTTTTTTCCTAAAAAACCTAGAACTCAAAAGGAAACTCCTGCTTGGTTTCATGGGTGAAATGAGAAGAAGAGTCTTTAAAGTTCAACATTCTGACAAAGCGATCGGAGGAAGAGTCTGAACGTCTATATCCCAATCCATTCAAGCGGTTCTGCCCAAGCTGCACTGTTCATACAGACCTCTGTTGTGTATGGAAAATGATTTTTTACATGCATTTTCTCAGCTGGGTACCAGTAAAACTCTGGATCAGATGAATGCAGTATGATTATATTCATTTTATAGATGAAGAAAATGAATCTGGGGAAGGTAGCTTGCTATGCCCACAAAACAAGAAAATGGAAGACCAAGCGCTACGATCTGTGTATTTTGCCTTCTAGCTCCATCTGGCAAATACTCTACTCCTCCACCCTGCCTTTCAACAGAAGAACAGCACAAATGTCTGCAAGTCACAGGATGAAGGAACTATCTCCTTCAAAGCACCCCATAAACAAAAACCAGTCTTTCATCCTTTTAATTAATGTATTCCTAGGACCACAGTAAAGCTTTACCTGCTGTCTTTTGGCTTAGAGACATTAAACTAGACCTTCAATGGTACTGGAAGTCCTGGGAGCAAGTTTCCTCTTACTAGCCCTGCAGCCTGACAGTGTGGTGGCCTGATGGGAAATGCAACTGGACAAACGAATGCCTGCTCACCTAGCTCCCCGCTAGCTCTTCCACACGCTGGCTCTGTTCTATGCTAGGCAAGGTCCACTGTGCAGGGAGAGCTCGGCCACATAGGTACCAGAACAGAGTAGGAACTCCCCAGGCTACCCACTTTTAGGGTTAACCTTAAAGAACGAAAACAAAAGCAAGCAAACAAACATAAAAGCAGATTTCAGGGTAGACAGGAATGATACCGAAAAGCCGGTGTTGACCTCCCTAAATTCTGTTCTCCACTAACCTGCGACATGAAAATACCTACACAGAAATCCTAGGCTACCTAAAATACTGGAGATGATCAGAAGGCCTTTAGGGTTTAAATCTTTCCCACCAGGGAAGGCAGCAGGGGAAGAGAAACGTGACATTTCCAGGTTTCCTACCCTGCAAGACTGAAGGACTCGGCACGTCTGATATATTACCCTAACTATTCAGCCAATTGGGATATGGAAAGGGAGAGCAAATAATGTCCTAAAAAAGAAAACCTATGTTACATATTCCTTTGATCCTCTGTGAAACAAATGGTAATTTTATTCTTTTAGAAGGAATGAACACAAACAAAACAAATGTTTTGGTTTTTGCTGATTCCTATTAGAGTTTTTCTCTCATGATTCCACAAAGGAAATAGAGCTGTTGTTACTCTCATTTTGCCCAGGGCAGTTCTCAGGAAGAAAAACAAAATTAGTCATTCTATAGATGCAGCTGAAATTCTCCATTCGGTTACTTCATGTACCAAAGCCCTAGGACAGAGTTTCTGTGAAAGCCAGACTTAAGAATTAGTTATAATTAGGGCAGCTATCCCCTGAAAAGTGTAATTTCTTCCTTTCTCTATTGTATCTCCCCTTCAGTAATTCAGTAAAAAGTGCTGGAATATTCAACTATGAGGTTGAAGCCACAATAAGATAGGTACGATGGTGAAATTCCCCAAGAGGTTATAAGCACATTGTTTGTATTTGGACCATGGGCCTTCTAAACCAAGCCCTGTAAATTCTCCTTATGAAGAGAATTTATTACCTGTGTTTCCCCGAAAATAAGATCTAGCCGGACAATCAGCTCTAATGTGTCTTTTTTTTGGAGCAAAAATTAATATAAGACCCGGTTTTATAGTAAAATAAGACTGGGTCTTATATAATGTAATGTAATGTAATATAAAATATAATATAATATAAAATATAATACCAGGTCTTATATTACTTTTTGCTGCAAAAGACACATCAGAGCTGATGGTCCGGCTAGGTCTTATTTTCGGGGAAACACGGTACCATCAGGAAGGAGAGACAGCAAATGGTGCAGTGTGGACTGACTGCACAATGGGCAAAGAGGCCAGGAAAAAGACTCATGTAGTACTCCCACAGACACCCGACAGTGACACTGCTGCCTCAGAGATGAAAGCAATGTAAGCAAACTCCAAGGGCCTGAGAGTCAGCAGAGCAGTCCCTTTGCCAGTATACAAGGCTCTACGCTTTCCCTGGAACTGTGGCCCATCTGTGCAGTGAAGAACACAGGACGATTTTAAAGTCGATGGATTTGGCCATTGGGCCAGTGCTGATCATGAAGAGAACTGCTTATACTGATGGGAGATGTTACTGGGAGTGGTGATACAAGAAAGGGCGTGGGGGTTCCAGCTACATCAAGGGGTATGCAGAGCGGCTTGTGGACAGGCAAAGGAAGACAGGGAGATGGCCCTGGATAAGATCTCATAAATAAGATCTGGAAAGGGCATACCTGAAGGCACCTGGAGACCGACAGAGGGGAACAAAGAAGTTGCAAAGAGCTAAGGCAGAGTGCACTGTTTGGAGTTCACTTGTTTGTCTCCCACAGGAAATGAGAGGGAAATATAGGAAGTTAAAGATTAGGATGGCAACCATGTGCATATTAATATCATGGATGGGAATGGGGGTGGGGGATAGAGTCTTGTTATTAGTAGACTGGAGGCTGGAATTACCTCAGTGTGAAAATGCTGAGGTACACCAACACTCTCCACACTTCCTGCAATCCCCAAAGGACAAGCTGGAAATGCCTGTTGAATGGGAAGTATGGGCTAACTGCCGGGTCTTGCCCATCTGTCTCCAGATCATTTTTAATGACTGCAAAACTCCCTCTCTGGCACCTCATGCTAAAGACTTCCCCCTTTACACCAGTGAGATCTCACTATAGTTCAGACACTTCAAGAGTCCATTGTAGTTAGTAGATATCTCGTAAAGTGCTTTGAACCCAGAGCTTTCCCTTTCTCTTTTTGTTCTTTAGTTTGTATTTCCATATAGATTTTCTTAAAGTTGTAATTATTTGGAGCACTGCAATCTTGCCTCCTTCTCCCACTTAATGTTGCACCATAAGCACTTTTTCATGTTAGTAAGCAATCTGTATAGCTCAACATTTTTATAAATACATATACTACTTCATCAAGCAAATGCACCATATTCTGATTAAACACTACACTATTGGAAATGGTGATTATTTCCTATTTTTCACTATTATAAATAATGCACCAAACTGGCCCTTTTCTAGATCTCTGTATTTCTGAGGTGGTATTATTACTCTCCCAGTAGACTTGAAATCTCTTCATCATTCTCAAGTATTTGCATTATGCTGTTGCTGTCAGACAGGTTTAATGTTTCATTATTGGTGGTATATATGAGTGCTACTGATGTTATATTTACTTTGTACATATTCACTTTATTGAATTCATTAATTCTAATAAGTTTCCAGTTGTTTCCCTTACATTTTCTAGATATACAATTATATAATCTACAATTATTGATAATTTTATCTCTCTCCAAATTTTGGTTCATTTTTTTATGGTACTAGTCAAAGCTTTGCAAACATCTACTGGGGGTGCCAAAAAAATGTATACCAGTGGACACTTTAGTCCACATTGCTCAAGCAGTAGTTCACTGCTTGAAGTGTCTGCATGCTGATGGTAACCACTTTGAGCACCTCCTGTAATTGCAGAAGTCACACTTGTAGTCATCTTTTGTTATTGGTATACACGGAGTATTACAATTTTAATACAGTTTTCCTTTTTTAAAATGTATATACATTCTTTTGGCACTCTCTGTAGAAATAGCAGTGACAGAGACTTTCTAGCCTAGTGTTTAAGTTGTTCTGAATGAGATGTCATCTTGTTAAAGCATTGTTATTCCTTCTTTTTGTTTTACTTTAATGTCTGTATAATATTATCAGGACAATTATGTAGCTTATTTAATCTATTAACATATTAGTATTAAACTATTTTTCAATTCCTGTGATAAGTTATGCTCTCTTTAACCTGCTAACATTTATTTATATTCTTTACATCTATAATCAAAAGAAAAGTTGGCCCATCTTAGTTGTCCAGTACAGCAGCCACTAACCACAGGTGGCTACTGAGTATCTGAAATGCGGTTGGTGTGAATTGATACGTGGTGAAGTGTAAAATACACAGAATTTCAAAAATTTATTTTGAGAAAAAGAATGTAAACTACCTTAATAATATTTTGTATCGATTACATGTTTCGACGTTCACATTTCGAGTATCCAGTTGACCCTTGAACAACATGGGTTTGAATTGCATGGGTCTACTTATAGGTGGATTTTTTGTTTTTTCCAGTAACTATACAGTCAGCCCTCCATGTCCCCTGGTTTCACATCTATGGATTCAACCAACCACAGATCGAAAACAGTACCAATCCCCGGTTGGGAACCCATGGATGCAGAGGACTAGCTGTATGCACTGTTCTATGCCATTTTATGGAAGGGACTCGAGCATCCGTGGATTTTGGTATCCACCCTTGTTTTTGAGAATTTTCTAAGTTATAAGTCTGCCTGATATTCTCTTATGAAGGATAAAGCCGTAAATGCCAGGCACTATCAGAATTGGATAACCCATATTAAATATTAGATTAAATCAAAGAACTACCGATAGCATTTCAGATCTTAGTGTAAAAGAGCTACTAATGTTTCTCCTCACTTCCTGACTTTTTTATTGAAAATGTAACGAGCAGCTATTTTCTTTGTTTTGAAGGCTATGTGAAGATTCTCCTCTTTACATCAAGGTATGGTGAAATCACCTTTGTGTATATGTAGCTAACTTTGAATAGAAAGTATCTGGGTTGCTCTTCTGTTCATTAGAAAAACACACAGTACCTTTTCAGTCTGAGACTAAAATTTAATCATCAGATCCCGAATGATATACTAGCCTTTGTCAATAACAAGCCTGTTTAGAGAGGAGTGAGAAAGTGTGTATGGAGGATGCAGAGGGAAGACAGAGCGGCATAGGCTCTCTGACACCTGCGGTATGCTTCTGAACAGGCTCGCATGGGAGTGGGGGCTGGGGAGGGTCAGCCCAGGGTCCACACAGGAGGTCTTACAAAGTCCCACGGCAAGCGCAGACATAAATATACTCCTACAGCTTATGTTCCCAAAGCTACTACAGCCAGAGTCTTTTTTCTTGATATTTTTAAAATCCAAACTTGGAAACCATCTGGGCTACCTGGGTCCCTCCACTCCTGGCCTCACACTTAACTAGCTGAGTGACCCTGGACATGTTACTTAATCATTCAGTAATGTAATTTCTTTAAAATTTTCTGTAAAATGGAGAAAATAAAAAGTCTATATTAGGGTTTCAGAATTAAATGAGATAGGGTATGAGAAGCTACCAGTAAAGTAGTAAGCATCCAATAAATGCATACCACAAAAATAACAGTGTATATTCATTAGCTTCTATCAAACATTGACTGTAAAATCACTAATTAATAGCCAAGTCTCTACTAATAAATGGCTTGTCAACCACAGGATGAGCCATTATCAATTAAGGAACAGCAAAGCGCGCGTTCATTAGCACAAAAACCGAAACTGGGCCATTCTGATATTGCTAAATCACTCAAATGACCATCAAAGGTTGAAGATATCCAGGTTGTACCCATACCTCAAAGTAACCATCATAGACGCAGTCCCTGGGGGCAGTTTTCCAAGAGACACACAGAAGTTCACTCCCTGGTGATTTCTATCCATCACAGGTTATGTAGCTGCCTATGATTCTCCACTCCCAGGCTTAATCCCTATCTTAACTCAGCCCAATACTGGATGATCAAGGTCATCTGTGGTAGAATCACAATGAGGAGGCAGCTCCACACCTGCTCCCTGCTCCACTTAGCTTTACCTGCAGAGCGAGAGCCTTCACTTGCTCCTAAAAATACTCACCCATTTCTCACTTGGGAATCTCTAGTCATCCACCTCTATGACCCAATGCTTCGTGGAAGAAAAATGAAAACCTAAATACTGATCATTCCCATCCAGGAAAGAGAGAAGAAGGATTATAGATAGAAGTAAAAACCATTAGAAAATCTCAAAATGGTGGTATGCTTACTTCAAGGACAAAGGATAGGGAAGAAGTTGTAAGAGTTAATGCAGTGAGCAGCTATGTCTTAGCTCCTCCTGTATCTTGTGGTCCCTTGCTACCATATATTCAAGGAAGAAAGAAATGCTAGAAAGAACTCGTGAGAGAGGTATAAAAGAAGTAGACAAGATAGTGCGTGGGAACGAAGGAAGAGAAAGATGCTGTGGGATTTACTTGAGCGGGAGCAACCTCTTCCTGCCTCTATTTTCTCCTTTTCCATAGATTATCATGCACAGCTAACCGCACGCCTTTCCTCTTTAAGCTCTTTCCCAACGATATGAAGGTGATGGAATTTGTAACCACAGACTAGGGAGGGCACGGATGGGCAAGGGGAAAATCCCGGTCCCACCGCCAGCTCCACAGCAGGAGTGAGTGCCTTCCTGGCAAATCAGAATTGCCTTGGAAATTTGGGCTCAGTTCTCCAGACAACACTGGTATATGGTGGCAAGGGACCATATAGATATAGGAGGGACTAAGACAGAGGCTTGCCTGGAAAACCACCCAGAGTGTATTTAACTTTTTTTTTTTTTAATGGGAACTGTAATCTGGGATTCTAAAAAAGCTCAATCTTCTGGCATAGTGAGCATATCAGAAACTGTATACATATTCTTATGTACTAAGTAACATGTAAATACGGTTATACGTGTAAATAAGAGTCAAGGAACTTGAAGTGGATTGGAGAAACACAATTCCCCTCACCTAAGCACTTAATTAACCACACACAGTATATATAATAAATGAAGAGTCCCAAATGACAAGTGGACACTCCACGGAGGAAAAAATGTGAGATACAGCACTTAGGAGTAGCTTCAGCTTCATTAATGAAATGAGACTTCAACTCAAAATACCACGTGTTCTTCAAGAGAACAGGAAAGCTTTATGTTTTCAGACAGAGCAGAAATTCTGCCCTCCACACCTTTACTTCTATAAAACATAAGAGGATACTTATTAGTTTACTTATAATTTTGTTCTTGTTTTATTGTTGTTGCATAAAAATCAATAAGTTATCTAAGACCAACATTTAGTTTTCGAGATCTGATTTTGTTCAATGTATAAGATTTTCTTTCCTTCGGAAAAAATGTATTAGGCAATTATTTTTCTCTCAGTTTTCATTCTTTTTCTTTTTGGTAAAAATCAGTTTTCTTTCTTTCTAATATTTTCATTTCAAATAGTTGGTTTGTCAGTGTCACTAGAAACCATAAACATTATTCAAAACACTTACTTGATCTTCTCTGGGACTAAAAATGTTTTCATTTTTTTCCTATGAATCATTTGAAAGTGGTGGTACTAACAGGTAGAGTCACCATCCCACAGCAGAAAACACAAGAAGATACCAAGTAGGAAAAGCCATGATTACCAATGTCTATGGTTTGGTGCCAGATACTAAGGCTGCCTTATCTTTCATTTTAAGCCCCAATTACCTTTGTCTGCTCGCTGTCTGGGTCTTCAAGCCAAGCATAAGGGTCAGAAATTTTATGTCCATGATATTCCTGTACCTGCAAAAGACAAAATGTGGTATTAGAAAATTAGTGTCTAACCCCAACTAGTATTTTCTGAATGTGATGGAGAAATGGGAAAGGGACAGACAAAAATACCCCAATTGGCTCACTGGCCATGTCTCTGCCCAAATTACCACATGAACCAGTGTTGGCAGGTTCTCAAAGGTGTCAGCTACCCTTCCTGAAAAGAAATGTTTTAGCTGGAGAGGGAAGAAAGATGAAAGGTCAGAATAGGAAACAGCTCTGGCTGTACAACACAAAACAAAGGCCTGACGCTGAGCTAAAGAAACTTGAAAATGTGTTGTCAGCTCAGCACAGAATTACACAGTGCAGCAAGAAGGGCACGTCTGTGAGGGAACTACCACACACGTGCTTCTTTTCCGGTTCTTCCTAAGCTTACTAATGATTAGAAAATCTCCCTACATCACAGAATATGATCAGTTTTGCCTTTAAGTCTAATCTGCCAAAAAGCAAGTTACTAATGTGTAGTTACAATGATTCTAATTGACATCTGCTGAAAAAGCTGATTTAAATGCAATGAAAGAACATTTCTAAACTGGAGCTTTTTTGTGTCTGGTTATGAAATGCTTTCTTTCACAGTTTATAAAAGGAGGCACAAAGGCATCCCTCACTGAGACTACCCTGCTAGAAATAAAATTGCTTAGTGTAAGCAGGGCCTGGCTGAGGGGAAGCCTTCGGAGGTTCCCACAGGGGCTGATCATCAGACCAACCAGGGAGCTTCTGAAAAGCTCTGATGCCTGGGCCTGGTCTCGGAGACTGCGCGGGGTCTGGAAGAGCAATAGGGAATCACCACTCCCCAGGTGACATTTTCCAAAGGTAAAAATCATCACAAAGGCCTTTCCATTTCATACCATCACGATTAATATAGTTAACTGAAACCACATTGACAATGTCTTTCCAATCAAGTCTCTGCTAAGAACTTCAACACTCCCGTAAGGCTCCTCCTGTAAGGTTTTTGGGAAGATGACTTTGCCTTCTCTATCATTGCTCTGTTCTCTAACACCAGGAGGTAAGGGCTACTCCCTAAGGAAAGCAAACACTCCCCTGGAAAAGAAAACCCTGCAGTTTGTACTGCTGGGCAAAGTTCCAGTGTGGCTGCTGGCAATTAAGAAGGATCTCGCTGAGCCTAAAACCCCAGGCTTTCCACCAAGTGTCTGCATCTGTCCTCATGTGGTGTCGGGGGAGCGAGGACACCTGGCAAAATGCATACCTGGAAGAATGAGCAGTTAGGGTGGAACACTCAGGAACTGTCCTCATTAAACAAGTGACTGATAAGTACAAGAGACATAAACCCAGACTAAAACCTCTCTTGATGAGTCCTCATACAATTACCAATTTTTAGGGGGAAAAAATACCAATTTTCAATCCTTGCCTAAAGCCTCACTAAATTTTAGCTGATTGTCACCACTGAATGAAGGCTTATCTTTCTTCTCATCCTCAAGTCTTTCACATTTTGCACACCTTGAGGTGGTTATAAAATATGCTTCAAATAGAAACCTTCTTTTCCCTGACAATAAGAAACCAGGCAAAGGATCCTGTAAAGGATCTTACAACTCAACATTTTTAGGAGTGATGGCAGGAACAAGATTGAGCAGCAGGCCCAGAGCCATACCAAGTTCAGGACCAGAGCTGGGACTAAAATTCTGCCAACAGTTTTCCCCCAAATATTCCTCAGAGGGGACAGGGCAGACACTTAAAAATGTTCCTCAATTATGATATTACTAAAACTCAGACACATTCAAAGACTTAACTTTTTCATAAGGAAGCGGAAAAGATTAACCGGAAACCATGTTAGTTTTATGGGTAAGTGAAGGTGCTGCCAAGTGCGAGACCCAAAGCAATGAACCTTTTACTGGATATCCGCACTGTTGTGCTCAATGTTAAAAAAAACAAACACACACACACACACACACACAAATAAAACACCTTGTAGGAGGGTTGATGATATTCCTATTTTACAGATTACAGAATGCAATTCCCACAGGTTAGTCAGAGTAAAGGCCAGAGATGTACTGTTTACTCCGAGATCACGGTGCGTTAACTACAGGGCCATGGATTTCAGCCACACTATCTCATTTGGTTCTCACTGTGAGCTTATTACTAATTCATTTTCCCAGATGAGGAAACTGAAGCTGGAGAGAGCTAAAGCAACTGACAAAAGTCAGGTGGCTACTAAGGTAGGGCTGTGACCCACTTCAAATGAACCCCAAAGCCTGTGGACTGAACCCCTTGCTAATGAGCTGGGCCAGATGTAAGCTGGCAGGTGCACAGTGGGACCCTGACTCAGAACCAAGTGTGTCCTAAGCTTGCTGCCTCCTGAAGGGTGTTTACCACTGAGGAAACAGCCCCATCTTTCCACAACCAGCTTGAAGAACAATCTAAACCAGACTGAAGTCAGTTATTGAGCGGACATTTGTAACCAGGATAAGGAACTCTCCAAGACAATCCCACAGAGAATCCCAGGGCCAAGTGCCTCCTCTCCCCTCTCCCACCCCTTTTCTCTTACAAGACCATATCCTACAAATGAGGTGGTCTCCCAGCCACATTCCCTGAATTCAAGTTATGCATTAACTAATTCTTCCATCTGATTTAAGTTTGCAAATCATTCCTCATTGCCCCAAGATGCTTTAAAAATAGAGCCCCGAAAAGCCACTGTTACTATTCAATATTTCACTTGTATGGTTCAACAACTCACCAGCTGAGTTGTTACTATTCAGGATAAAGTGTAGACTCGTACACATAGCAAACAGAGCCCATAAAACCTGGCCTCGCTTTTTTTTTTTTTCTTTTCAAACCCCATCCAAGCTTATCCATCCATGGATCCTCTGGTCACAGTGGCCTTCCTGCCATCCTACAAACATGTAATTCCATGACCATCCAGCCCTACATAACTATGGCTTTATTTTAGTTACCGTGTTTCCCCGAAAATAAGACCTAGCCAGACAATCAGCTCTAATGAGTCTTTGGGAGCAAAAATTAATATAAGACCTGGTCTTATTTTAATATAATATTAATATTATAATATATAATATAATATAATATTAATATTATAATATATAATATAATATAACATAATATAATATAGGGTCTTATATTCATTTTTGCTCCAAAAGACGCATTAGAGCTGATTGTCTGGCTAGGTCTTAATTTGGGGGAAACACGGTACAGGACCAGGAAAGTCCTTTCTACCTTATCCAACTGGCCAACCTCCAGGCTCAAATCACATATTATTTCCTCCTCCTGATGGAAATGAATCCCATCTTCCTCTGTGTTCCCCACTCATCCAATACACTCTTCTAACCCCTGTAGCAGGCCTGAATTTACTCACAGCAAGACTCTCGGGGGATGGGCAATAGCAAGTGTCATGGTTTCCAAATTTCTGCTCACCAGGGCAGAAATCCACCAAAAAGGGCTGCATGTTCCTACCCCATAGCTCAGCAGGAGGCTGCCCAGTATGTGGTTGAAAGAAGTTCAGGTGAGAGACAGAGAGCTACAGCAATCTCTAGCACCTGCTGGAGATCAATTCATCCTAGAAATCAAGGCTATAATTTGGGCAAATGCGTAAGTCCAGCCTAGGGCTTAGTAATCAGGACTCTGTCACAGGAAAAAGATACCCCACGCAGACTTCAGGGCTGGGATGAATACACTTTGGGATCCACAGAGGCTGGACCAGAGCTCCTTTCCCTTAGCCATGAGGCTTAGGGTCATTATGAGTTCTTTGATGAGAAGAAACTGGAGAGTATTAAAACCCATGGTGCTGTACACCCTTCGAGTTAACTGTTCATAATCTTTTCGATGTCTTCGTTAAATCCTCACTTAACACTTTTGAGAACTGTTAAACATAGATAAATGAACTGCAGGGTTTTGGGAACCCAAATAGGGAAAACTAAGCAAGAAGCAACCCCACCTAAAACCAAAATAAATCTAAAATGCCACTTATCAAACTATATAATGGGTAGTTCTTTATATTTGTATTTATTCTGAAAACTCAAAGATCTGCAAGACACTGCAGGCAGGGCTAGACTGTCTAGCCTGAATGAATGAATGAAAGATGATATTCTTACTGCAGAAGCATGTAAGCCCTGTGGCTAGCCAAGCCAGCCCGACTATTTCATGTATGAGAAAGACAGCTTTTAACAGGTACGTGATCTGCCAAAAGGGTTCCTGCTAGTGACAAAACCAGAACTAGCACTCAGGTCTTCTTACTTGGTCTGTCCACAAAGGAAACAACCCTTTGAACCACAGGACTAGGGCTTCTTGGGCTGTAAGACTAAATTGAATAAGCAAGCAGATGAACAAACTGAGAAAACATGGTTACCAGATGGCCACTGGTCAAAGAAACCACGACTGCATCCGTGCCACTTGGAAGTCTTAATTTAAAACAGTATGCCCTTTACTCTAAAGCCTCAGTACCCTTTACCCCAAAGTGAGATGTACTTTAAAGTACAATCTGGCATACATTGGGTCCAAGTAAGCAGGAAAAAAAAAAACATTAGAACTGTATTATACAAAAATAGTTTTATTCTGATTCTATTTTAAGTAATCGGAGAAATTTGGCTATTTCTAAGAGAATCGTGCACACAACATTTGGATGCACTCCAGTTCTTAAGATGTCAAATTAATTTTCACACCGAAAAAGGTGTTTGCCCACCAATTCCACCCACTGGATCTCAGCAGTTACCCTGAGTTCACGTACAGCTTAGGTAAATGGTGGCTAACCGCCCCACGAGGCAACATTTACACTCATCTTGAAAAAAGCCATCCCCTCTCCCTTCTAAAGCCTCCTCTCACTCGCCAGCAACTCCTTTTCTTGGTTAGGAACACGTGGATCACTAGTGCCACACGACGTGGGTCCCTGCTCGCCATCCGCGTTCCTCTGTCGTGTCATTGTCATTGCCTCCCCGGGCGCCCACAGCTCAGCATCCGGCCTGTGGCAGGGTAGGCGCTCAACAGTCGTTTTTAAATCGAATGAATGAACTTCAACTCGACCGATTTTAAATGTGGGAGTTTAAAAAGTTTGCTTTGTTGTTACATTCGACATCATCTACACACAGACACACTTTCTCCTACAGCCTATTTTACCCAAGAGCCTCCTCCAGTCAAAAAGAGCGAGGTGACACGTCCTACCTGGGCGCCTGCCCTTGACCCCATTGATTTCAGCACGCGGCCAAGCGGCGGCTGCCCACAGGCTCCGCCATCGGCAGGCGGACAGTGACAGCCACGCGGGATCCCACGGCTCCGGAGGAGCCCCGCGCCCCCGCGCCGGTTTCCCGCAAACAAAGGCCGAGGGGGAGGGGAGGGACGCAGGGGGCGAGGGGCTGCGGGGAGCGGCGCTGCGGGCGGCGGCAGACGCGGCACGCGCGGCGGGGAGCCGGGTGGGCGCGCGCAGGGGGACTCACAGAGGTCTCGTCGCGGTACACGTCGGGGTACTGGAAGGACAGCATGGCCGGGGCGAGCGGGGGGCAGCGTGGGGCGCGGGCTCCGGGAACGGACGCGAACGACCTGGCCTGGCCGCCGAGGGAGGCTGGGGCGCGGGCAGGAGCCGAGCGGGCAGCGGCGGGCGGGGAGCTCTCGGCCGGGGCTCGCACGAGTGGACCGGCGGCGCGGCGGCGAAGACGTGCGGGAAGCAGGAAGCAGCTGTCGGCGAGGCCGGGAGCCCCTCCCCGGCGGGCGGGCCCAGCGGCGGCGGCGGCGGCGGCGGCAAGAAGGAGCTGGTGGCGCCGAGCGGGCGCCGGGAGAGGCGCACAGCTCCCTCTGCAGGACCGCCGGCCGCGCCCGCGAGGCCCCGGCACCCCGGCCGCCACGCCGGGCACGCGCCGCCCCCACGCCGCCCCGGGCCACGCCTCCCGGGCCCCGGCGCCGGGGCCACAGCCGGCAGGGACCCACGCCCGCGGGGGACACGCCCGACCGGCCGGCCCGGGCCACCGCGCCGGGCACACGACCGGTCAGGCCTGCGGCGGCCATCACGCCTCCTCCCACCCTCCGCAACGAGCCTCCGCTGCCAGCTTCGCTACTACCGCGCTCGGGGGGGCCTCCCTCAGGGCATGAACAGCGCGGTTTGCTGATTGATCGATTCCCCCATCTTCCGGTTCCTGGGCTGGGCAGAGGTGGCGAAAAGAGACCTTTCCTCTCCCCAGCCTTGAGAGCAGAAGGCCTAATTCCCACTGCCTGCGTCTCTGGACTTGGAAGGGAAGCAATGATCGTGGTGACTCCCCAGGAAACAAATCTGCCTTCACTCTGTCACCCCTGGTGGACACTGGGTGGTTTGGCATCCGGACCGTGGAGATGTTCTGAGATGTTTTGAGGGGTTGCTAGGACACTAGATGAGCCTTATCTCAAGTGGAGATTTACCAATTGAGAGGGGACCGAGGTGGGAGGACGAAAATCAGACAGGGGCTTCTGTTCATTCTTAGTGGTCCCTTTATTCCTCTCCTGCCAACCCGTTGGTTTACTGAGCGCCTACTGTCGTCCTTGTGGATTATCAGACCAAGATGCTTATAACACTATAACACTCAACACTATAAAACCCATAACACTTTAATAGTTACATTTCTTCATCCTTGGACTAGTGATAACGTGTTCTGGTCTTGCTTTCTGGCCCATCTGGAAGAAACTTGATAGCCCCAATCATCACAGCTGTGGTGTGTGCCCAGTGTGTTTTGTACTCCTAGCTTCTTAAAAGTCCTGGATGGAGGTCATGGGTATGACCTGAAAGTCTTTCACATCCTGAATTCCAAGTGGACATGGCAACTACTGTAAACTCGTGTCTTCAGTTTCTTTTGTATTATTGTTCCAATTCTGTGCCTCACCCATAGTTAAGTGTTTCTGTTCATGGTGGGATGTTTTATAATCATTTTGTGCATCTGTTCCCAGATCCCCCTCCTTGGGTAACCTGAGAAACCCTTACTTCTGGGGAGCTCGCACTATTGATGCCAAACGTAGTGCAAACACACGCAGGGACATAGCACGCTACAGCCCCACATTCTTGATCCCAGTCGCCTGGTCCAGGGGCTGCCAGACATTGCCCTATGCTTCTGCCACTTGGGAAGTTCTTTAAGAACAACCAGCAGATCCCCTAACAACAATAATAATAGTTAAATGCTTGTTGAGCGTTTCTTGTATGCCAGCAAATTATCTTGTTGAACTTTATAAGAAGTAATATTGTTCCACTTTTACAGTTGAGGAAAACTGGGGCCGACTTTTGCCCAGGACTTAACAAATAGTAAAACAAAACAAAAAAGGAAAATAGAACTAGAATTCAGACCCAGATCACTGGTGCCGGCACTCATTCTTAACCACTCTGACAATCTCTCTCTTTATAAATAAGTAGGAGTACTCTATGACCTACAAGGACACCCATTAATAGGTGGAACTTCCCTAGGACTTCATTTTAGCAGGACCTAAGGTAGAAATTACAGGAATGTGTACACAAAGGACAAATCAAACCTCAGGTATCATTCTTTGTTCCTCTCCAGGCAGCTATCCGGGTGCCCAGCTCCTCTGAGCCCTAAAACCCACAGCTTTGTATGTGGCACAGTCAGTGCAATGGTTTACCAGCAACAGATGGTGGGCAACTGCAGTGAAGTGGAGTGGAAGGAAGACAAGATAACATCATTCCCCTCCCCTTGGCCAGACTGATGGTAAACTATTAATACTTAGTTTGCCGCACACTTGATAATGTCTGCTTTAATTCTTCCAACAAAGCCCATTTTACAGACCAAGAAAAGGAATCTCGGCAGCTTTAGGGGAATTTGTCCAAAGTCATCACACAGCTCAGACAGAGCCAAAATTAAAATTCACAGTTGACTGCAGAGTCCGCTTTCTACCTTCTCCATAGAAAGTAAAAATATTTGAACCATCTCTGAAATGTTAGTGCTACCTCCAGAACAAACACAAGAGCACTGCTTGACTTCTTACTGCACACTAGTTCAGAGGAATTATAGAAGCAACACTGGGAGAACTCATGCTCTTACCTGGAACAACCCATTCCCCACTCTAGGCCTTTGGGTAGATGGGGGCTAGCAGAGACATAGAAGGACCGCCAAGGAAGCCTGCAGCCACTCTCCTATTGCCTGACCTCAACTTTGTATCCAATTTTGTACCCAACTGAGTTAACCAGAGTCACACTCCTAAGGAGGCAGGCTAGTGATCCTTTATTGCTGCTTGGCGGTCTCAACACTACCCCACGTTGTGAAAGCTTCCCTCCCAACCACATGCAAGTATAGCAATCTCTGAGGGAAGACGTCTGGTAAATGCACAAGGATGCTTAGTGAAGGAGTAAGTGGGAACTGAAACGCATTTCACTGCTCTTGCCACACTGTGCTGCATTCTGTGCCACACTGCACTGTGCCCACTGTGCTGGGTATTGGCCGATTCACTGGGAGGAAGGTCTGTCTATGATCTCACAAGCGTCCACTGGCAACGGGCTGCATCTGCCCACGGGAGTGTAGTTAGCACCCCTTACAGATTGATGCCTTGGGTGCTGCCCAGATAATCCATCCTTTCGTTTGACTCTGGTTTCCAAGTAGCGAGCTAACCTATTTATTAACTGGTGAAGTGCAGTCTTTTTCAACTACTTTTCCCCAAAGGTTGATGTTACTTTTTCCAGTGTAAGTTTCAATGAAAATTCCTATGTATTACTGTATATTTAATATCTGCATGGCATCATGAAGTGTGAAATGGCACCTAAAAGAAGTCTGAGGTTCTCTTCGTGGCCCTACCAATAACTGTTTCCCTGGCTTTGAATGATTCGTTACATCATCAGTATTTTTTATCCACAACATGAGAGAATTGGATCAGGTGGCTTCAAAGAATTCTAAGATTCTAATTCTAAGTGAGAACTAAAGTAGAGAGGTAGGAGCCACAACTAACTTTGGAATTAAGAATGAAATTGTCTTGGTGGAGTGCTGTTCCTACTTGTGAACAGATGGAGGTGAGAGTGGGCAGTTATTATCAATTGAAAGGGTTTTCTCTGTAGTTTTCTTCTGTTTTCAAACCATCCACGAGGGCAGATTAGGTTTAGAAGCCATTGCTGGGACTGAAGTCCATATTAAATTTATAGATCTGACCATTTCAAGAACTGCAGCTGTTCCTTCTTAATACCTCTTTCTCATTATAGGCATATGTTTAAAAGGATCTGAGGTGTCTGGAATTACAGCTGTGAAATCTAGATTTCCACTTCCCCTTCTCAACTTAATGGCTGACTGAATTAAATACTAGAATGAGAGGATAGGGCTGAATTTAATCCAGATAAAACATTTGGGCAGAGAAAGTATATCAAGAATAAATCTGGAGTATTTTTCTAATTCAGTTTGTAGAACTTCTCTTTACCATTTCTAGTGAAAGTTCCCGTGTTAGGGGTGTTTCTAGATCAGGAGACAGGAATATTTTTCCCCACATGTAAAATGAACTGATTTTATTTAACTAGAGATGAAAATGATCTATTCATCTGTTTTAAATTAAGAACCGAGAAATTAAAACTACAGTAAATATAATATATAATAGAAAAATGTGTCAGTTCAAAATTACTGGCTATAAAAGTAGAGAGGAGATTAGGAAGGAATAGAGAGGGGAACAAAATAAGATCGACAAAACAAGATGGAGCATCAGCAGCTAATATCAAGAAGGTAAAGATAAGCACAAGAAGATAATATGGAGACAGATGGTAAACATGAAAACATACGCAGACAATCAGAGTCAGACACACAGAGAGATAGTCTTTCATGAAACAACACTTCATCTTATGGCCTTCAGAATATTAATGTTAAAAATTTCAACTTCTATTGGAACTTTTATAACTGGGATAGTCATGAGGTATCCTCTGGTGTTTTTCTCATTAATTTAAACTAAGCAGCATATCTGACCGGCACATTCATGGTTCTCCACACTCTTCAGAACCCCCAGTTTTCTCTGGAGTTACTGAGTAGTAACCAGACTGTTTTTTCATTTACTACTGCTTCTCTCATGCAGTCCTTAGAGTTACTATCTTGAATTAGTGAATTCAAGTTCACTATGCTGGTCTTCTTTGACATTTATATTTTAACCATTTCACAAAAGACCGCAGTGTTATATTATAGCCTCTAATAAGTAATGTGTGCTGGAAGCAATCATCTTCAGTCCACTACCTTCTGTACTTTTGGAGATTCAGAGTCCTGTAAAAATCTCGAGTTTGGTGCCTCGTTGGTTTAGGGATTGCCCCAACCCCTACGACAATCTGAGATCTCAAAACACTCTTTTTCTGATAGTTCAAATTCCATCAAAAAATTGCTGACAGACAGAAAAAGTCGAGAACCATATGATTTCACTATACGTGGGATATAAAACTGAAAGAAACAAAGGAACGAGACAAACAAAGAAACAAAAACTCATAGACACAGACAATAGTTTAGTGATTACCAGAGGGTAAGGGGGGAAAGGGGTGGTGGATGAGGGTAAACAGGATCAAACATATGGTGATGGAAGGAGAATTGACTCTGGGTGGTGAACACACAATGTGATATATAGATGATGTATTACAGAATTGTACACTTGAATCTTATGTAACTTTACTAACCATTGTCACCCCAATAAACTTCAATAATAATAATAATAATAATAATAATAATAATAATAATAGCAATACAAACAGCTGACAGAATTCCTAATGCTATGCTGGCCTTACCACTTTTCTCCTTTTTTTATGGGGGGAAAGGGGAAAAAAGAATCAGTTTATTTTGATTTTATTTTTTATAAAAGTACTACATGTTTGAGCAAGAAGGCAAGAAGTAGATAGATGGAGCTAAAGAAAGAATTGTTCATACATTGCTGGGCTTTCAGGAACACCTCCCTCACTCCTTCTACACAGACTGCTGTTAAAAAATATGAGTGAGCAGAATATGAATGAAGTCACAAGCATAAAGAACACCTTGGAGCACCGTTTCCATTGCATCCTATGTAAACGGTACCTACCCTCTGGAGTTGTGCAATCTAGTTTCCCTGTACACACTCCAGAAAGATTGTCCTGAAAACACATGACTATATCTGTGTTGTCTATCACAAGGGGCCATCTTTGAAGGAAAGCAACCTAATGTAGGCCTGGAGATTTTCTACTGATTGACTCAACCACGATTGAACTCACAATCACAGATCCTGCAAGCAAATGACACTGGCTTTTACTCTGTTAGCATTCAGCGACACTTCCACACTTCTTTGACATCCTCTGTGTTGCAAAGGGCTGTGAGCCTGAAAACTGTATTTCCTAAATGCCCTGTCAGCTGGTTTCTTGGCTAGGTCCTATAATGGAAGAAGACAGAGATTAGAAGGGGGAGAAGGAGAGAGACTACTTTCTCTTTTGTTTAGGTCCTGGTAATGACAGGTACCTGCAGATCACTATAGGCTGGGGCAAAAGCAGCACGGTTGGATCCATGGTGTCAGCAGCAAATTCAGCAATTTCAAAGGGACTGTGGAACCTCAGGCTCTTGCAGCCTCAGTGGGAGTAAAGGCTTTGAGCTTCCTATGGAACAGTGGCCATAATGAGTGATGCTGATGCTGGTGCAGTGTTAGCAGCATTGCACTCATGGAGTCTGGATGACACCACTTATGCTCAGCCTTAGGAGAAAGAGTGTCTTCTGACATTACTAATCTCTAGGTAACATCACCTTTCCTTTTCTGACCTTCCAGACCATCTTATTTGCATAACAAACTTCTTATATGAAATTCCCTCTCTTTGAAATATCCACCATGATTCTTTTGTTTTTCCTACCTAGACATGTTTTTAATCATGAATAAGAGTAAGAAAAAGTAACAAGCTATGTTACTTTGGCTCTGTGGCTTTTAGGTATCGGAAATATCAAATACGTAATGTAGAATGCCAAGATATGAAATGTTACAAGACAAAAATGTCATCCTCCAAATAGCAAGCTGCAAAAAAGTATAAAGATGACCAATTGGATTTGGAAAAAAACAAAATATAACTTTTACAAATGAAAAATAAATTGATGAAATAAGAAAGTCATAGGTAGGTTAAATACCAAATTAGAAAGTTAAAGAGAATTAGTGAACTGAAAGGTAGTTACACTAAATGCAACACAAAGAGACAAAGAGATGAAAATATGAAAAAAAAGAGAAATGTTAAATGTGAAAAAGTAGAAAAACATTTGTTCATTTCCATACATTAAGAAAACAAAATTGTGTATCAATTTGTGAAAAAAAAAATACCTCTGGAGCAGGCCCGGTGGCTCAGGCGGTTAGAGCTCCATGCTCTTAACTCCAAAGGCTGGCGATTCGATTCCCACATGGGCCAGTGGGCTCTCAACCACAAGGCTGCCAGTTCAATTATTTGAGTCCCGCAAGGGATGGTGGGCTCTGCCCCCTGCAACTAAGATTGAACACAGCACCTTGAGCTGAGCTGCCGCTGAGCTCCTGGATGGCTCAGTTGGTTGGAGTGTGTCCTCTCAACCACAAGGTTGCCAGTTAGACTCCTGCAAGGAATGGTGAGCTGCTCCCCTTGCAACTAGCAATGGCAACTGGACCTGGAGCTGAGCTGCGCCCTCCACAACTAAGACTGAAAGGACAACAACTTGACTTGGAAAAAAGTCCTGGAAGTACACACTGTTCCCCAATAAAGTCCTGTTCCCCTTCCCCAATAAAATCTTTTTTTTTTTTTTAAATACCTCAAGGACAAGTAGGAATAGAAGAAAATATACTTAACTTGATTAAAGTAACTGCAAAAAACAAAAACAAAGACTAAAATTTCAATCTTGCCACAATCATTTTAAATATGGAAACATTAGAAGCATTCCCTGTATAATCTCAAAAGAGTAAGTCTGCTACTATCACCACTTCTACTCCATATTGCACTGGGGAATGAGAAAGGAGAAAATAAAACTGTCATTATTTTTATATGATATGATTATTTACTTAGGGAGCAAAACATCTGCCAAAATTATTCAAAATAATAAGAGTTGATCACTGTGACTGGATATATTATCAACATGCATAAGTGAATTGTATTTCTAGATACATAAACAAACAAGGAGAAAAATTAATTTTTAAAAACCGCTTTACCGTAGCAATAAAAAGTATAAAGTATCTTGGAATAAATAAAAAAAGATGTACAAGGTTGGACCATAGAAAATTAGAATACTTTCCTGAAAGACATGAAAGAAAACCTAAATGAATGGAGAAATATTCCAGGTTCATGGATTGCTATGTTTAATATTGAAAAGATGTCAGTTGTCCACACGTTGATTTGTGGATACAATGCAACCACAATTAAAATCTCAATACTTTATTTATTTTTGGTGGAACTAGATAAGCTGAGTCTATATGGAAGAGTAAAAGGCTAAAAGCTGTCAAAATACTTCTAAGGAAGGAAGGAAGGAAGGAAGGATTTTACTATCAAGAATTAATATAAAGCTACAGTTAATTGAGATAGTGTGGTATACGAACAGGGATAGAAAATGGAATAAAATAGACTGGCCAAAAGCAATTTCACAAATACAGGGAACTTTGTTATGTGACAGTAGAGCTGTTGTACATTAGTGGGGAATAGAGGAGCTATTGAATAAAAGAAGTCAGGATAAATGTTTATCTCTACCTATGAGGAAACAAGTAAAATTGTTCATCAACCTCATATCATACCAAAATAAAATCCAAAAATAAACCAAACAATAAAAATACCCAAAAATAAACTCCAAAAGGATTAAAACTTACATTTCCAAAGCAAAACTTTAAGACTTAAAGAAAAACGTAAATGAATTCCTTTCCTATCTGGGACTAGGAAAAATTTCTCAAACATGGCACACAAAAAGGTCACCATAAAGAACATATTGACTAATTTGACTACATTAAAATAAAGAACTTCTAGACATCAAAGAACACATTAAGGATAGTAAAAGGACAAGACATAAACTAAGAAAACATATTTGCTGCATATAAAAATGACTTCCTCTTGGGCTGAAAAGTGAACAACTCAGCAAGAAAACAGACAAAAGACATAAATCAGCATTTACAGAAATGGAAACACATATGGTCAAGAAACACTCAGAGCTGAACAATAATATTAATAAATAGGAAACTAGAAATTATGATCACAATGAAGCTTCATTTTATACATTTTCAATTAGCAAAACATAAGAAATATGACAGTACTAACTATAGAAGAGGATGTAGATTCTTATATAATGCTGGTGGTCCAACCACATAATAAACACCTAATACTATACTAAAATATAAAGAAATTTTAACAGAACAACAAACAGGAGCAAATCCATAATCACAATAGGAGTTTTTAATTTCTCAGTAACTGAAGGGCAATCAGTCAGTAAAAATACAGAAAAAATGAACACAATAATTGACACACTTGATACACTGTTTTCCCCCAAAAATGTTAAGTTTCATACCCAGTGAAAGTTATTTAGCAATGCTGAATTTCCACACCTTTGAGATATGGTTAAGTTTTATAGAAATATTCGGGAGGAGAAAAGAATTAGTTCACAAATCTTTGTTTTCACTAAACATGTTACACATGCTGAAGTCAGATAAGTGGCCTAAGTTTTTAATGTACTGGTTCTACCTAACAGCTACAAATTATACACCCTTTTTAGCACAAATAGAACATCTGAAAAATACCTGGACCATAAAGCAAGTCTCAAAAATTTTCAATGAACTGAAGTAATATAGAATGAGTTTTCTGATTACAATGAAATTAAGGGGTAGTTCTGAATTAGAAAAGCCTAACGTTTTTAGAAATTAAAAATCAACTTCTAAATACCCCTGGGTCAAATGAAAAAAAAAAAGTCAGAAAATATTTAAACTGCACAATAATAGAAATCAAAACTTGTGGTTTGTAGGTAAAGCAGAACTTAAAGAAAAATGTACAGCCTTAAATGCTTATATTGTAAAATTAGAAAAGCTGCAGATTAATGACTAATGCATCTATTTTGTGAAATTAGAAGAGAACAGCAAAATGACTCCCTTAAATTAGAAACAATTAATGAAAAAGAAAAATCAATGACATAAAAATATAATGAGAGTATAGAGCTGAAATTTAGTTCATTGACAAGCTGGATAAAATAGATGAAACTCTGGTAAGGTTAATAAAAAAATAAAAAATGGAAATATAAGCAAAATCAGAATGGAATAGTAGACAGAACTATGATGGTGCAGACAAAAAAGATATTATGAACAATTTTATGCCAATAAATTTTAAAATTTCAATGAAATGGGCAAATTCTTAGAAAACTACATCTTTTGAATACTGGCATAAAAAGAAAAAGAAAATGGAGTTCACCTATAACTATTAAATAAATTAGTAATAAAAAAATCCAGACCTAGATGATTTTTGGTCCACCAAACATCCAAGGAGAAAGTAATCACAATCTCACACAAAGTAGTCCAAAGTATTGAAAAAGAGGGACTATTCCCTAATTCATTTATTAGGTTCATATAACCTCAATATAAATATCTGATTAGAATAGTCTGAGAAAAGAAAATTATAATGGCTAATATATCTTATTAATGTAGATTCTAAAATATTAGCAATGTATAGAAAGGACAATTCATCATGGTCTAGTTGATTTGCCATACTAGGATAATAAATAAGACAAATCAAGTGATTACTTTAGTGTTATAAAAACAGTTTGATTAATTTTTAATTATTAAAATTCAACATTCATTCATCAGTTATAATAAAGATAGTATGACTATGTAGCTATCCAATTTTTTAAAAATCTATGCATAAGTGATTAGAATTAACAGAATTTAGGAAGCTGCTGGTTACAAATGGGTGCATAAAAACAAGTTGTACTCTTATATACAATAAATGATGCTAACACAATTGTGTCAATATGAAATATTAAAATTAGATTTATAGCTATATCACATATAGAAATAAATTCCAGGTAGATTAAAGACCTAACAAAAAAGAAAGAACAATAAACTTTTTAGAAGACAAAACAGGAAAAAAAAATCCTCTTAGTTTTATGGTGAAAAGGATTTCTCAAACTGAAGCACCAACCATAAAGAAAAAAAATGATAATTTTGATTGCATTAAAATTAAGAACCTCTATTTATCAAAATATATCATAGTGAAAAGTCTACATTAAGGATGATAATATCTATAGCATATGTAACTATCAAAATCTATTATGCAGAATATATTTTAAATATTCCGAGAAATCAGTAAGAATACATTTATCAGTCCAGTAAAAAATGGACAAAAGATTTAAATAGGTTGCTCATAAAAGAGGTCCAAATACCCAATTAACACATGGAAAGGGGCTCAACTTCACTCCCAGTAATCAGTGAAATGCAAATTAAAACCACACTGTCACATATCTAATATCTACTCATCAGAAGCGTGGGCTCACTCTTGATGGTTTGTTTATCTTTCTCAGAGCAGACCAAATTTCACAGGCAATCCCATCTCCCCTTGTTCACTAACAGGTTCTGGTTAATACTAACTCCTGCCAAACTCGCCAAAGCCCCAGCCATGCAGGTTTCAAAGTTCGATGCACTGCCCTCTGGTGGCCCGACTCAGATTTTATAGCTTTGCTTTCACTCCAAGCTAGGGTGGCGCCTACTATTAGGGACTAGACTCCTGATGAGAGCTATACCCTAGATCAACTGCTTCACCAATTCCCATTACCCTTGGGTCTCTTTACTCGTCTTGTGAAGCTTCCAATTCATACAGAACTTGGAAATCTTATGCAGTTGTACAGTTTCTGCAAATGTTGCATGAGGCTCTCCGAAAAGGAGATTTCCCTTCACAAGGTTACTCATTTTCATGGCTTAATCCCTCCAATGACATTTTCTTCTAAAGCCAAGACTTGAGGCTTACACTACTTTCTAAGCAACTGATCCTCTCTTGATCCTCAAGTACAGTGTCCAATACTTTATCGAGATTCTTAAAGTGGAATTAAACATCTCTTCCCTGAGGTACCATATCCTGGAAGTTTGCAGTGATATCAATTGTTCCAGTGTATTCTAATTCAGACCATTCCCATGAAAATACATGTGCACACCACCTCCAACTGCCACAAGCACTCATCCTGTATGTACAACCCAAGGCTGTCTGCCTCCAAACTACCCTAGAAAGCATGTATAAATATTAGCATGTATAATAGCATATACTATTATATGAGGCAATTTCTCATCATAATACTGTACCACCAACACAAGGTGTGTTACTGAGAATTTACCTGATAACTCAAGACTTGCAATTATAATTCACAACCTTAACTAGAATAGGATTTTCTTTGCTCCCTGTTCCTTCTTGGCCTTCCTAGACTTAGTTCTTTAGAATCCATTCCCTTAGAATACATGTGTGTGTATGTGTGTGTGTGTATACATATATGCCTTCCTATCATTGAGATTAACTTCTCTCCATAAGGCTTTCACAAGTCTAAGCATACTTGATCAGAATTTTATTTGCTGGCCTACAGGTTTTGATAACCCATTAAAATCTTCTACCCTTCAAGAGTATCATCTTAGCCTCCATTCTAAACTTGGCTTGTCATTGCTTTATTTACCTAAAGTATTTCTTTTGCATTTGTGTCAGTTATCAGGAAAGTTATTCCTTATCTATACTTAATTGTGTCAATTGTTACGTTGATCTTACTGGAATTCTCCCAACTATGATTCAAGAAAAATTTTACTTATGCACATGAAAGTACAACTAGGAAAATGGATAAGAGAGTCATATATAAAATGCACATATTGGGTAGGGCACAAAACTTCACCCAGTTTTTCCTTATATAACAAAATATAAGAAAACAGTCTCAAAGAAAACTGTCACTTAACAGATATATATGTAATGTTACATATATATATGTATATATATATATATATACATATATATATGTAACATCCAGATACAAGGGATTGAATTAAATAGTGGAATTATAAAGAGATATAAAATGCATTCTTGTTCTCAAACATTACCTCAGATTATTGTATTAGGATTTTGATAGCCACTTCAAAAGTAAGTCTTTCACTTAATAAATATGTATTGAGTGCATACCACATTCCAGGTACCATGTTAGGAGCCAGAGATTCAGTTTTGAATATAAAAACCTAGTTCCTGTTCTCACGGAGCCTAAATTCCAGGGAGACTAGTGCAATAGTACCTATAGGATACGGCGCTGTGGGAGCACAGAGGTCACCTAATTCAGGCTGGGAGGGATAGAGAAGTATTCCTCAAGGTAGTAATGTCTAAGCTGCTGTCGGAAGAATGAGTAGAAATTAACCAGGTACAGACCAGGAGGTAGGAGGGGAGGTGGGAGGGTCCGGGAAGAATGTTTAAGGGAGCATCCTAAGGAAATGCTGAGAACTGAGGGAGAGAGACACATTTGAGGGATTGTGAGGGTTCAGTTTGGTAAGAGCACACAGAGCAATATGGGAGTGAGGAGACATGAAGCTGGAGAGGAAAACTGTTCAAATCATGCAGGTATCCTATACTCATTGTTGGTAGGGAACTAGGAGAATTGTGCATTGGTTTTTATAGTACAGAGCTTTAAAACTGTAAGTCAAATAATGTCATGGATGGATAAAAACCATAAGAGTGATTTTAGGCCTAGCTGCAGTAACAAAGAGATCCTAAAAATTCAGTGACTTGGAGAACAAGAAGTTTAATTCTTTCTCACTTTATAGGATCTAGTGGTTTCAAGTCAGTAGCTGGGGGTATGAAAGGGGGAAGGTGGGCTCCATTCCTTGCAGAGACCCATACAAAGGCCCTATGCTATCTTTAGTACATGGCTTCCAATGTCACTAACTAGGTAGGTAGAAGGGGAAAAGTGGATTGTGAGTAGGTGGCTTTTATGGGCCAGGCCTTAAAGTAATACACATTCCATTAGTCAGAATCTAGTCCCATGGCTACACCAACTGTAAGAAACCTAGAAATGGAGCCCAGCTATATACTCTAGGAAGAAGAGTATTTGGGGGAATAGCTGGCAGTCTCTACCACAGTGATGGAGGGAAGACCTCCATTGCACACTCTTTCCCCTCAAAGCCTTTACCTGCTTGTATCTGATTATCTCACAGTCCTTGTCTTCTTTCAATTTCTAACTCCCTCGTGTGAGGTATATAGGCCCCCTTGGATTATTTATCTCAATTCTAGCCACCAGTCTTTCCTCAGCTACATTCAGTCTCCTCTGACTCAGTACAACCGGCTATTTGCTTGCCCACCTCAGCCTGTTTTAAGGAAAGAGTCCAACCCCGCCGGTCAGTTGGAGTAACCAGAAATGCTGGTTAGTGAATCAGTAGGTGGCACTGTGTGTCAGTAAGACACCAGTTCCAAAGCAACACACACAGAATGCGTGCAAGGAGGTAGTCATGCTCAGAACACAACAACATTGGCTCACTTGACCTACTTCCTTAACACTCAACTTTCCAACAGAGTGACTACACCCAGACTGACCAGAGGATTGTTAAAAACAAGGATGTCAACATGCTGTAAACTGACTGCCAACAAAAATATTTCCTTTGTTGGATGCTTTCTTCAGATTGCCCTCAGGAAGGGCAAAGAAGTTCGACCTGTCTGGGCTGGTGAGTGCCGTGAACTGCTCTCCTTGGGGTTTCTCCTCTGGAGTTATGGAAAGAGGTGTGTGTGTTGTTTTAATGGGAGTTAGAGCTACTACTTTCATAACCACTGATTAGTCTTATTTGCGATGAGGAAATCCGAGGGCTCAACATCAAAGGCCTCATTGTTCGGTTATTCCTCTCTTTCACTTGTGTCATCCTGGTAA
Organism: Rhinolophus hipposideros; assembly: GCF_964194185.1. Classification (NCBI taxonomy): domain Eukaryota; kingdom Metazoa; phylum Chordata; class Mammalia; order Chiroptera; family Rhinolophidae; genus Rhinolophus; species Rhinolophus hipposideros. The sequence continues at coordinate 49,762,138 of NC_138049.1, read as the reverse complement.
GGTATCCTTTCACTCAGCAATATCTTCTAGGTCATTTTTCATAATACTGAGGAGGTGTGGATGAAAGTGGTAAAGATTTGAAGATATCTTTCCCCATCAAGAGTTTAAAATTGACATTCAGCAGAGATGAGGAAGGAAAGGATTTGTTGGAGAAGAACTTGCTTTTTTTTTTTTTAATGTTCTTTGGGTCCAAACTCAGATATTTTAAAATCATATATCTGTGCTTGTGATTCACAGAGACCTCCACTGCTATGATAAATGAAATAGGTGCTACCTAGAAAAAGGAAGTCTGCATGTTAGGCTTTTTGTTATTCTCTCTGTTTTATACACAAGCCTCATGGAAATGCAGGTAAAGAATTGATTTCTCATTAAGGCCAAACTGGTATTATAGTGTATAAGAGATTAGTATTTTGATATTGTCTATAAACATCATATAGTGATAATTGACCATCTGATTCTTAGCCATATATCAAAGTAAGTTAGCCATGTGAACATAATAACTCTTTTATTAGTAATGCTCATCTCTTATTCTGTTAGTCTTTTTGTAAAACTTTTCCCTAATATATCTCTTCTAAGAAACCTTTCTTTAATCACCCCTGCTTGACTCATATTATTTCTTTATGTTTTACATTTGTATCCTAGTTATCCTAGCTAGGCCCCTGGATCAGTCAGGACAGGCAAAGTAATGCTGAGGTAACAAATAATCCCTAAATCTCAATGGCTTAAGTCACCAAAAGTGTGTTTTTCCCTCATACTCCATGTACAGTATGACTCAGTAGGGAGCTCTGCTCATGTGTACTCAGGGACCTGACCCACACTGACAAGAGGCCCAATCCTAACATGTGTTCCGTAATCAGCATGTTAGAGTGAAGTGAATGTAGTGAAATACAGACTGTCTTTTACAGCTTCTGTTTGTTTATGTTTCATTGGCCAAAGGAAGTCACATGATCACAATTAGCTGCAAATCAATAAGAAGCAAAAGATAGGTTAACAAACATGACTTTTATTTGAATAAGTCTTACAACTTTAAAGTGCTGTCTTAGACATCTCAGAGTGATAGGAAAAGTAGCTTAATAATTTTCTCATTTTACATACAAGAAAACCGAGGCTTAGAGAGATTAATTTATCTTAAGCTCAAACATGTTCCCTTTAGGTTAGGTGATCATCACTGCTAAGGTTTTAAAAAATTAATTATCTACAATTTTTCAACATCATATCTATAATGTTTGCATGAACAAGTGCCAATGCTGTGGCACTAGCCTGCTGTGCAGAGCAATAAAAACCAAACATTTCTCTAGTTGTGTTACCATCAGCAATCAAAAGAACTCCCAAAGTCCTTTTAAGTCTCCCCTCTCAACTATTCTAAGAGTTGCAGGGGATATTTACTAAGTGCTAAACTACATGGCCAGCCACATGCCATGCAATCCTCTTTCCTTGTCCTGACTCTCCATTGTGACAATTCCCGCTAAGCTCTTGATGTCTGTGTTGAAGGAAACCATGCCCCTCCCAGAGTGATGATGGTGCTTGTGAAATTGGTTGGGGTCTTAGGATAGCTGTCATTTTTTATTTAGGAATCCAATGCCCACAGTGTGAAAAACTCTTTTAGCTTTAATGGCTCTTTTGTTTCAACTCTTTCTCTTTCAGACTCAAACATGAGTCTTTAGTGACCCTCTGACACACTCAGGATCTCCCTGTCCTCTTAGGTCAGACTTGTGGGCCTCAGCCCTCTTCTCTCCTAAGATGAACTCTTTCTCCGAAGGCCCTTCAGGCAATCATGCAAACAGACACCCATATTCCAGTCATGCCCATACCTGTTGGACTGCCGTATCAAATGGACCTACTTGCTACAGTATTTTGGAGAGGCATAGACTTGTTCCTTTATATGGCAAAAAATATTACTGGTTAGTGTAATGGATTTAAGCACATCAGTATTTCATGATTTGTGCAAAGAGCACCATGCATTCCAGATGCATTTATGCAAAGAGCACCATGCATGTCTGCCACCTAAACAAGTGATAATAACTGGTAGAGGAAAATAAACACTGAACTCCAAGGCCCAAACTTAACATTTTAGTCTCAGATCTGTTCCCTTTGGGTGACTTTGGGAAAGTCACTTAGCCCTTCTGAGCCCTCTTATCATTCACAAAATGAAGGAAGTAGTATGGATGGATTTTTAAGGACTTTTTCAACTTTGGAATTTGTGGAGACAGGATTTATTATTTGCAAGTATTGTCAACAGATGGCAGCAAAACCCAATCTTCAGTCACTGAAGAAAAGAGAAAGCTATGGGTATTTATCTTCAGAATATTAGAGAATGTTAATTTTGTTCATTTTAAACATATGAGAAAATGAAAGCACCACATTTAAAGACTGTGATAGAAAGAAAATATGTACAATATGTGTTGTAAAACGAATTGACAATATATTTAGTATGAATTTAGTGTTATATTTTTCTTACAGTTATTTTGAATGTGGCCATTGCTGAAGTTCTCAGGATATTAAAACTGCAATATAAGGGGGTATTCAGAACGAGTCTTTTACATCTTTCTCTTTAACTTAGATAAGGAAGGGCAGCCTAACGATTTCAAGAGTTTCTTTTTGAATGTTGTATAAGTTTGTCATCTTTATATTAATTGTTTTGGGAAAAAGTAAATGTACATAGCAACATACAATATCATTACATTCCACATTTTATCATAGCTCAAGTCTCATTTAAAAAAATTCCAAAAAAACTATTAAAAATGTAAAATCTTATTCATTAAAATTTTGCTGATTTTAATAGTTTGAAGTGAATGGGCTGTTTATGGAACTTTGACATTTTTACTATCCTTAAGTTTTGTTGCAATGAACTAGAACACTAATGTAAAAATACATATGGATAATTTATTTAAACGTCAATACAATTGTATTTATACCACTTAATTCGTTTCATTTAATGTTATTAATAAAACAATGATATATATAGAAGTGGGTAAAATGCTATAGAAAAGATTCTCAAAGATAGGAGTTTAATTGTGGGCAGTCTCTTAAAAGAATTTACAATTTTAATAATGTGAATATTTAGATAGTATGTTACTCTTTGAAAATTAAAGAGAGTGCATGCAAACTATAGTAGTGAGCTCTTCCTGAATTACAGACTTGTGCATTCAATTGCCTCCTTGACATCTCTACTTAGGCTTAATATAGACCAAAAAAAAAAAAAAAAGCTTAGTATGGACAAAATAGGACTTTATATGAATATGTAACTTTAAGTAACTTACATAATCAAGCCCCTCGATCAAGAGATTTAATTCAGTAGCAGTGTTTGAATCTCTATAAAATTCTTTTTTTTTACTTTTCTTTTTAAAGATTTTATTGGGGAAGGAGAACAGGACTTTATTGGGGAACAGTATGTAACTATAAAATTCTTTATATTAAAATAAGATGTTAGTTTACAATCAGCCATCCTCAAGTCGATCATTATGATTATAGAGCAACAATTAATTAGACAGAGGAATACTAAAAAATATACAAAGTATAATCCTTGTTGGTTGATTAAGAATACATGATTCTTATAAAATTGTAAAATATACTCTCAAACTTTTATTGAAGTACATCCTTCTCTGATGTCACCAATTCCTCCTTTATAGCTGAAGAGACATAATGGTGAAATGATGGGCACAAAACCCAATAAATACTCTGCAAACTTTACATTTGGTTTTTTTGTCCTGAGATTAGTGCTTACCCCATCCATGTGCCATCATATTCTTCTTCCAGAAAGGATATAACCTAGCGTCTGTAGCTGCACTGCCCAATGAAGTACTCACTAGCGACATGTGGCTACTGAAATAAATATAAATTGAATGTTATTAAAATGCATTTCCTCAGTCACATTCGCCGCATTTCAAGTGCTCAGTAGCCATCTGGCTAGTGGTTACCATTTTGGACAACACAGATATAGTACATTTTCATTATTACAAAAAGTCCTACTAGAGAGCACTGGTGTAGGACGTGGACCACTATGGCCCTTACGTGTTCAGGGACCATCTTTCCTATACATAGCACCCAACTTTTACAACTGGCAAAATATAAAATACACATTGCAAAGAAACTACACACTCGCTTTGAAATTGATCTCTTTAACTGATGATTTATCTTTTTGTAGTAAAGTTGATGTTAATTATTGTTTGGCTGGAGTGTGTGATAAGAAATAAAATATGATATCTCTGAAAGAAAATGTCTCAGTGAAATCCTTTATCTAATATAGGAGAATTTTTTTTCATTCTATTTAGAAGATGCTCATTATTCTCTTTGGATCTGATCACCTGTATCTATCTAGGTGTCACTGGACAGTTGTTCCATCAAATAGAAAAGTTGGGCAATAGTATAACAGGCTATCCTTTGATTTATTTCATCTTGGACTGTCTTGGCTGCCTGTATTTAAGAAGTCCAGGCACAGGACATTTAATTATAGTAGATTCTGTGATATCTGGTTATTGATCTATGAGTGAATTTTGTCAATGTGACTACTTATCCTACTTTAGAATAGTTGTGGTGAGCCAGCCAACTCTACCTACCTACTTACTCTCCTTTAGGGCCTGGAGTTTTGGAAATATGATAAACTGAAGTGTTTTCCCCACTGAAAATATCTACTACTTTATTTTGCATTGGCATAATATTCTAGAACAATTTTTAAGAACACTATTGTCCCCTTTTTATACGTGAAAATAACTCAGGCGAAGCTCTCACTAAGAATGAATACATCTTTCCTGGGTGGCAAACAGTTCTAATATTTCAGATGCAGTGCATGGTGAGCATATCCCAGACAGAATCTTGGCGTCCAATACTTGTTATGGTGCATTTTTTTCATGACACCAAATAATGGCTAGCTTTACTTTCAATTTGCTTGAAATGCTAGATTAAATAATATAAGGTGATTCCAGCAATTCTAAATTCTTACAAGCACAGATTCCTTGGGCTTGCGGAGGTGTTATAAAATCTAGTAATCTTGCCCAAGCACTGTGATGTCCATGCTCCTTTGTTTGGGAAAGTAGGAGAGGTTTTGAAAACTTGCTGGGCATATAAAATTATCAAGAAATATCAGAGCATACCTTCTGCATGTATTTTTTAATAATAGTAAACTTACTGAGACAATCACCATCGAACAGAGTGTTATCTACGTGTTGGAAAAGGTAGATAGCAAAGAGCTTTAGCTATCACAGGAATGAAAGGAAATAAAAACACTTAGACCTCTTCTCACTTTTAATGTCAACTCTGATTCATGCCTGGCTTAATGTCAATCCCAAGCGGGACAGTCATGTATGGCTCTGCTTGTTGTATAATGGGCAATCCACACAACCGTAAGAGGTGGCCTCAATTAAGGCATTTTAGTTACATCATCAAAGATCCTGAGTCACTCCAAGAAGTGATGGGAAATTAAAGAAGAATGTTCTTTCCCTGAAGCTAGTGGCTAACATCTCTTTGAGGTCACTGAGGTGGAGCATACGTGGCTGAAAGGTATGGTAAGCGCTTTCTCTTTCTGAGATGTTCTGAGATATGAGCTGAAAACTTGCACAGGCTTTGAGCCAGCAGTAGTCTGCATATACCTACCTGCCTGCTCTGACACTCCAGGGAGTGAAAGCAGCTCTTTAAAGCAAAGAATCAAGAAATGCCAATGATGTTTAAAGCACTATATTCAGCTACGCTGATAGCTAGATCACTTTAAATTTTAAGTTATTGGGAAATATTTGGGAAATACCAAATTTCTGGTTATGAGATTGATCTCTTCTTAGGAATTCACCGACCAAAAACAAAGGCAGACTGTAAGCAGACTGGTAGGTATCTGAGAATAAGATTACGTGTGTTCAATCAGCATTTTCTTATAGGGGGTCTTCATAGTTTGGGGACATTAAGTCAAGGGGCTTGGGTTGCCTTCTGGCTCTGCCTCTTAGTTTGTTACTAGCTCATTCATAAAATGAAGAATTTGAGTGAGTATATTTCAGAGATCTCTTTCAATCTTCAGACGTAACTCTTTTGTTTGATTCAAATTTATTGAAAAAGTACATCATAAAAGAATATTTTTAGATTAATACTAACCACAAAGACAGGTATATATTTCTCAATCAGAACTTTCATGCTTGAAGAAATCTTTAATCTCTTACATTGGTATATTAAACTGCCCATCCCTTATCCCTACTTTATTTACTTTTTTAAAGTAAACTTTTTATTTTGGAAGAGTTTTAGATTTACAGCATCTTGGTTTGTTTGTTTGTTTGTTTTGCAAAAATACTACAGAGAGTTTCCATAAACCTTGCACCCAGTTTCCCTTATTATTGACATATTACTGTGGTGCATTCGTCATAACTAATGAGCCAATTTTTATAGGACATTAGCTAAAGGTCATACCATGTTCAGATTTTGTTAGTTTTTACCTAATGTCTTTTTCTATACTAGGAAGGATCAATTTTGTGGAGTACTGGTGAGGTATTTGGTAGGATATCCCTCAATTGGGATTTGTCTGATGGTTTTCTCATGATTAAACTAGAATTAGGGGTTTTGAGGAGAAAGACCACAGAGGCAAAAGGGCTGTCTCGTCACATTATCTCAAGATTACATGCTATCAGCAAGAGTTATCACAGTTGCTGTTGACTTTGATCATTTGGGTGAGGTAGTGTTTGTGGGTATCTTCATTGTAAAGTTATTCTTTCCCCACCTTTCCATTTTGTACTCTTTGAAAGAAAATAACTTTACCAAGCCTACATTTAGGAAGATTTAACTCACTTTCAAGTCACCATATGTTAAATTTTAGGGTAAAATCTCCTTCTTCAATGTTCAGCCACAGTTCTGAGACTATTGCGTAGATTTAGCAACAAAGAGTCTTGTAAGTTCTTACTAACCTGGAACAAAATTGCTATGGGGGAGGAGAAGGGCTATGATTTGTTCTTTAACATTTATTTCTCCCTTCTCTTGAGGGGAGTTGTACTAACTCTGAAAAAGTGCAAAACAACATGATTTCCCGCCTGCCTCTCCCCAAAGTCTAGTGAAAATAATCTATTACTTTAAAGGTGAAGGGAAAACATGCTTTTTTTTTTTTAAAGTTGCTTTAGCAAAGGATTGGGGAGATCTGGGACAACAGCAGAATTTTTCTAAGTTCTAACTATGGAAATCTTAACATTCACGTTAAACTGTTTCTGTGCTTCAGCATTCTTGAAATTTTCTTTTGTCTCCACCCCCTTAGGAACAACAAATTCCCAAAGTGTAAATGTTCATACCCAAACAAAACATTTTCAGCCTATTATTTTATCTTTTTTCTTAAATTACAGAACTAATATATGTTTTTATAATAAAAAATTAAAACAATCCAGAAGTGTATAAAATATAAAAGTAGAAGGCCTGTCTGGCTCTGCATATGGTAAAATTGACTCTATTATTAAATGTTGAATTCTTTTTGGCTTTTAATCTAAGATGCTGGTGTTGCTTTATTAAACAAACTCTAATGTAGTGTACAGAAATTAAAAGAGGGAAAGATCTGTTTAAAATTTGGCTTGGGCTGTTCATTTGTTACTTATTTTGCAAATATTTATTGAATGCCAGTTATGTGCTAGGTGCTAGCATGTATGTGGGGGTACAAATGATTTAAAAACAAGTGATCTGTTCTTAAAGTTGCTTACAATCAAGAGAGAGGAGCAGACTTCCAGAAACAACAAAGGAGTACACCAATGTCTTCAAGCACACTTATCACACACAGACCTTTGAAAAACAATTTTTTGCTTTGTTAATAAGATTATGCCCTACTCACAGTATATTTATTATTTTATTTAGTTTATTGAATTTGGAACAATATTAAAAGCCCTTGAGCTAATTTTCAAAATGGTGAGAACTGATTCTGTTTAACTACATGAGACACTTACACTATTTTTCTGAAACTGCACATGGTAATTCTGTTTATTTTTTTTTAAGATGATGAAATAAGATTTTTCTCACTGATCACGCTACGTAGAGAGGTTGCTGAATCTAACATCCTATCTTTTCAAGCATGTTAGGTATATCACACTTAAAATCTTTGATGCTAAAAGAATTTCTATGGAATAAGTTTCGTGCTTAAAATAATCTTTAACATCTCCTTGTGTATAATGGCATAGGAAAACGTACCCCTAATGACAATCACCATTCACTAAAGATAAATTAATTTTGTTGTAAATTATCAATGATTAAATGAGCTTTCAAGTATTGTATCAGTAAATTTTAAAAGACAAAAAAAAAATCCCATAGAACTCATTTCAACTTATTTACAGACTATATATATATATATATATATATATATATATATATATATATACATACACATATATGTATATATATATATATACATGCATATACATGCATATATACAAATTATTTAATGATCTAGTTTTTTGTATATACAAATTTTACATTATTTTTTACTTCATGTTTCATAAATATTTTTCCATTTTCACCCATCACACTTATTATTTTCATGGTTGCCTAATATTCACGACACTAATCTTTTATTTTCTAATTGTTGGAAATTTAGATTCTTTTCAATTTTGGATAGTGTATGTAATGGTGCTCTAAGCTTATTTCTTTATTTAAAGATACTTTCCAATAACATGGTTTTCTCCTATTGAATTGTTTCCTTAAGATGTTTCCAAAAACAGGATATTGCTTTGATTGCCATTTGATATGCATTTTCAACTTGTTCTGCAAAAATGTTACCTATTCACAAAGCCTAGAACAATAAATGGACAGACTTTTTTTCTGAAGCCCTGCCAGCACTATAATGGTGAAATTCTATTAGTGCTAGACAAAAAAACCCCCAAAAAACAAAAACCTCAGTTTTTTTATTTCTAATTTTACTGGTAAATATTGGAGTTATTTGGAAATCTCTCTTTACTAATATAAGACACCCGACATCAATCCATAGATCATGGCGCTAATACCAGGACTGTGTTCAGAGAGAGGAAAAAGCCAGAGCAGGATGTCTAAGAACCCCCACTGAGACTAGCTGTGTTATCTTCTTCCCTCCCTCCCTCTCTCCCTGCATCCTTCCTTCCTTCCTCTCCTCCCTCTCTTTCTTTCTTTCTAAATGAAATTCACTAGGTATATATATATATATATCCAAAGGAAGTGGAATCACTATGCTGAAGAGATGGTTGTAAAGTTACCCCCATGTTGACTGCAGAATTATTTACATCAGCCAAGACATGGAAGCAACCTGTGGCTGTCAACAGATGAATGGATAATGTGGCATATATATATAAAATTCAGCCAAAAAAAGAAGGATATCCTGTCATTTGTGACAAAATGGATGAACCTTGAGAGTATTATGCTGAAGTGAAATAAGTCAGAGAAAGACAAATACTCTACGATCTATGATCTCACTTATATGTGGAATCTTAAAAAAACAAAAACCAAACCAAACTCAAAGAAAAAGAGACCATATTTGTGGTTATCAGAGGTGGGGGTAATTGGATTAAGGTGGTCAACAGGTTCAAATTTCCAGTTATAAGGTAAACAGGCATCAGGAACATAAAGTACCATACGATGACTATAGTTAACACTGCTGTATGGTATATTTGAAAGTTGCTCAGTGATTAAGTCCTAAAAATTCTCATCACAAGGAAAAAAACCTTCTGTTTTTTTATTTTTGATTTCGTATCTATATGAGATGATAGATGTTAACTAAACTTACTGTGGAAATGACTTGATAATATACGTAAGTCAGGTCATTATGCCGTATACTTTAAACTAATATAGTGCTGTATGCCAGATATATTTCAATAAACTGAAAGGAAAAAAATAAATATATTAGATTCTGAACTGCTAAAACTGGAACAGGACCAACACAGACGAACATAGAATAGTGAACAGCAAAGTCATACTACCTCACATAGCCTCAAAATAATTGAGTTTTTCACAAGATAATTATAGGATTTATTTAAAAATATTTAATTTAAAGTAGTACACTATAGGTGGAATGCCTATAATGAGACAGAAAGTAATGGGACTCTGAAAGTAGCCTGTAATTTTTTGGTTTTCTACAGGGAAGAGGAGAGGATGGTGCCATTTTCTAACCCTGGAAGCCTTGCTTAATAAGAAGAGTGACTGATCCTTTTATGGGGACAATCTCTCATATGGTCTCTCTGTCCCTCAGGGAACACATGTATGGCCATTGGTGTCCCTCATAAAGAGAAGCAAACTAACACAAAGGGAAAAAGAGTTCCAGTATATATTGTGAGCAAACAAATTGCTTAATAAGGTACAAACAATATCAGTTCAGATTGCCTAGGACATTCCATTGCTACTAAACTACAACAAGTCTCCCTTCTCAGATGTAGCTTTCTAAAAAGAGCTCTAAAGTGAGTCCACTAAGTCTGACAGTCTGAACTTTGACAATTATGTGAAATAAAGGACAAAGATGGGGTTATCAATAATAATAATTTATCAATGGGAGTGTGTTCTCCACCTTTCAATGTGTCGTGAACCCTTCAAACGGCACCATTGTCTCCTTAGATGGCCAGGCACCCCCCCCCCCCCGGGAATCTTTGTTGCCTTCCTTGAAAAACATTTAAAACAAACAAGCCCCTTTCTCTTCCCATAGACAGTACAAGCAATATTAATGGTTATCTACCTGTGATAAGCACAACAGTCTCATTTTACCTGACTTGAAAGGGTCATCTGTACTGTCAAGCCCAATTAACTTGTCTTACTCTCACACAAAGAAGGAAGGTTACTGAAAGGCCACATCTTGCCTTATATCTTGGCTGCTCTGGTACAATGGCTTGATCAAAGGCCATCAAAGCATCAGGCCAATAAAGGCAGGCCCTGCTTTTTTCAGATACTGGCATAGTGCCACACATGGAAGCCTGTGCGTTCTTACTGAAAGGCTCAGACGCCAAGGCAGGATTTTATAGGTACAGATCCTCCCAGAGGTTGAGAGAGGCTGTGGGCCACTTCCCAACTTTATAACAGGGTTATAAATAATTGTGGTATATTTTACATGTTTATGGTTAATAAATTAATGCTTTTTTTTTTAAAGAAAAGCAATGCAAAATAATTGAGGTTTTCATAAGATAATTATAGGATTTATTTAAAAATATTTAATTTAAAGTAGTACACTATAGGTGGAATGCCTATAATGGGACAGAAGCTTAAATCTGAATGATGAATGTCTGTCAATCACAGATGTTCTTTGGGGAAAAGAACCAAAAGTACACATTTGAAGCCTTGGGTTAATGGGAAGGCTGAGACAATTGCAAATCAATGGCTCCACTGGCATAGGTCTTATATGTGCACATTTCAAGCAGGTCACAAAACTCAAGTTATTTGTCTGGTCCACAGATCCTAGGCCAGTTTAAGCTCATTGGACACTCAGATATCTGTTGGTAATATTGGTTCTGTTTCATAGATTTCTAATGCTAGAAGGAAATAAACAAAAAGTCATTTATTTATTCTCCTGTGTCTAAAAAAGCTTGACTCTAAGTCACCCTAGATGCTAGCTACATATGCATGCCAGTGTGGTTCTTGCTTCCATTAATGGTTCATTTTGATGTTTATAAATCTGACTTTTTGAAGGAAAATTAAATGGGACTGGTATTATTTGATCTAGAAAAAAGGGGAATTTGGCAGGGTTTCCAGCTGCCTCATATGGATGGGGTTTTCTGGTAATTCTATTTAAAGAAAAACAAACACACGCACACACACATACACACACACACATGCACACACAGTCACTCACATGCACTTACACTCACAGTGTTTGAGTCCAAATTAGATACTACAGGGCATTACTATTAGCACAGTCTTGTCAAAATATGTAGCACGTTCTCCAGATTTAGATCTGGTAAGCCTAGCAAGAACGAACATTGATAAGGGTCTTTAAGTATCTAAACATCTTCTGTATAAAATTGAAAACCAGATTTTTTACATTTCTATTAAGAATATAAAAGAATAAGTGGATTTATTCTAGGTTGAACCAGGAATACATTCTTGACAGGAGAATTGTTAAACTTCAGAATATATTGTCAAGAAAATTTGTGAAGTTGTATCCTCTGGGGGAATGAGGATATTAAAAGCTAAACAAGATGATTTCCTTGGATGTAAGTGGGTTGACCCTTACTCTGGTACAAACGAGAAATGAATGAAGAAAAAAGATCATTCAAGGTCTCTCAGAACTTTAAAAGTAGGATAATGTACAACTTAAAAATTTAATTTAATTTTCCTGAAGTATCTCTAATACCATTTTATTTTATTTTATTTTTGGCTACTCCTTTCTGACGATCCTAATTTCAACTGGATAGATTGAGTCATGACTTGAATTTTAAAAGTACAACTGAATGTATCTCTTTTCTTTAAATCAGATCAGAGTTGGAGTTCTGTTGTCCTGAGGCATTTTGGAGCTGAAAGTTCAATAGTTAGGAAGGAGGAAAAGCCAACACAAGATAACCAGGGATTATGATGAGCCACTTTAGCTGGAGTAAGGCAATAGCAAAAGGGCATGGTGCGCAGAACAGAACTTTGTACAGAAGCTCTTGGCATTCCTTGGAGTATGAGGTGATGATCCTTTGGAGCAGGGGAAGCCCTTAGTGTATATAATAAATACAAAGAACAAGAGGTTGGGTGACAGAAGCTGAGCATAGCACACAGCATCTTGACTCTCTTTGTCTTCTTTCCTCACCTCTCTTCAAGTTAGGAGGCAGAACTGTTGTTCTAGATATGTGCCAGTACCAAAGTGTCTGTGTCTGGTAGGTTTAAAAATTTTAGTAGCTATTTTTGGACAAAAGAGAGGCTTATAACCTAGCTATCTGTTGAACAAAGGGTTTTGAGAATGTATTTTGGTCCCACTGTCTACTCTGGTAGTCAGGATTATGGTCCCGCAAAGATGCCCATGTCCTAATTCCTGAAACCTATGAATATGTTACCTTACGTGGCAAAGGAAAATTAAAGTTGCTAATCTGCTGACCTTGAAATAGACAGAATTGCCTGGATTATCCAGGTGGGCCCAGTGTAATCACCAAAGTCCTTGTAAATGGAAGAGGGAGGCAGTAGAATAGGTCAGAGTGATGCGGTACAAAAATGATTGGACTTATTTTGCTGGCTTTGGAGAGAGAAGCAGAGGACCTGGAAACCAGGAATGTGGGCAGCCTTTAGAAGCTGGTAAAAACTGGGAAGTGGATTCTCCCCTGGAGGCTGCTGAAGGAATGCAGCCCTGTCAACATCTTGATTTTAGCCCAATGAGACCCACATTGGACTTCTGTTCTACAGAAGGGGAAAGTAAATAAATTCGTATAGTTTCAAACTACTAAGTTTATAGTCATTTGTTACAGCAACCATAGAAAACCAACACACCTACACTTGCAATTCCAAATAATATTTCTCTTACAACACTAGTCCATTGGAGGAAGAAAATCAGAACCATGATTATTTAGTAGTCTTATGCATGTACTAGATTACCTGTCGCAGTGAAGACTATTTATGATACTCTATTTTTCCACCCTAAAAAAAGAAACACTGACCAACCTAACAGCAGTATACTTGGGATGCAAAAAAAAAATGTACACGAGTGGACACTTTGGTCAATGTTGCTCAAGCAGTAGTTTGCTATAATCAGAAGTGTCTGGATGCTGACACTGAGCACCTCTTGTAATTACAGAAGTCAAATGTGACTTGTATTCATCTTTTGTTAGCGGTATATATAGAGTACTACAATTTTAGTAGTATTTTTTCCTTTTAAAATGTGCATACATTTTCTTGGCACCCTCTGTATACTTGCTTCTCCTCCCCTCTCAAACAAAAGTCCTCCTCACTGTCCCCTAAATTGGTGATTTCATTTTCCTTTTCACACAGAGTACATATGATACTCTGGGCGAGTACACATGTGCCTGGAGTGTGCATGTGTTTCACATGCATGTCACATTTTGTTGGGAGTACTTAGGGTTAGGCTCAAATCCCTAGGAGTGCATTGTGACTCCAAATATATGATTTAACTTCTATTCAGAACTGGGGACACAAGTAAGAGGTTTTATTGAAATGCCATTTTAATTTAAACAAAATGTAAGTCATACTCAACAAATACCCTAAAACTGCATTCTAAGACAGAAAGTGGCAGTTTAGGTGAAATAAGAAGTTGACTTACTGTAATATATCACTAGGGTTTTTTTGGGGGGCAGGGAGTTGGTGTGTGTTTGTGTGTGTGCACACACACACTTTAGGCTTATTGAACTCGCTAGTGTTCAGCAGTGAAAACTAAAAGTCATGTCTGTGGAATGGATAAGGGGTTCATCCATCAAATCATTCCTTAGTTTCCTTTCCTGTAAAAAGAGAGAGAAAATAGAATGATCTTATGCTTTAGCACCAGGAACTGGTGGTAAGGCTAAGAATGCTTTTGAATCATGCCATATCCTTGGAAAGTAAGAAACTGCGATATGAGTTAGAAATACCCCTATCTACCCTCTATTCTTACCAAATGCTGCATATTTTGGTACTATGATAGCTAATGTTTATTGCATATTTACATGAATGATTACATTTAATCCTGCTGTGTTACAGATGAGAAAATGAAGCAAAAAGATATGAAGGAAATTTGTCCCGGACAGTACTTAGTACTTGGTGAATCCAGGATTTAAATCTAGGCCTCTGGGACTTCAGAGTCCTGCTTTGTAACAATAGAACTTTATCACCTCTCAAAACATGCCCTGTACTATGAGAAGAGATAAGCTCAGCATGTGACATTCTTGCCCAACATATCTTTACGTAGGCAGGTCTCCTCATAGCAGGAATGTTCCTAACTTTCTTCTCCACCTACCCAAACTCTACTTAACATTTAGAGCCCAGCCCACTCCATTTCCTTCCCCCAAACTTTTCCTTACCTCTTCCAACAAATCTGTGGGAATTGAGTAATCATTCTTGTATCCTTTGCAACAGCCAGCCCCAGGCTTTGCACACAGTAGACAGTTCCTGGGTAGTAAAAATCCCCCTGCTCCTTTTCTCAGAAGAGCAGGACTTGTATCTCTGCTTTCCCACATACTGGCAGTGTGGCCCATGATTCAGTGACCTCATCTGTGAAGAAGAAGAAAAAAAGAAAAGAAAAATAAGTAATAGTCATCTCATAGATTTGTTATTGAAATAAAATGAGCTATTGTTTATAAAAGTACTTTGTAAATTAGAGAAGCATTCAAATATGACAGATGAGAGGATTATGTCAAATAAATTTTGTACTGCATTTCTTGAACTTATCCTGAGATGGTTGAACTGTGTCCAATGGTACATGAGCACATTATCATGAGTGCGTTATAAGACCATTGAGGAAAGCTGCGAGACCGGGATTGTTTACCCTGGTAAAGAGAAAACTGAAGTGAGTTTTCAAAACAAACTCCAAATGTTTGTCTATTCAATAGACAATTGTGAACAACCCCACAGAGTCTCTGGCCTCAAATTAGAGCAAAAGGGATTTGGTCCAGACATAAGGAAATGCTTCATGAATATAAAGACTGTGAAACCAGCTATTAAGGGAAATTGTGGAGACAAATAGCAGCCACAAATAAGTTACTTCATGCTGCCAAATTGACCAAGGAGAAAAAGAAACAGGTTTATTTTTCAAAATGTGGATATTCTAAAGCAATTAAATATCTTCCCTCACTAAGTTGACATATTTTTGGTCTTGATGGCACTATAAAATTAAATTCTTTGAAAGAGATTTAAAATGTAAGAGATGGTACCTCTTCTGGTGAAGAAAACACAATAAAGAAAACTTAAAAGTAGAACTATTCAAAACTGCGTCTTTGTGGACTATTATAAATATTATGTAAGGATAATAGAATCTCTAAGAAATTGTCTCGGTGAAATTAATACCATCCCATACAAAGAGAAGGGTCTCTTTCCCCCTTAGGTCACCTCCCCTTTCCTGCAACAATCACTGTCTCTATTTATTACTTGAGCACCCACCACTATTCTGCTAAAATTGGGGACCACAACATCCTACTTGGTATAGTAAGTTGTAGGTGTGTAGAAGGCAGAGTGGCCTTAAATACCTTTGTGGATGTAACACAGAACAGGTGAAAACTTTAATGCCATCACAAACATCGTTTCAGTTGAGCTATACTTTGTATGTGCCTTTCAGAAAAATGGGACCAGTTCTGTGACAACTGAATACTGACAGCAAATGTAAGCCGAGTCCAGTTAAAGGTCACTGACCGTGCTCCACACTCTACAATAAGCTTATCAGGGCCATCGCTTGAAATAATAGTCACTTCCAGGTCTCCTTCATCTTCTTCACTCTTTGCCTTCCTCTCTCCTCCCCCACCAGAGCCCACCCTTCCCTGTCGGGCACCTATCCTTCAGCAAGGTTCTCTCTTTTCTTGGGCTTTTCCTGTTGTCATCACAAAGCCCTCAATGTCCTTTACGGAGTATCTTAATCTAACCTTGAGTCAAAGGCCATTCTTGCCTCAGGAAAAAAGAAAATCCCCTCATTTAATGTCTTTCTTTTAAAAGGAGAGGTTGTCGTTTTAAAATCAACGTGAAATAAACATACACTGAAAAAAAATTTCTAGACTGAGCTATGCCATTTCAGCATTTCCTTAGGGAATCTGGGAGTGAAAAAAAATGTTTCTATCAATATGTGGAATCTGTCATGCAGGCAGGGTTCCTTTGCATGTCCTGGGTAATTGACTCAAGACTCAATTTTCCTAAAATACAGGAGTAGATTTTTCAACAAATGCTTCTATTGACGCTGCCAAAATGATTACCAAAATAGGCTTGTGCCATCACAGCTCCAGGTCTTATGACCTTTCCAGCACTCATTGTCTTCCGCAGTTGTGTTCCAAGTTCCAAGGTCAGCAGTTACGTGGAAATAAACATAATCAGTCTTTTATTGTAGCAAATGTAACTAGTTGATTGGAGGTGACAAGCTTATTGGTGCAGAGAATTGCCAAAATCTCTAAGTAAACATTATATAGATATTTTTCATGGTTGGCTGTACCTAATGTGCCTGTTTAGAGTTTATTCCAGAGTAGTTCATTCAGTTTATTCCATTTCTTTACAAAGCATCTATGACGTAAAAGCACTACAGGGGACGTGGGATGGAGACTCACCCTTTGTGCTCAATGGTCAGGAAATTCTCTAAGAAGGCCTGTGTCATCCAGTCCTAGTCCCATCCTCTCTGCCTGCATCTCCGTTGACTTTCCTCTTGCCTTTCTATATGTCAGGAACACTAGCTTCCGTTCTATTCCTTAAACTTGCCAAGGAAGACCCTGGTCAGTCTTTGTCCTTGATGTTGTGCTTGCCTGTACTACTCTGTCCTCACTCCATTCTGGTCTCTGTTCAGATTTCCCCTTCTCAGAGAGCCTCCCTGACCATCTTACCTAGGAAAACATTCTTGTCATTCACCATCTCCTATCCTTGCTTTGATTTTTCTTTATACACCTACTAGATTTTGTTTTATCCACAGCTACAGCCTCTGTGCCTCGCTCAGTACCTGGCGTATGGTCAGTGCTTAACACATATCACTAAACTAGTGAATGAATGGCTGCATGGACATTCAACCCAAAGTGGGGATTGGACACCTTCACAGACAATTACAGTGTAGTCACTGCTAGAAGTCTCATCTTCTGTGCTTTGATGGTTCCTTTTATTCCCAGTCTCCTTAACTCCAAATCCCCACTTTCCCCATTTACCCAGCATCATGTGGTCCAAGTAATGTTGTGGAACTTCCTTCTGCTACTAAGCTTATCTTTGCAGGGCTGGGGTGTTTTTCCTCTCATGGATGGAAAACTCAGCAGTTTTCGTAGCTAGGGTCCATTTAAAGATTGTAAAAATGTGTCTTTCCTAAAAGGATTCAAATGTAAGCCAGGCACCCCATCTTTACAAGCATTCCACCTAGACAAGTTATATACTTTGGTCATATATAGGATCAGACTCAAACTTAGTCCCTCCTCTTTGCTAAATTCTTATCTGAGTAATTTAAGCTGGACAACAACGTGATGACCTTCTCTGTGAGAGGTTTCCCCCAGGCTTGGGTAAGACCAATAATATTCCTTTAGGACACTCAGCGACCATGATTCCTCAGAAAGAAGTGTCAGAGAACCAGCTAGAATTTTCTTTTTTTTTTTTTTCTGTGCAGCTAGAATTTTTTAACTACCTACTAACTATATTCCATGTACTGACCTAGAGATTTAGAATTTCATTTAGGGCTACCACAGGGTTCCCATTTGTTATACTTTACTTGAGGTGACCATCAGAATACCCTTAGTCTATGAACCTACCTCTAGTACTTCAGGCATCTCCAAGGGCTCCAGAAACCTATGTGCCATCTCTTGAATGACTAAGCATATTAGGTGGTGCGGAACCTAAGCTGCAGTAACAAAGAGCCTATAAAACACAACACCTTAATTAAGACAGAAGTTATTTCCTTTTCCTGTAACAGCCCAAAAGTGTTCTAATAGGGTTGGAAAGGCAGCACTGTCCTGCACGTTCACCTAGGAACCACTGCTCTGTGAGGTCATCCATGAGGTCAACCAGGCTTATGGGTTGGTTCTGACAATGTCAACATTCTCGTATGCATCCATTCAATCTGTGCCTCTATAGATTGAAGGCAGATGGTCCAATTATTGCCATATCTAAGCCGGAAGGAAGAAGAAAAGAAGAAGTATAGCTTAAGCACTTTCATCTTTAAGGAAAAAATTGAGGAGCTACAAATGCCATTTTTTTCTTATATCCCATTGGTGAAAATTTAGTCATATGGTTTATACTTGCAAAGGAGACTGGGACATATAGCTGCTAGCAGGGTGGCCATGTGCTCACCTTATCTTGGGGGGTGGGTGGCGTTATATTATTACGAAGAAGAAGAAGGAGGAGGAGGAGGAGGAGGAGGAGGAGGAGGAGGAGGAGGAGGAGAAGGAGAAAGAGAAGAAGAAGGAGAAGAAGAGAATAGTTCCTGGGGGATGGTTTTTTTTTACCCAACTAGTTTATTAATTGGTTAAATTTTAGTCCTGAAGAATAAGTCCTCTAGGTAATGTAATGTACATTTGCATGTTTTTGCCTCACTAGAGTCTTTTAAAAGGCTTTTCTGAGTTTGGAGAATGTCCCATTTGGTCTCCTCATGAGTAACGGTGATCACTTGTTTTTCTAACATCTCTGGTAGGTAGGGCCCGAGCATGCGATCCACGCTCTGATGACCTGACACACAGTTCAAGACTTCAATTCAGAGGCAAACAGCATGAGGAGCTTTGCAGAATCCATTTTCTCATGGGGGTGGCAGCAGAGGAATTTGATTTGGGGAAAGCAGTGTCACTGGTTCTGGTGTCAGTTATTTAAGCACAGATAACTCCAAAGAGGAAGTTTGGCTGCTCATGGCCAATTAAGAGTTCTCTTCCCAATTTTTGACTTGGTTTGGGTTTCCTTTGCTTTGGACCTTGTAGTCAGAACACAAATGGAAACTGAATGTGTGTTTATTATTCATCTCAGGCTCTTCCTACAGGTAAGGATTCTAACTAGGGATAAAGATTTTGGTTAACTTATTAATCAGTTGTGTCCTGGTAATAGTTTTTGTGGGATAAAAGCTCTACTTGTATCTCAGACATTATGGACAGTTAGTTAATTCAGGACTAAGTGAGGTTTATTATCTTCAGAGATTAAGGCAGTAGTTTCTGAACAAATTAAAAAAAAAAGATCTTGCTCAATTAAAGGGCTTCACTAGATTGTGTTCTTCATGGTCAGAGAGCCCTATTGCTGGCTGTTATTTCCTGTGTCAAACTTCCTCTCATCCCTCAGGTTTGCACTTGTGACAATTAGGAGGGTTGTGTCTCAGCCACTGCCATCCATGCCTCTTGCTCACTAGTACCTAATTGGACAGAAAGTTAAAGAGAACTCAGAAATAAGACTTGGGTGGGAAGAACTAAGGACTCTCATGTTCTGTCATGTTTCATTTATTTATGTCTCATTGTAATTTATGCCTGCTATTCCCTTTGAATCTTCCATATATTGCAGTCATAGGCCAAGTTCAGAACTGGACCTAAATTGTCAGGCGTAAGAAACATAAAAGCATTCAATAAACATTGGTTGAATTGAATTAAATGGCATTGAAATATGCCCCCACTGAGACACAGACCTCTTAAGGGATTGTTTCGCTACAAAAGCCAGAAACCTAGATGACTAGCTAAAGCCAAAAAGGGAAATTTATTGGAAGGATACATGGATTTCTTTATGAGACAATGCATGAAAAGTGGAAATTTACCAGGATTGAAGGAGAACGCTCTGTAGGGTGGTAAATTCTCTTATTTCTGAAAAGTTGCTCTCTTTCTTTCTCTCTCTCTTTCCTCTGTCTCTTTCTCTCTCTCTAGACTAACTTTTGACTTCTCGGTGTACATGACAAAAAGCAGCATTCCCAACCCCACATGACCTTCTCTTTCAAGTGCTCAGTATACGTTCCAACACGTGCAACACCTGGGCACTGGCTTTCTTTGAAGCATTGGACAGACATCGTTATCAAGCAGAATGCTTTCCCACTGACCTTGGATGTTGCCTCACATTCTTTTTAATACAAAGCTCCAGACAGCCATTACCAGTTGTCTGAAAATGACCATTTCTGTTCTAATTCCTCTTACACTGGGCAGTCCTCCAAAGATTTTAAGGTAGCTCTGGGGTCTTCTGTATGTTTCCGTACGACCCAATATCTCTTATTTCTTGAGTTGTATGACAAGGTTTTGAGCCTCCCTTTACTTTCCTGGTAACAGTGGAGTTGCATCAAACACTCATCTAACTTACAGGAATTGAAAGGTATCTGTATTCTCCCAAACAATGACAACAAAGGTGTGTACGTAAAAATCTCTTTCTCCTCTCTTCCTCATTTACACTCACCATTCCCACAGGAATCATGGTAAACCAGGAAAAGGGAACCCACAGAAAACATACACAGTTAAACAAAATAATTTTTGACTTTTGACCTTTATGTGACCCAGGTCCTGGCAACATAAAATTGATTTAAGGAATTTCCAAAGATAAAGTTGACCATACATGATTTGTAGTGTGGTGACTTTAGAACTTACACCCCATCTACAATGAGACTACACTATTCTCTTCTGAAGGTGGTCCTATTTGCCCTTCTCTCACTTAGAAATAGTCTTTAGAGTTGGAAGCAGGACTCCCTATGTAGTCTTGGCAGCAGAAAACAACGTGGCTATCATTTTATCAGTTC
Organism: Rhinolophus hipposideros; assembly: GCF_964194185.1. Classification (NCBI taxonomy): domain Eukaryota; kingdom Metazoa; phylum Chordata; class Mammalia; order Chiroptera; family Rhinolophidae; genus Rhinolophus; species Rhinolophus hipposideros. The sequence continues at coordinate 49,740,951 of NC_138049.1, read as the reverse complement.
TAGATGCGATAATTCTAGATATGTAGCACCTCAGCAGGATAGGGATTACTGAAAACCAAAAGTCCTATATCTCCTCTCACTTACTACAATAAAACCCCCATGCACCCACTCATAACATGAATTCAGATATAGTAGTTAGCTCCATCCAGCTCCTGTCCTCATGAACCTTGCATTATCATACCTCACTAGGTAAAAATCATACTCCAAGGCTGTGATGTTACGATAATTTACAAAACTTATAAGATAAGCAGAAGCACATTGGACAGGACCCTGTACCAAGAAGATACTCAGTAAATGTTAGCCTCTTCCCACCTCAGCAGCTGCTCTGCTGTGTCTTTACCTGAATCACTATTATTTTTACTGCATTGTTTCTGATCCATACTTCAAGCCTGTCACGATCTTTCTGGTCTGTTTCTATCATCCAATCTATTTGCTCCCCTCCCCTCCCCAAGGTTTGCATGCTTCTGGTTTGCTAACTGACTTTTGAGAGCATTTTTCTCACCTTTTCACATGTTCAAACTGGGTGGGTGATGGGAAGATAAGACACACCCAGATCAAAATGCAATAGTGGTAGATATAAACGTCTGTCACACTGTACAACAGTGTGCCACATGGTTCAAAACATTCCAAAATGTCATTTAATGATTTTTTAAAAAATCGCATGTGTTAAAATAACTTTCTAGGCTACAGATGGAGCCACTCCTGCCCGGGGTGCCACATGAGCAAACTGAAACTTACATAACATTCTTGTCCCTGTAAAAGCTCTGAGCAGAAATGCAGTCTATCCAGTCAGCCAATCCCCAAAGGCCAAGCCAACCCTGGGCTTCTCACCCCATACAAGCTTCATTACGTGGCACCAGCCAATCAGCTATTTCCTATTTTTCTCTTCCTTGTTCTTGATTTTGTATCCTATAAAAGCTTCTTGCTTTGCATCTCATGTTGCTTTCCTCCAAAAAGAGGCTATCTGCATCGTGAAGTGTTAAATAAAGTTTGTTTCTGTCACCTGAATTGTCTTCTTTAATCATGTTTTTAATACATGTGGCAAGTTGAAATGAAAGAATACAATCCCCACGCTGGTCTTCTGTTACTTAGTAAAGATTTTCAAGTAGCAGGAGAGAAATAAAGGAACAAGAGAATAAGGTACACTGAGTTTAAGAATTGCCTCACCACCCCTCCACCTTTGGTTTTGCTTCAAGCAGCTTTGGTTAGAGATAGGCCTGTACTGAGCCTGAAATTACAATGAGGTAGGAATGTATAAAACTAATTCACAAAAGTTCCGTCAGAAGATCCTCCAAACATACATACTAGATAAAAAATGGAGCCCTTTGAGAGAGTTGAGATTTCCCAAAGAAGAGAAAATTTACCTGTATTATTTCAGGAAGCCATTTGATACCCCATGATACCAAAGGACAATTCCCAAGTGTGGGGTAGACAAGAGGAGGAGAAGAAACAGGTTTCTCAAAGAGGGGAGAGAGCTCTGAAGAGACCTACCACAATGAGCATCAGGCTTAAAGTGGCTTGATTTTTGTGTAGATAATATAAACATACAAAATAGAATTGGAACATTAAGCCACAATATGCCCTTTCCTCCTTGCAATTTCCGAAGGTAAAGGTCAGTATTAAACAAAACCACAGAGGTATACACACACACACACACACACACACACACACACACACACACACACACAGTCGTATACGTACATATACATAATTTATAATGACATTATAAAGGATCAAGATTAAAATATATTCTGATGTCGTAAAGAAATTTATAGTAAGCAATACAGCTGAAAGATGAAGGATCCTGTACAACTGGGGAAAAGTTTAGTGCTACTTGTGAGACTATATATTTATCTCATATTGCCTAAATCTTTTAGGCCTGCCCTCTAATATACAGAGGAGCAGTGTGGGATAGAGAATGGCTCTAGGATAGGGCAGGGTGCCTGGAACCAGGGTATCCCCAATTTGAGTCCTTGCTTGGCCACTCGCTGTTTACCTTGTCTAAAACCTTCTGAGTCCCAATTTTCTCATAGGGGAAACTGCCATAATAATAGAGAAGTGACAATATGTTGGCTTCTGTAAAAAGGCAAGTTATTCATTACTAGGAAACATTTGACCCTCGACATTACAGCTCTTAGCCAAATACTTCTACCCTGGTCCTACCAAGATTCATGAATATCATCTTTCAGTGATTTAGTAGACAAGAAGATGAGAATATAGATAAATTTCATTTCTTGAGCCAATAATTCCTGGTGGTGTTATTTGTGTTTAGTCTACCTATTTTCAATAATTAGCAAAACAGGAATAATGGAAATACCAATAAAAATCACTTGAGTTAGAAAAAGTAAGATGACCAGAAAACCAAATCCAACTTGTATTTTTATACATCAGAAAAACTAATTCATTTTGTAATGCTATGGTGGGAACATCCCTGGGGGTCATTTGTCTTAGACAAGTTGTACTAATTATTATCCAAATTCTGAGCTGAAAATAGAAATACTGCTAGGTATTTTAAGAAGAAAGAGACTTAATACAGGGAAATGGGGTCTTTTAACATTAAAAGAAGGGACGGAGGCCACCACTGAACTTACTGTGCTGGAGAACAAACTGCCACTACTTTAGCGGCTTCTCCAACGAATATTCACCCTCCTCTTGACAGCTTTGCTTGTTAGCAGGAAAAAACAAAAAACCCTATAGATTATTTCTACTAACATTTGTAGAGAAAAAGACAGCTGATAAGAAACTTATGTGTTACTAAGAAAGTGTTCTAAGTCCAAGGGGGCATGCTCATGATGGTTGGGTTTTAACTTTTGAGCTAATAAATGGTAGTATTTTGCGTTCTGGCTGCTTAGGAGGACACAAATGCTGAATCACTTTATTTTTGAAACCTTTTACCAAGAGATACTAAGGTTTGATATAACCACTCTGCCTATTCAGTGCATAATTTTAAGAAGGATGAAAACAATTTAAAGACCAGAGATAAAACAGAAATATTCTTTGCCACGAGGGAGAGAAACAAAGAATCACTTAACTGGCATTTCTTCCTTACATTATAGAAATTTCCAAAGTAGTGATCTTGGTGGCCTTTAAATTGAAGATGAGGGAACTACAAGATAATTAGCCTGACGTGAAACTGGAAAGTACCCTTAGCACTGCTCTAGATGGTGGCTTAGAAAATGTCTGATGCAGGCAGCCTCGTGTAAGCCAAAATGGAAAGTTAGCTCTGAAATAACAAGTGTTACAAAATTCAGTAGCTTAAATCTTAAATGATAGTAACAAATTTTTTCTACATTTTTAGATGTCTTCTATGATTATAATACCAATTCGTATGCACAAGTATTTTTGGATCACTGCTACCCTTTCTTCCAAAGCTGGACTTGCTTACACTTGGTTTCCCTCCTACAATCTTGGGCAAATAGTTACTATCTTTCAGCTGAGATGTTATTTGAATTGCCATCCCTGTACAGTACTATTGCCATCCCTGTACAGAGATTCAGGTAAAAACAGGCTTGTGTAGGGAAGGAATCAACAAGTGTGTGTAAATGTGCCATCCCGCTGTGTTCTTGCTTCCGACGCTCTGAGCAAGAGATGGCAACAAAGCCAAGCCAGGAGGTCAGCCACACTCTCGCTCTGTCTGCTGCACGGGCATCTGTTGTTCTCAGAGCGGTTTGTTTCTGACGGTTACAGCTGCTGGATCAACACTTCTTTTTTTCCAGAATGACTCAGATCTTTACGTTCTTTTGCTTTAGGGTAATACCTATGACAAATATTAGGACATGATGGTGCAGGGCTAGAAAGAGTGGACGTGACAACTAGCACTCCCTTCAGGGAGTAATCTCTAAAGGCTATAACTTTTCAAGTCTGGCAACTCAGCTACCCAAATCCCAGATACCTACCCATCAGATTCCTACAAAACAGACATTTCCCCCGATTACATATTGTTACATTAAAAAGGTGAGACAAACTGAATTTTATGAGAAACCCTTGGTGTCTAGCGAGTCCCTATGCTGGGATCATGAGGCATACTTGTGATCAGTTCTAAGTATGGATGGCACTGCTATTCATTGCTCTTCTCTATTGAGACTTATTACATGCCAGGAACTTCCCTATAGGTTTCTGTGCGACAACTCTGTGAGACAGGCACTATTATTCTTATTCTTATTTTACAATGGAGACGGATACACAGATGGGTTAAGTAATTTGTTCAAGGTCACCCAGCAGTGGTAGTACCAGAATCTAAATCCCAGCCTTGGGGACCAGATTTCTCCATGGGGTTTCTGTTAATGTTACTGTTAACATTCTGGTCACCCATTCACAGTAGAGATGAGAAAAACGAAGCCAAGAGAACTTTAAATGAGTGTCCTGAGGATCCATATTTGAATCATGGCAAAACCAAGACTATAAAAACCAAGGTTGTTTTTTCTGTTACGTCACACTTTGGTTTTTCTCTGCCCATTGTTCTTTATTGCTAATGAATCACAGTGTCTTATTCACTTCCTTCCGAGCTTTTCTGATCTCTGCCCCTTCCTTCCTATCCCCACTGCAGTCACCCAAATCCAGGTGCTGGTTACCCTTTGCCTAGAAGACTGTGGTTGACTTCGGGCCTCAGGACTGCCTGTCCGTCTTCCTTTTGTTGGATAGAAATGAGAACAAAAGTACAGTAATTAGTAATTATAAAATCTACCTTTCAAAAAATATAGTTATTCCATTCAAACATTTTCTAAATGTTGCCAAATTTCTTCTTTGTAATTGCTAATTGTTATTTTTTAAACATCTTTAAACATTATTAATGTTCAACTCTCCCTTATAATTAGATGCAATTATTAAAACATAGTTTACACTAAGCTAGAGTTTTTGTGTTACACTGAGTGAGCCATACATATCTGTTAAATTGTCCTAGACAAAAATTCATTACATTGTTACCTGTGCCCAACCTTCAAAAAATTTTAAAGATATAAAACATATTCATTACAGACAACCCAGTGCATATACATAGTTACAGAAGAAAAAAATTAAAATGCTTAGACTTATATTCATCCAAATTAAGTCTAACACATTGTATGTTGGTTCTCTTCCATTTGTAGATTTTTCTTTTTTTAATGTACGGATTTGGGAAAACACACAATTTTCCTCTTTGGTAAAATGTGGATAGTAATAACTCTTTTATAAGTTTGCTAGAAGGACACAACGAGAATATATATAAACATACCTGGCACATAGTAATTGCTCAATAAATAGTACCTATGATCTGTTTTTACACTTAACTCTTCATTCTGGAATAATCTTTGATGCTACAAATGAAATAAGGGAATAATTTAATTTTTTCCCCAAATGGTTAAATAATTAATTCATGTTTTTCAATTGAAGTTTTGATTTTGAGATCATTGTAGAGTCACATGTAGTTGTAATGTATAACACAGAGAATTTCCCTGTACCCCTGACCCCTGATGTTTCTCCCAGTGGTAACATCTTGCAAAATCATAGTATAATATTAGCCAGGATATTGACACTGATGCAGTCAAAATCCAGGACCACAAGGATCCTTTTTGGTGCCATTTTATCTCCATTACCCCCTTCCTTCTTGTGTCCATCTGCCTCTGTAATCTCTGGCAAACACTAATCTGTTCTCCATTTCTATAATTCTGTCTTTTCAAGAATGTTATCTAAATGCAGGAATATAGCATGTGATCTTTTTGGGTTGGCTTTTTTCAATTAGCCTAATTCTCTGGAGATTCATTCAGGCTGTTGCTGTACTGTTGTTGTAAGAATTATTTCCTTTACAGATTAATTTAGGGAGAATAGACCTATTTAGAAGTAATCGTGTCTCCATGAATTAGTCTCTTTTTAAGTCCTATGGAATTATTTTGCCATTTTCTTTATTTACTTACTGTACTTTTTTGTCAAATTAATTTTTATGTAATGTATACAACTACAGTTTACCCTAGAACAACTGCTTTTGAACTATATTTGAAACAACAAGGTTTGAACTGCATGGTTCCACATATACATGTATTTTTTTTTTTCAATAAATACAGTGGAAAGGTTTTTGGAGATGTAGGATAATTTACAAAAACTTATAGATGATCCACATAGCTTAGAAATATAAAAAAAAAACTAAGAAAAAGTTAGGTAACATCATGAATGTATAAAATATAGGTAGATACTAGTATATCATTTACTACCATAATATATGCACAAATCTCTTATAAAAAGTTAAAATTTATCAAAATGTATACATACAAACACAGAGCATATGTGGCACCATTCACAGTTGAGAGAAATGTAAACAAAGGTAAAAAGATGCAGTATTAAATCATAACTTCACAGTGGTGAACACACAATGCAATATATAGATGATCTATTATAAAAATGTACACTTCAAACCTATATAATTTACTAACCCATCTCACCCCAATACATTTAACAAATAAGAAAATAAATCATAACTACATAAAATTAACTGCAGCACATACCGTACTACTGTAGTAATTTTATAGCCACCTCCTGTTGCTATTGCAGTGAGCTCAAGGGCTGCAAGTATTGCCTTAAGGTCCTGTGTGATGCTAGTCATCTTTGCATGAGCAAGTCTTCCCTCCAGTAAGTTGCACACTGCAGTAAAAAGTGATCTCTCATGGTTCTTGTATATTTTTCATCGTGTTTAGTGCAATACCATAAATCTTGAATAACATTATGGGACCCATATAAAGTGCCAGTAGGGATGTTGGAAGTGCTTCCAAAAAGCAGAGAAAAGTCATGACATTACAAGAAAAAGATGAATTGCTTGATATGTACCTTAGATTGAGCTCTGCAGCTCCAGTTGCCTCCCATTTTATGATAAATAAATCCAGCATAAGGACCATTGTAAAAAAAGAAAAAATAGAAGGAAATTCATGAAGCCATAGTTATAGCAACCATAGCAGGCATGAAAATCTTGCACTTTTTACTAAATGTCTTTTTAATCTCATATTAAAAAATTAGCTTTAATGTGGATGCAGGATTGCTATAAGAAAGGCATACCTATAAACTCTACTATGATTCGAGAAGAATTAGTCATTATATGACAACTCAAAGCAAAAGGAAGGTGAAGGAGCTAAAGCTGAAGAATTTAATGAGAGCAAAGGATGGTATGATAATTTTAGAAAGTGGTTTGGCTTTAAAAAAAAAACGTCAAGGTAACAGTAGAATCAGCTTCTGCCCACCAAGAGGCAGCAGGGGAGTTCCCAGAAACCATTAAGAAAAATCAGTGAAGAGAAAGGCTATCTGCCTAAACAGGTTTTTAATGATGATGAAAGTGCCCTATCCTGGGGAAAAAAATGCCACAAATGACATTTATTAGTAAGGGAGAGAAGTGAGCACCAGGATTCAAGGCAGGAAGGGACAGACTGACTCTACTGTTTTGTGCAAATGCAGTTGGGTTTATGACCAGGACTGCCCTTACCTATAAAGCTGCTAACTCCTGAGTCTTGAAGGGTAAACATAAACACCAGCTGCCAGTTTTTTGGTACAAGAAAGCCTGGACAACGAGAACGCTTTTTCTGCATTGGTTCCATTGATGCTTTGTCCCCGAAGCCAGGAAGCTCCTTGCCAGTAAGGAACTGCCTTTTAAAGTTCTGTTGGTATTGACCAATGCCCCTTGGCCACCCAGAACTGTATGAGTTCAGCACCAAAAGTGCCAAAGTGATCTACTTGCCCCCAAACACGTCTCTTATTCAGCCTGTAGGTCAGGAGGTCATAAGCACCTTTAAGGCTCATTAAACGGGATGCTCAGTGAAAAGAAGCATCAATGCTATGGAAGAGAACCCTGATAGAGGGAACGTGAAAGTCTAGAAGAATTACACCATTGATTATGCCATCATTGTTATAGAAAAAGCCATCAAGCCCTGAAACAATAAATTTCTGCTGAAGAAAACTGTGCCCAGATATTGTGAATGATTTCATAGGATTTAAGACAGAGCCCATCAAGGAAGTCATGAAAGATATTACGGATGTGTCCAAAAAAAAAGTTGTGTGTGTGTGTGTGTGTGTGTGTGTGTGTGTGTGAGAGAGAGAGAGAGAGAGAGAGAGAGAGAGAGAGAGAGAGAGAGAGAGAGAGAGAGAGAGAAATTCCAGAGCTAATAGACACCACCCCAGAGGAATTAACAGAAGACTTGATGGAGATGAGTGAATGCTTCTAAACCAGTGCCAGAGAATGAGGACGAAGACCTAGAAGAAGCAGTGTCAGAAAACAAATTGACATTAGACAATGTGGCAGAAAGTTTCCAGTTATTCAAGACTGCTTTTGACTTCTTTTATGACGTGAGCCCTTCAATGATATGGGCACTGAAACTAAAGCAAACGGCGGAAGAAGGATTGGTACTGCAGAGAAACATTGCTAGAGAAATGAAAAAGCCAAAAAATTAGACAGAAATTACAATGTATTTCTATCAAGTTATACCGAATGTGCCTGCTTTTCCTGTCGCCCCTCCCACCTCCTCCAGCAATTGCTCCTTTGCCAGCTCTGAGACAGCAAGACCAGCCCTTCCCCTTCCTCCTCCTCAGCCTACTCAGTGCAAAGACAGGGATGGAGACCTTTATGATGATCCATTTACACTTACTGAACAGTAAATAAACCATCATGCCTTACAGTTAACAAACGCATCTGCTGTGATGTGTGTGAGTGTCACCATGTGAAAATCTAATACCTGGACGGCAGAATGGTATGCGACATTTATGTGTCATCACCACCATCGTTGCCTAAGTATTCACTGTGTAGAACATCATGTGAAAGACTTGCATGGAAGTAGTTAGCATAAGGTGAGTCATATTTAATATAAAATTAGTAGTGTGTTAGGTTTTTTACTGATTTTATAACATCACTTTCAAAGAATTACATTACCATACAAGGTGCTGCTCTCTCCAATAATTGGAGAAACAGAGTATCAGCCTATTATCAAAAGCAAGTGATTTTAAAAATGTAGTGATGTTTCCAATACTATACTGTGAATATGATTGTAATACTGTATGCCACAGAAATAATGAATGATTCATTCATTATTGTATAGGCTAGGCTAGGCTACTGTGAAGCAATCATATTGATTATACTAGGCTACCATAAAGCAATCATTTTGCTGCTGCTTTGTTATCATGAATCGTTATATCTGTAAATAAATATGAATGTCTTTTTCACATATTTTCATTTTTGATGTTTAGTGTTAGTAATACATATATCATCTACAGTGTTTCGTATCATATAATATGATGTAAGTTCTGACAGACAGAAGATTTGTCTTGTAAACAGATGACATAAATTTACGGTATTGATAAATACAGCACAGTCCTCTAAATGCATTGTCTCTTCCTCATGATTTTCTTAATAACATTTTCTTTTCTCTAGCTTACTTTATTATAAGAATACAGTATACAATATATATAACGTAAAAAATATGTGTTAATCAACTGCCGATAGTATTGGTAAGGCTTCTGGTCAACAGTATGGTGTTTCAGTTATCAACTGTTGCATAACAAATTCAAAAACTTAGTAGTTTAAAACAATGACAATTGATCATTTCTCACAAGTCTATATGGTTTGGCCTATTGATTCTTCTGCTTCATAAGGTGTCAGACAGGGCTGCAATAATATGGTGGACTTGACTGGGCTGAAATGTCTACAATAGCTTGGTATGTGTCTCATGTCTGTATCTGGGCAGGATGGAAGGGTTTAGCTGAGATGCTGGAATGGCTGGACTTCACATAGTCTCAGGGCGTCTTCCATTCCACCTGGCATCTCCAGCAGGGTTGGCAGACTGACTACGTGGCAGCTCAGTGCTCCAGAAGTGAAAAAGCAGAAGCTGACAATTCTTCTGAAAGCTGAGACCTGGGACTGGCACAGTATCACTTCTGCCACATTCTGTTGGTTCAGTGAGGGAGAGGACTACAAGAAGGTGGGGTACATTGGGGACAATTTGGGGAGACTACCTACCAGCGTCTATCCTGTGGCTTTTATTGATTCATATCTCTTCCAGATGAAAAATGTATTCACTCCCTTCCCAAGACCTTAAATTTTCATCTAATGATAGTGTCATGTTCAGGCTTTGAAGTCCAGGATGTTGTCATTGGGAGCTATCTTTGAAGACCAGAGAGGTTAACCAGGTCCCACTGACACCAAAGCCATATTCTTAACCTTCCAATTTCTTCTCATCAACAAATATATGGGTTTGGAGTAGAATAAAGTTACTAAACATGTTCTTAGAAATATGTTTAATTTCTATTTCTTACGCAAGCATTTATACGTATTGGTCATATTATTTCTTTAGACAAAATTTGCTTTATGACCAGCTTACCTCACCTTTGTATTAGGTCAAACCTCATGGAGTTTGAATTCAATTAGACGGAAGGGAATCCAGAAGGGTTCTCACAAAGCACTCTCATTCCCCCGCTCCACACACACACACATACAAGTTGTGCCCATGAGCTATTAGAGGAAATATGAAAAAAATAGTTTGTGTTTAGTATATATCTACCTTAAAAAAAATTACTATCATCACAAAGATAAACTGAAAATATAATTTCTCCTTGTAGTCATCTAAATAATACTCCATTATTTGGATTTCCCTATAACAAGTATTGTTATTTAATCTATGTAAGACATTTTTAGAAAGTAAGGAATTCGTGCTTGCTTCGGCAGCATATACACTAAAAAAAGTAAGTAAGGAATTAGAGACAAATTTAGAATAGAAAAATGAAAACCATGTAATGTGCTTGGATTTGAATTAAATTTGACTTACATAGTCAAATAGCTGATTCCCTAGGGACTGTAGTCACTTTGAGTCAAAACTCAACTCAAGAGTGTCATTTGATACTGAAATTTTCATTCAAAAGGATCAAGAACCTAAAGTTTTGACAGATAAGGAAGGACATTTCATTTTAAAAGAAATTTAAATTTCTTTTACAATTTTCCTCTCTGGCAACTTACCACATCACTGTATTTACTATTAAACATTGGCTCAAATTCTACTTCCTCTAAGAAAATTCCCTGACACGCCATACCCCACCCTGGTTACTCCCTTATGTTGTGCTGATTCATATTTATACCATAAACTTTTCTGACACCAGTCTACCCATAAATTGTACGTTTCTCCAACTGAACCACAAACTACTTAAGGTCAAAGATCCTATAATTTTCTTTTTTTTTTTAAACTTTGTTGCCTGGATGCTAGGTACAATACCAATACCTTTAGTTGGCACTTGACTGATAAATGAGTGGTAAATGAATGAATGATTAATATATTGGGGGCTTAGAAATATTTCTAACCCTTGAAAACAGCATTAGGAATGAATGGCTGGACACTTTCACACAGAATTTCATTTATTCATCACTATTACTCTATGACAGAGGTGTTGTTAATATTACCACTTAACATAGGAAGAAAGCGAAGCTTTGAGAAATTAATGCCTGACTACTGGAGTAGTCGTGATTGAAGTTCAGAACTGTTTATTTCTAAGACCTTTGCCTTTTCCACCAGTCAACTGCTGCTGTGTTAGTCAGAGCTTTTTTTCTTTTTCTAACACAGGTGATGGGAAACCAACCAGGTTGGCCTAAAAGAAGGTTTTTCCTGGAAGAATCACAAAATAATGAGAAAGTCTGCAGAAGCCAGAGTTGTTATGCAAACACTGACAATGGGACCTGGGGAGAAGAGACTGCAGGCTAGGCTCTCTCTGTGCAGGTTCCATTCCCTCCTGAAGAAAGCCTTTCTCTGTGTGTGTGTGGGAGAGGAGTCGAGGGGGCAGTTGTGGGAGAGAGGCATGATGATCACCAGTAGCCCTCCACTCAAATCCTTCATTTTTTATGATTGGAGAGGCCTCCCTGTATATCTTATCTAAATATCTCATTTGTCAACTGCCTTCAGGTGCATTACAATAAATCTCTCCGGAGGGGCGGCCAGTTAGCTCTGTTGGTTAAAGCATTGTGCTCCTAACAACAATGTTGCCGGTGTAATCCCCACATGGGCCACTGTGAGCTGCGCCCTCCACAACTAGATTGAAACAACTACTTGACTTGGAGCTGATGGGTCCTGGAAAAATACACTTAAATAAGTAAAAGTTTATAAATAAATAAATAAATAAATAAATAAATAAATAAATAAATAAATAAATAAATAATAAATCTGGAGAGAGAAAAGCAAACTATTCACTACTCGCTTGGCTAGAGAACATAGCATGCTAAAGAGGCGCACTGGCCTGGTGATGAATGGCCAGCGTCCTACCCTGTAAGAAGACAGAAGTGAAGGTCTATCACATCCTCCTGGCCTTCGTCCAACACTACTCACATTTGTTGCCAGATCTTTGTGTTCACCCAAATCACCATTTTGCTGTTATTAATTGATAGGTATCTACCAGGTCCACAGATAATTTTTTAAAAATTATATAGTATGGTTTGCATGGACACCCGGGTTCTTCATGCTTTACGGATGATGCTGATGATATTTTTGTTTGTCCTAACTGCCTGTTTTCCTCCTAAACTGATTAAATCAGTTATGCGTACTAGAAAAATATGACTGAACTAACATTATCACTGTGCCTGCATTTTCTAGTCATTTTAAGGCAGTGTTACGCATAGGCCCATCGCAGTGGCTTTCCTTTTTTCCCCTTTTTCTTTTTTTTGTTTTGCCATGGGCCTCTTTGTTCACATAAAAATTTATCCAGTTTCTCAACATGTAAAACAGATAAAAGCAAGGCTTTTATTTTTCTGAGGGAATTCAAAACGAGGCAAAGCATCCCTGTTTTCCTTCCCTGTAATGCTTTTTTTTTTTTTTTTTGGTGGCCTCAAGGGAGGTCCCTCAGGATAGAATTTGAACACCTTTAGTTGGGTGGGACACCCCTGACCTGGAAGCCAGAAGACTTGTGTTGAAGACCTGATTCTGCTGGTAATTAGTGGTACAACCTTCAACAAGACATTTAACCTCTTTTTCCACTGAAAAAATGGGGACAATACTTGCCCATTCCAACTTCCAGGTTGGTTGTCAGCATCAAATGACATAATGGATATGCCAGTGCTTTACAAATAAGAAAAATTAATATAAACGCATAAAATGCTTCATTGCCCTCGTGTCAATATATAATCAATATCTAAATATCTGTTGGTGTAGACAGAACCCTGTAATCTAGGAAACTGAAAAAAAAATTACTAAACACGCCCATTTAGAAGCTTTCATTGGCTCTAATAGTTATGAGGTAGAATACACCTAAGAATATTGAAATACAATATCTTTTTAGTAAATATAAGCAGGACAACATCAATTTTACTAACCATCTAATGTTATGTTAGCAAAGTGAGCCACCATTAGTTTGATGCTTCATCCTAGAAACACCTCAAGACAAGTCTATGGAAGAAAAGAGGGAGAAAAATCTAGAGTATAAAGGTAAATTGTGTGTGCTGTAATGATATTTCCATGAGCTCATGGGAAAAGATCACTCGAATTAATTGGCATCACCACCACGAATCACAGTCTGTTGATTACTCTAGGAACAGGGTGCAAATCTCATGAAATAAAAAGGAGGGCTGCAAAACATCAATGTATTTGACCCTGCTGTTAAGAAAGGAAATGAGTAGTGCTGTTCAAATGTTGTATTTCCACTTGCCAAATGCAGCAATTAGACCCACGCGTTCATGAATTAACCTGTGAAGTGAATAAACCTCTGCAACAGTTTCATGTCATTGGTTCAAATGGTGTAATGTTTCTCACATAAAGAACTTAAGGAGAATAAATCCATTAGGGAAAGTGGGGGAATTTATTGTACTCCAAAGCTGTGCTTTCAAACAGACCTCAACTGTACTAGAACAAAAAATGGCCTTGTGTTTAAGGATCGTCAATTGCAGCTTTGCAATAGGCATTATAAGAAGCCAACAAACTGGACATGCGTTTACTCCACCTCTCTTCACACTAGGAACTGTGAGGCTTTGTGTTTGTATCTCACCTAATGCCTAGTAGCTTGTCCCCAGGAGATTAGTAGAAAAAGACGTGCACCCCAGGTCAGCCGTTACAAGTTAATTTTTATTTATTTTTCCAGTAAAATTTGTCCTTTCCTCATTTCTACAACTGTGGAAAAAAATAAAAGCTGTAAGCTAACACACCATTTCTGTTGGCCGCCTCAGAAACTTCCTGAAAACTCCACTTACGAGTTATGTCATTTCCCTCCAATGTGCCAATTTTTGTCTCCTTTTACTGTAGGAGCTGAGAAGAAAGCCACTCTACCTTTTTCATAAATATCAACAGTTCACTGGAAAGCTGCTTATTTTTCTCCTGAAGCAGATCAATGCTACCAACCAACAAGAGCAGCTTTTCAAACTCCGAGTGCAAGACTAGAAGTAGCCAGACACAACCCTATAACAGTAACAACAAATGCTTTTTCTCCTCAGGCTGTTTGTGAGAGAGGATTTTCCTTTTTACTTTTTGGGCCTCTTTCTCAATCACTGATATTCACCCCTAATCCTACTTCAGGGAGAACAGAAAGGGCTCAGGGACACTTCAAAGTTGGGCTGAACGAAATTTAAAAACATTAAATTGTAGAATAAGCATTGGATACAGCGAGTTAAGGCTTTTCAGACTCGATTCAGAAATTCTTCCTTACAGCTGCATTGATGGGGAGATTACTTCTAAAACAAATTGAAATATATAAGTTAAATATATGGACAAAAATAAATTATTTTTCTCATCAATGTTCTGGAATATTCAGGCTTTTAGCTAGAAAATTTTGTGCCCATGCCAGAAAGTTTTAGCTTTTAGACAGGAGTTAACTTTTATCCCCAGGGAACAACTGACCTCTTAAATTCTTTAGATATCTCAACAATCGGGAGTTCTAAATTAATACAGGTAAATCTCACAGTGTGGATTATGGCAGTAGCCAAGCAAAGCCACACTGGACATATGCTTGTCATTCCAGAAAAGTAAGTCCTTTCAGGGGTGGACAGGCAATGCTTTCCATAGCAGCTCAATCTTTTTGAATCCACTGTGTTCTTTATTACCTCAGTATCTATAACAATTCCTGTTGCCATCCTTTATTTACTTTTCTTTTGAATAATCTTGAATCCTTTCCTCTATCTTCTCAATTCCTAGGATTGTGTTTTCTATCAATTTCAGTACCGACAACAGTTTTTCATTAAACTTCTGAAAGGTATTCAGAAAACTCGCAGACTGTTAAACCACCAAGTTGCTAAAAATCAGAGCAATTAGAGAAGGGACATGACCTTCCCAAGGATACACAGCTAATTTTTGCTAACTCATTGGAAAAGCCTAAATTTCTGGACTATGTCATTCCACTGCTTTTTCCATCACACTAATCCTTCTACAAGATAATTTGTGGGTAGAAAACTACAGTCTTTCTCTACAGATACAGTTTTCTCCCATTCACATCTCTCCACTCTCTGGACTCCTATTCTTCTAAGCATAGGGACCATAACTCATTCATCTTTTCATACCCAGCATCTCACATAGTGCCTGATACATAGTAGGTGCTCAATAAATTGTGCATCATTCCCATTTACTATTTAACACTTCTCTAACTGGCTCATGAGTATGTTTCCCAACTTGATTAAAGCTCTTCAAGAGTATAAACTATACCCTATTATTCTGAAGATATTACAGCTCCTAGTAGCATTTAGCAACTGCAGGCTTTTTTCTTTTTCTTTTTTTTTTTTTAACTGAAAGCCCAGAGCAATGACATAAAATGACATCAACCCTATTTTCTGAAGAAGTCCTATGGTAGGCTGAATAATGGCACCCCCAAAATGTCCATGTCCTAATTCCTGGAACCTGTGAATATTGCCTTATATGGCAAAAGGAACTTTGCAGATGTGATTAAGTTAGGATCTTGATTTGGGAGCAAATCCCGGGTTATTCAGGTGGGTCCACTGCAATCATAACTGTCCTTATAAAAAGGATGCGGGAGGGGTCAAAGCCAGAGGAGAAGGTGATGTGATGATGGAAGCAGGGAGAAGAGCGATGTGCTTTGACAACAGAGGAAGAGGACATAAGCCAAGCAAGAGAGGTGGCCACTAAAAGCTGAAAAAGGTAAGGAAACCAATTTTTCCTTCAGAGCCCCCAGAAGGTACTAGGCTTTCCAACACCTTGAGGTTAGCCTAGTAAAATTATTTTGTACTTCTGACCTCCAGAATTCTAAGAGAATAAATTTGTGTTGTTTAAAGTTACTAAATTTGTGGTACTTTGTTACAGCAGAATCATAAGAGAATGATACACATTACCATGAAGGCAATTTCTGCAACCTAAAAAAAGTAAAACATAAAACCACCTACTTGACAAACACGTTGAATAACAAAATTGGAAGGGACTTTGAAAAATTATCCTTTCTGATCACCTGACCTGAGGCAAAGGATAGTTTGTAACATAGATAGTAGATGTTTGTCCACAATGTTTTTAAAGATCTCTAGGAACAACGACTACATTTTATTTTGTTTCATTTTTTTCAGATTGGTAGAAGATACAATTCTGCTTGCCTTTGGTTCATTCGCAACATATATATGTAATGTACTTTGTATTTTTTGCCCAAAGAAGAAAAAAAGCCAAGCTGTGTGGCTAGCAGGCAGGCACCTTCACCTGCAATCTTTCTAATATGGATTTGCACCTAGAGATACAAGTGGGAGCAACCACACAAAACAATCCAATAACCAGATAGTCCAGGAGATGAAATATCTAGTTTTCTGTAAACCAGTTCACTTCTGCTAGCCCTGACCTCAACTCTACTTTTTAATCCACAATTTGTGACGTGTGTGTGTGTGTGTGTGTTATTCATCTGAACTAAGCTTACCCTTGGCTTATGAAATATGTGAATTGGAAAGCTGTTCTCCAAATGAGCTCCCTCCTGGAGGATTTCCCAAAGCTCAGCCTGCTTTAATTACTTAACCAAGAAGTTTTCAATGAACTGTTTTGAACCTGGCATTCACAATACACTTGCCTTGTACTGAGCGATAGCTTTATGACAGGAAGCTTTGTTAGCTGGACCACCCGGGGTATGCAGCTTGAATAGAACATGGCCGCCTGTCGACTTAAGAATGTGGGCTCCTCTGGACATGCCACACCTGTGTTCCCTTAGCTGCCCCCAGCTCCTGTTCATTTCCCATGTAATTCAAGGTGTTGGACTTAATTCATAGGGCTTTGCAGCAGTTGCTTCATTTATGGGCACTTCTCATAGCATAGGCTCTGGCGATGCTAGAAACTTCTCATATAGTCGAAAGGTGCTCAAAGGCTATACAGATTATGCATCAAATGGTATCTGAAATATGATGGAACAGTGTTTAGACAACAGGTCCAAAATAGTTTGAGAGTGAAGTCTTTAGAGTTCCATAAATAGTTCATTTCAGGTTTGACTGAATTTACCATCTTCACTATCAAAAGCAAAAAAGAAGTATTATTTAGGTTAAAAGAACCAAATGGATTTGAGCACAATTTCTCTTCCAGTGGGGATTCCCATAACTTCTACCTATTTGATTAGTATTTCAAACAAATCAATAGTTTTAGCTTGCCTCACCACACTGCATACCTTCTTTGAGCAATACATCATTTTTTTGGTTTAGAATCTTCTCCTTTCCTAATTTTGTGGTAGTATCCTAAAGGTAGAGCCCAGTAGCCGGATTAAAATGTTATTCTTTTGGTCACAGAGATTGGTTCAGGAGTGAAGGTATGATCTAAGATGGACCAATCAGAGTAAATTTTGGACTTGCGCTGGGAATTTTGGGACAAAGATGTTTGCTCCTTTAGATAGGTTTAAACCTAGATGAAAGTAGTTTTTGAACCTGGTGTCAGTCATTTGCAGCCGTGTGTGACCTAAGAATGGAGCCAACACTGAGAAATGAAGCCTAGACCTGGAGAACAACAAGCTGGTTCCTGGTGACATTGAATCCTGAATTAAGTCTTTCCTCGATGGCTTAGTTACATAAGCACTAAATTCCCTTTTTTGCTTTAGTGCTTTTGAGTTGGGTTTTTGTCACTTGCAATTAAACGAGTAATTGTTATGATGATACCAACATTATAATGACACTGAAAGTTCAGACATTGTTCAAATCCAATGGTTTAAAAAATATCTTGTCCTTCATATGTACTTGTATCGATTGAGTACCCCCTCCTTGAATTTAAGTACTTTCTAGGACTCTCTCAGAAATCAGGGAGGTGGGACCTTTGCTATTGTCAACATACCTAAAAGTATAAAAGCCATTTATTTGTTCCAGAAAACCTTTTAAAGAAAAGGTTCATATGTATATACATAGTGGCCTCTGTGGGGAAATGATTAAGATATTTGATCCTGTTTGTTTAATTCAGCAGGTCCCATTTCTTCATCAGGTATATTGGATATGAAAGCTTTGGATGCATTCCTGCTGCAAAATTCAAGTAGGGAAAAAAGTAAATATACATTAATTTTTTTCCATCGTCTCTCCTGTTAGTATCAATATATAATATTTATACAAATGGTGAGTTTTTAGGCCAGAGTGTCTTAATTATTGTTTCCTACAGAATATTAGCTTAGCTTTTAGTAACAGCGATGTGACCTGAAATTTTTCATATTTTCCTTGTAAGAATATGAAATTTTAACTTTCAAATTTAACTTTAATTGAGAGGTTTATGTTGCCTCCCTTTCAAAGGTGGATAACAATGACCTTTCAAACAAATCTGCAGTATTGTTGCAATATTGTTTTATTAAAACAGTATAATTTCTTAGATTAAAATTTTTCTAGTAGAGAGGATGACTTAAAAATCAAATGACTGAGAACAAATGATAGCATAATTTGTGCTAAGATAAAAAATTGCTTTTAGATACTGATTGATCCATTATTCTGCTAACAAATTCTAGAAAGGAAAATAATAATGTTAATGACAATATTATTTAGATGTTATTTCCTCTTTGTGTATAACTCCTACACAGCTTCCTTGCCTTTCTTTTCTTTGTTCTCCAGCGTCTTTGATACTTTTTCATTCTCTTTTCATTCCACTGATTTATTAATTTGGAACATATGAACTTGACATTTTTATAGGTAAAAATGAATTTTTCAGTAATTTCATAGAGTTCAACCTAATAAATTTACTTTTTAAAGGAAATTTCATAGTTTTTAATTTCAACTTCAAGGATCTTCTTCCTGCTATAATTTTTGTAAATGGATTGTATTTTTACCTGTATTCTGATGAGACTCTCTCTTTCTATGACAAATCCAAGCCAAAACAAAACAAAAAACTCCCCAACAGGTGAGTTGTCTAAATTAAGATATACCAACCGAACTATTATGGGTTGAACTGTGCTCTGCATTACTCCCCACAATCCCCCCCTCAAAAAAAAAAGATATGTTTAAGTCCTGATCTCTAGTACTTCCGAATATGAATTTGGAAATACATAGTTTCTTTACATTGGGCATCAAATTAAAATGAGGTCATTAGGGTGGGCCCTAATCCAATATGACCGGTGTCTTCCTTTATGAACAGGGGAAATTTGGACATGGTCAAGCACAGCCGGAAGACTATGGGAAGACACACAGGGAGAAGATGGCCAAGTGCCTGGAGTAATGCATCTATAACCAAAAAAAAAAAAAAAAAAAAAAAAAAAAAAAAAAAAAAGCCAAGGATTGCTGGCAAACACCAGAAACTAGAAGAGGGAAGGAAAGATTCTCTTTCAGAACTGTCAGATAGAGCATGGGACAGAGGACACCTTGATTTCAGCTTCCAAAACTGCAAGAAAATATATTTCTGTTATTTCAGGTTACCTCGTTTTTGGTACATTATTATGACAAACCTAGGAAATAAATACAAAAACTGTTGGCACTATTGGCATATGGATTTTTCAATGGTTTACCAGCTCTCAGATGAAAGACTGATATTTAGTAACAATTCTTTTCTGTCTCCAGAAATTGGAGAAGGAACAGATAAATAGGAAAGTCCCTCTTGTCCAGATCCTACAAGAAAGTTTACTTGCAATATTATTTGAAGGACTATGGAGTAGAGTTCTAATAATTATTTGGAAACTTTATTCACAGTTATAATATGTGTCCTATAAAAAAATACAAGACTAGTTTCATGAGAAAAATTTTAGCCCAATACATATTTAAATGGTTCTCAGTATAGAGGAAAGATTTTAATAATAAAAAAATCATTTTAAAGAATTCCTCACATCAACAATAGACAGAGTTTAGTTTTGTGGTTACAGAAAAGTATCAAACTTTATGTTTTCGTAAAAATTAAGAGAAATTACATCATAACTATACTAATGGCTAAAAATTTCATATTAGACAAATGTCTACAACTACTTAAATTACATGTGCCAAGTCCAAAACCTCAGTAAGAAGCAATTTTATATATGTTCAAAATAATAAATACCATGACATTTAAGTGGGTATATTTTGGGGATCAACATGACTACATACACGTGTATGTCATTTTTTTCTCTCCTCTTTTAGTGTAACTCTAAAGAAGATAATAATATGGATACGGATGTGAAATTGTTTCTCTTCTTTTCTCTCACTCTTAAAGCATTCACATTATTTTTTACTGATACTAATGGGTTAACATTTTGGTATCCTTTCCAAGTATATTGCAAAAATACATCAATAAAAATGTAAATATGAAATGTAGTCTGGGGACCAGATAATAATGGTAAATTCCTTTAAAAGTAGGTATATGGAATATAGGACAGGTAACCAAAATTCTACAATTGGAACCTTAACCTCAACAAAACATAACTGATGTGTCTATCTGCTGTGAGTTTGACAGAGACCTACCAAGCTCAAGAGAAGTTTATATATGGAGACACAACTTGCCTATCCATGCTCGTACTTTTGCTGATAGCTTATTTAAACCAATTCTGTATTTTTTGTTTGCTGGTTTATTTGAATTGATTTGTTAAAAGTTATTTACTGACAAAAAAGTACGGCTAACAGTCAAAATTCTGAAGTCATGGGACTTGTTCAGAATCAACTTTTACTTTCTTTTAAGATTTTGTACAAGTTGCTAGAGAGGAGACATAAATTATCTTATTAATTCCAATAAATATGGTATACATTTTTAAATACACAGAAAAAAAAGTAGTACTGGTATAACGTGGATATTTTTCTACTTTGTATTTGATCTGATTATAGTTTTCTTTGAAAAGAAGTCCGAAGGGCCAAGTACATGTATAAAATGATTTAAGAAAAATTGTAATAGATGAAAAGACAATTTCTTTAAAAATTATCACCAATCCCACCCTGATTTGTAAGTAGAAAAGTTATCAATTATTTAAACAAAATAGTAATACTCCTAAGGTGTATACTTATGCTACAAAGAAATTAATAATTGATATTTCACTCAGCATATTTAGACATTGTAGAAATCCACGAGAAAAATCACAGTGGAAAGTTATTTGAAAATGCATATAAAGTTAAATAGTTATTAGGAAGGAATTAGGAGTAAAGAAGACAATAAAAAGAAAACGTTTGAGTGGTTTCATTATCTCAGTATCATTCATCTATTTGGTAAATTTTCATGGTTACTTTAAACATCTCAAGCCATTATCCTTCAGTCATTATCCTTCGTTATCATTCAGCCCCTGATTCTACTGGAGTGTGCTAAGATAGTAATATGAGATTAAGCTAATTGCATACCAGAAGGTACAATAATTTGAAATGCATTCCAAAATCAATTAAAAATTAATTTGGATTATCAGTGGAGGTGGGAATAGGCAGCTGAGAAATTGACTGTGTATATGAGCTCATACACTTGTACTTTTTGTACATGTTGATATCAATTTGTGATATCAAATTATCTGGCTGTTTCTGCTTTATTTTCTGGTTGGATATTCAATTGACATCACACGTGACAATAGAGGGGAGATGACAGAATTTAATGAAGCCTCGACCTGCTAGCGAAAGCTCAATTCAGTGTTCACTCCAGTAGTGGTAAGGCTCATCTCCAAAACCCCAATCATGAGCTGACCTTGTTATTTTCACAAGCAAGTCTCAACTTATATTGAACTTAAAATGTGACTAGCAACCGAATGGAAATACAGATTTTCCTATTTCGGGTTTTTCTTTTCTCCTCCCCCTTTTTCTCCTCCTCCTTCATATCTTTTGGTTTCTTTTCTATATACATGTGCGTTATAATTCTCTCTGGGTTATGGGGGCCCCATGCTGGACCTTGACAATGCCGGAGGAAATCTTAAATCATTAGAACAGAGAGACTATAAGTGGCTGCCTTTTCTTTCTGGGCTGCTGGCCTTCTTGACAAAGCATGAAAAACTTTTTTTTATCTGAGCAATTGCTCATCCTTCTTGAAATTGACTTGCAGATTTGCTTTTATCTGGAAATTCATGTAAGGTGTATGGGTATCTGACTCTTTGACACCCGTGTCAGATGAATGGCCTTGTTTTCACTTACTTTCACTTTGATATACATATTTTTGAAAGCTTTCCCCTTTTCCTTCCTTTTTAAAATAGGATGTGTCAAACATGCCCCGACTGCTTTAGCATTGCCTATTTGTCTAGTGAAGGAGTGCTGGAAAATTTACATTTAAACAGCACCTCCAAGAGTTTTTAATGATGTGGTGCTGAAAGGCAGCTGGCTCAAATCCAAGTCTGGGGTTTCACTGCTCAGGCAGGAAGGTCAGTTTAGTCCTAAGGGAAAGGAAAAAAAAATACTATACTCTGTATATCCTGCAAGAGAAAAATTACAAATTCAGATGTAATATTTAAAATACTTCCTTCTTAATTTCAAAGTAATTGCTTTTAGCAGCCAGTGAACTCCCAATGGTTAACATTATTAGCTTAAGACATTTTGCTTTAGTTTAGACAAAAACCTCTAAGTGGCCTACTTTCATTTTCATCTGGTTGAACAGTTTGTGGTTGTAATATTTAAAATAACCCTTGTAAATGATCTTGTTAAGAAGGTAAGAGAGAAAAAAAGAAAAACCCACCAAACCTCAATTTTTTAAACCTTTTTCCTAAAGACCTCTGCCTAATTGTTCCAATAAGGACACAAAAACACAACAATTTTGTAAGCTTCTTATAGTCTCAGAAGTTACAGAAAGCCCCCAAAATGCAGGCAAGTTTTGTATTATTGTTTTAGATTAACTATTCATCATGTTTCTCACGGATTTCAAAAACATAGTTGTGCCAATCTGAGGTGGAAAGAAGAGGGGGTGTGATTTAGCAGCTCAGAAGGAAAATCTTAGTGACATAGGACCACGTGCCAACTGACAAGGGGATTACATACAGATGATGTGTATTCTCTCACAATGTGATCTATAGATGGTCTATGGCAGAACTGTACACCTGAAACCTATGTAATTTTACAACCATTGTCACCCCAATACATTTTAATAAAAAATGATACTCACACACACATACAAAAAGATGATGTGTGTTCTCTAGTTGTCCCCGAAACGTCCCTCGTACAATTAACTGTCTGTTTGGGAGGTGAAGGCTAGGACACACAGAGTAATATAACACATTTCTTCACAACGAAGTTATTTGTTAAGTAAAACCTATGGGAAAGCTAATGCCATAAAAGTTAGATAGCATCACCATGGTGTTGTCATTTACTATCCTTGAACTTTGGAGACTTAATGATCTTCAAATAAGTAGTATTTAAACAAACCCCCTTTCAAATGAAATGAAGGACTGGTGAGTTTATTTATAGCCACTACAAACATAAGTAAATGATATAAAAATTCTACTTTCTTGACTTAATTTTGATAACAACTGAATGTGCTGAGTAAGCCTCCAAGTCCTAGAATTAAACAATTTTGGCACTTCCCACTGCTTAATCTATTGAAAAAAAGTAATATTGCTATTGCTTTTGAATTTTTGAGCATAAACCATGTTGCTAAATGCATAGTGAAGGAAGCTGGTTAATGGATGTCAATCATCTTAGAAACTGCTCCCACAGCATGCAAGTCATGTTGAGGTTTAAAGAGGTCCCCCTAGCCATCATACCAGTGCAAAACGCAACAGGAAACTTCTTATAACTCTCTGTCCAAAAAGTCATTGCATGAACAAGAAAGTTAAAATCTGCTTTGTGATATACTGAAATGTTTTGATATCTCTGCCAGGTTTCTCTAAGAATAGAATTTTCCGAATTCTGAAATCACTCTGAGGGACACCCATTAAAATGTGATTGTTTTTTGTCTACCGGTAGATATCTGTATAGTGATGCTGCTAATTCTTCTTTTGGGACCAATTTAAGAATCAGTAAAAGTTATAAATTCCAGAAAAAATACGCACGCTCGCGCGTACACACACACACACACACACACACACACACACACACACACACACATTGCATTTTCTGTTAGGGAGTTCGGTGAAGTCTCTGAAGTTTGTCCATGAACCCATGTTGCAAGCAGACTATACTTTGTCACATTGATGAATTCATCTTGCATTTTTATAACCTTTCAAGGTCACCTTGATACTTTTTATAAGCTTTTAAGGTCGTAGTTTATTGGTACTTTTTGGTAAGGGAGCCAAGACTCCTCTAAAAACCCACCAAAAGATTAGTTTCCTTGCAATGGAGAGGTAACAGACAAAGAAACAAATCCAAAGATTCAATTCCTTTAGGAAAATCTTTATCATCAGTCATTTTTCCAGATGTTGATAATTTATTCTTAATGGGTAGGGTCTGAGTCCTTTCCTTCCCTTTGCTGCCTCCACCTGCTCTTCTACCATCACTCTCACCGACCCCACACCGTAGACACAAACACATTCTTATCTGTTCTGTTCCGAACCAGTGGGGCACAATTGTAACTGCATGCTCATTTAATTTGTGAAACCAGGTCTCTTTCCTCCAGTGTATGCAATTTGGTGTCATAGAGCATCTTCCTCCTTCTTCTGAAAAAGTGTCTTCAAGAAGAATAAGTTCTGAACTCAAGAAATATTTTCCTTTCTCAAATTAGCTATAGATATGGTGCTTTGACTCATTTCAAATGTAAGAGATTGTACATGTTTTCATCAATACCAATTTGCCCTTCGCCCCGTGAAAAGCTCAGTATAAGCCACTTTCACATCTCCCTCCCCTTTAGCACCCCGCTCTTATCTACACACCCAGAAAGAGCAACATCTCTAAGGTCCTATGGGCTCTTCTTAACTTTAAATTTTCTCTTTAAGTGCAGTTTTCCAGTTTTCCACTAGTTGGGGCTCTATACAAAGGAAAGAAAACTAATGGGCTCCGGAATTATTTACTAACAAAACATTTTATATAGTATCTGTAAACTGTTTTCTGAGTCTCTGGAAATAAGCTTGCTAATTTTATTTTTGTCCCAATATATCAATCACAGGTTTGTATTATATTGTGGGATCAGTTGTGTTTGCTTTGCTTGGTTAGAGAAATCTAAACCCAGTTTATTGCTTTTGGTATGATTTGCAGAGATCCAACTTATCCAATACATAGTTATTACAAAATATGAAATTATAAGATGCATCAGTGGAACATTTGGTACATAAATATAAAGACCATCTTCTTTGTAAATTTTTTTCCTAGGGTGGGGTAGTAGCCACTCATATTTTATTTTTATTTTATTTTTTGCCACTCATCTTTTAAACCCCATGGCACAAACTCCTGCATGAATTAGACTCTTAATGAATGTGGTTTGATTTTGTCTCCTCCTAAAAACCAGAATGTAGACAAGATTATCCAATATCAGTTTTCTTGGAAACTGGTCCATGCTCTCTCTTAGCTTTACTGATTTTGGGTCAGGTTGAAAGATTACCTTGGATCGTCACAAATAATCAAGGTCTCCCAGAGCTTTGCTTACACTTGCCCGGTTTTGTTTTAGGTTTGTTTATCCTGTCTCTCTCCACCTCCCCGGAGATCCTTTGGCAAATCTGATAAACAATGCCTTTTTCTTGCTCAAGGCAGAAAGTCCACTCGAATACAATGGGAGGCCAGGCTTGGCTGAAATGCACGCTGCAGGTGTTCTCCACATTGTGGTCATCTAAACCAGATGCTGGGAGTTGAGGCACCTGCTTCCCTTCTCTGTCTACACTCTGGAGACTACCACTCCTGTATAGGCTGGGCCAGAGAACCCCGCTGAAGAAAATGATATACATACTACAGCATCCTTGTGACAGAAAAAATGAGTTGCCCTAGAAACAGTTTCACAAAGTTCCCGTTTAAGTCCTCAGACACATACAGTTTGATTTGCTGCTCCCTTCTCTCCCTTTCCTGATCTGACACCACCATCCTCTACTCTCTCTCTCTCTCTCTCTCTCTCTCTCTCTCTCTCTCACACACACACACACACACACACACACACACACTCGACATGATAGTCTACCAGAAGCAGACACCCATATTTTTCTCTGGATTATGTTATCTAGAAAGACAAGATGAGCCATTGGACAAGAGGGTGATGGTTTTTATGGTTCTGATAACAGTGAGACGAATGCCAAAAGCCACACACAGCCTCAGACTTTATGAACATTTCTATAGGTGTTGTAAATCTCTGAACAGTCCAGAAATAACGTTAAATCTTCTATCTTGAATGCTGAATATTAAATAAGAGATCAGGGAGAAATTGGTCCCTGTTGGGAGGTGACTATGGTATAAGCACTGGCTGCCAGAGAGGTTGGTTCTGGTATTTTTATTAAGAAGATTCTAAGTCATATTATTTCAGTTCTAAATGTTAGTAATAAATTGACTGCAGACATGTGCATGCGTATTCAAACCTTCAATAGGAAACCTGTGTGAGTCAAGTTCTGCCCTGCCGTGAATATTTCTATTTCCAATTTCAATGTTCCTTTTTGTCACAAATGCCCTTTTAAGACAGACGGATGTATTTTCTCTGTATCTTGTAATATGTTCCTAACAGTCATCTGAGAAAGCCTTGCGTTGAGAACTGCCCTTATCCCACTGCACTCTGGAGGTTTACACACACACACACACACACACACACACACACCCCATGATGGGACTAGGCTAGGGCCACCGCCTAGAGGAGAGCACTGTACTGGGCCTGTGTCCTCAACACCACTCTCCTCCAAGAGAAACTTGTCTCTCATCTGTGAGCTTCTCCTGATATCATAGCTTAAGGAATCCCTTTAAATAGCTAGCAATGTAATACACGGATATATTTCTGTTGCTGTGGGCCCAGACCAAGTCTACACTGGAAAGAATCATTTTTGAAATGATTCTTAGGTGTGTGTCGTAGGTGTGTGTGCATGAGCGGGACAGAGGGTTGGTGGG
Source organism: Rhinolophus hipposideros (assembly GCF_964194185.1). Lineage (NCBI taxonomy): Eukaryota > Metazoa > Chordata > Mammalia > Chiroptera > Rhinolophidae > Rhinolophus > Rhinolophus hipposideros. The sequence continues at coordinate 49,713,770 of NC_138049.1, read as the reverse complement.
GTGGGAGAAGAGTGACAGATCAAAACAAACTAGCACAGTCCACTTGAAAGAAGGGATATGTGGGATTGGGTGAAAATTCATTTAAATTAACCAAAAGGTTCGCAACATATTTCCAAACAGAAAAAACAAACAAAACAACTTCTCTTCATCTCATGCCCACGTTCTCCTTGGCCAACGCCTCATTAGAAGAGGCACCCAGACATAACACAACTAGGGGAAGAGAGAGGATGGTTCTGGTAAGTGAGAAAGGGAACTACAGATAACTCTCAACTGATGATGTGTTGAAGAGTGGGATTTGGAATCCACTTGGGGGTGGCTAATGGGGTGGAGGGGTTTGCTTAGATGGAGATGAATTTGGAAATGGAGATTACAACCTAAGATAAACAATGCATCTTTTATTTAATATCACTGGAACTGTTTTCACTTATCTGCATGACTCTTTCTTTTGTGCCTCTTAATTTGTCCTTGAAGTTCTGTATCTAATCATTAGCTGAGCAACCAATAATTCTCCCTCAGTCCCCCACCCCTTTTTACAACCAACTTTAATCTTTCGACTCAGTGAAAAACATGTTTCCCCTATCATAACTGGTTTAACAAAAATTCTCTTTCAAGTTTAGATTGCTCAGATACAATGGCTTTCCTGCAGCTTCATGCTAGAGAAAGGAATTTACATTAGAAAAGAGATTTATGATAGCATTGAATTTCCATTTGAATATGGAGAGTTAATAACATGCATATGTTTTTTTATTATTATTATTTTAAAGTTTAAGCTACGCCATAGGCAAAAGGAAAGCTGGAAACTGTGGGGTTGGCAAGGCTCAATGAATAATTTAATCTGGATTTCATTCACAAACAGCAGCTCCGTCTGAGGGAAAGGACCGGTGCGTTTCCCCAGATCGGAACTGGAGTAAGTGCCAGGATTTCCTGATTTGTTTACATTTCTCAAAAAACTTTTTTCCCCTTCGACTAGGACAAAATTAGACTTCCTTTTCCACTTTTGGCTCCTTCCAAGCTATTCTTGCTCAAGGTATTCTCTCCCCTTTCCCTGCATTCTTCTTTGTTGAAGTCTCAGCTGGGTTCTTTTGTCTCACAAAAACACTGAGAGGCAATGAAAGATGTTGGCAGAAAAATAATGGTCATCACCACAAGCCCACCATACACAGCTGGGGTTAGCCGGGTTTTCCTGGACACAGCACAGTCTGCCCAACCTTTGCATTTAACATTTTCTGTTCTGTCTCTTATTAAAGCCCTGAGAGGACTCTGAGAAGCCAGGGTGTGATGCATCAAGTGACCTTGCCATAGTCTTTATGCTGTAAAAGGAGAAACTGAAAACACCTCCATTCACATAAACTGATGAGACTTGTCATTCAGATGGTGAAACATCTGCCACATCTAAGCATGGGCCACACAGTCTTCTTCTTCAGTGGCCGGGTTTCTAGGAGCCGTGGCTAGGGGCCTGTCTATGCTACCCTCTTATCCTCTCTGCTCAGTTTGGTTTCACTTTCACCATCTTGACCATCTGTAATTGTCACAAAGGCTTGTTTTGAAAATTTACTCTAAGTCCATTTGTTTATAAATGTTTGGCAATCCGGGATGAGTTTCTTTTCTCAACAAGGGAAATGTAGGCCGTGGTCAATGGCCAATCTGCATGGATAAAAGGAACCAGATCTCGTTGGGGGCCCACAAACCAGAATAAGTCAGAGAAACAGAGAAGCCCTTTGAAGGAGAGGGGCAAGTTCATGAAAGGAGCCGTGTAACTCTTGTTGATGGACTTTTCTATTTTTTTCCTTTTCTCTTGCTTCTGAGTCTAAAGGTCTCTTTTGATTTCACTAGTTAGGTCATCTCTGTTCAAAAACATGCCTGCCATACTGGCCCTAGGGATAATTGTGAAAATTGTCTTGGTGCAGCCTGTCCTCTCTTCTTGGACATTTCTCTATCTTGGATTCCCTGGGGCAGTCAGTGTCATCTGTCCTTTCTGCTTTCCTAGAAATCAAACCCACCTCTCAGGAGAGAATCAGATAACTTTACTTGAACTGGGGGTATAGCTCTAAATATTAGCACGATCCCAGAGTTATTTGTATCATGACAGAAGAAATTAAAGGTCAAGGAATGAGTCTCTAATTGTGGAATTTATGATGTCAGTGGAGGTCCTTAAAGCAAAACATTTTCCAAGTGCTCCTGAAATCATATCACTTTGAGGGCAGATTATGTGTAAAATATGGGTAAAGTCAGGTGCATATGTTTATTTATGTCCCTATGTATATAAGTATGCAGATATACACACACACAGACATAGTTTATCACAACTAGCATGTATGAATACTAGCACATTTAGGAACACCAAAAGAATACAATTTTTCTTTTTCCCCCTATTGGTTTCAGAGACAATGGTGGTGGAGTGGTGGAGTATGCACCTATGTAGGCATAAGTGTTACAAAAGAAACTGAGGTTTAACCCTGTAAATCCTACTTTGGATTGTCCTCTATAAAAAGCACTATGAAGTGATCAGCTGACATGTGTTAGTTAAGCCCATATTCCACAATCACATAATATCTCCACTAGGGTTTAGAGAAAGATATAACACGTGTAATGACATGAGGTCCAATGTGAAATATATCTTCTAAGGGGGAAAAAAGACCCATAGACAAAAGTGTGATGGGAAGGGAAACAACAACAACATGTTTAGAACAATATTAATAGAAAACCTAAAAATCATTTAAATCACATGAACAAAGATGTAAATTAGATGGTAAAATATAATAACATTTAATGTTTACAACTTCATGAGTCCGGGGGACAACATGACACATGTTGTATTGTATACATAGGTATTTTGGATATCAGTATTTTCTAATATGTGTCAATGTAAAAAAAGTCCAAATCTGTAGATCATTTTTATAAGAAGTTATTTGAGGCAAGCTGATGACATATGCTGGGGAGCAAGATCCCAAATGCTCCAGAGAATAAGTTTTGCAGCTTGTTTCATGCATTTTAAATTAAGGAGGGACTGTCAGGAAGTCTACATGGAGGTGGGAGAAAGCAAGGCCGGGGTTGGATTACAGGACAGTTAACAGATTATGTGCTCTCTTGAGGGTGGTTACTTATTTCAAAGGTGTGTTAACCTAGATGCACAAGAACAATGGACAGGGCTGGCTTCAGGCAAACATAAACCTTTTACTAAAAAGTTACATGCCTGGGGCGTGACTTCCCACCATGACCTGCCCCATGAGGAATCTGTGATCAGATCACCCTGTGAGATTACTTTCTGTAGAAATTCTTTTTTTTCATCCACACGTGTTTCATAACATTCTTAATTCCAGGTCTTTATTTCAAGAGATCAGAGGCAGGTGGCTTACCTGCGAGGGTTTTCCCTACATAGATGAGTATGGTCATATTCTGTAGGACCTTCAGCTTTCTCTAGTTTTAGTAAACAAGAATAGCTGGTTCATCTGAAGGAACCCTTAAGAGTCCAGCTTGGGGTGCTCTGAAGCCAACCCAGGTGTTCTTTTGGGCTTTTCTCCAGTGCTAACCTAGACTCATGCAGAGAGGAGACACAAAATGGCTCCATGACAGACCCAGTATCCCAGGTGCTGGTGATACAGGAGAGTTAGCATGTCCCTAGGAGACAGGGAGGTCCCTGGTGGAATAAACAAAGACAGTCATATCCTAAAACTTCAGGTTTTGAAATCACTCCTTTGCTCCAGGACATAATGTAACAAGGCCTTGAGGTTAATCATAAAATTCATTTTGGCCTGACAAATGGAGCAGATCTGATAGATAAAGAGTGGGTTACTTTGTTAATTCCTCCAGGATGGGCAAGCAGAACAAACCTGGTAGACGAAATTTCATTAGAAGGCTCCAGTTCTCTTTTTCAAACAGCTCCCCTTCCCCAAGCAGGCAAGGGAAGGTATAAAAGTAAGAGCTTTTGCCTCAGTCATGGGCCACCCCCATTCAGGAACCCCTCCTGTTTGGGCGTGCAACCTCTTCTCCTGCCTCTAATAAACTATCCTCTTTTTAAAACGTTTTGCCTCTCCCTGGTCCGTGTTTCCATTCTTCGACTTTACAAGACACGATCCCGGCCCACACTGAGAAACTGCCAGCAGATCCAACATCACCTACCTCACTGGGGATGCTAGAGATGGGATGAATTTCCATGTAGCAAGCACATGTACAGCTTTTGCCTTTCGGTGGTCAGAAGCCTGAGCAGGCTGTTGCACGGGAAATAGTCTGAGTCCTGGTAGATTATATCACCTTTGTATCCTGTTAGTCAAAGATTTTTTTCTGTCATGTAAAAGGTGTGCTTGCCTTTTTCTGGGATGTGGAGAGACTGCCAAGGTTCACATTTTCTAGGCCCTGATTTCTGTTTTCTTACATACCATATTCTTAATTCAAGCACTATGAAGCTATTGTATGTTGAATAAGATGTAAAAGTGCAGTAGTTTTCAATCCTAGAAACAAACATTTTCTTTTAATAATTGCCACACTTACATGACTTCAAATACATACATGGTGGGTGAGGTGGTGAGAGCAGATTCCAGTTGTACATAAATAACATCATATTCTTTTAAAAGAGTTATTTTGTGCTTGGTACCTGTCATGTCTCTGCCAGGGCTTGAGAGCCTTCACTGAACGATCCCAGGGTTCTCCTCGGCCGTTAGGGAGGTACTCTGGACGTGTCTGCTGCCTTCTAGTTTCCCAAGGGAGGCTTAGAGGGAGTTGTTCCCTGAGACCTAAGTGGTTTTGGTCAGTAAGAGACCAGCAGAGTCTGCAGGCCCATGGGCAGCAGTCAGCGTGAGGCGAGGACAACACAAGGTAAGTGAGAAAATCTAGAAAACGTGTCCTACAGTTCTGGTCCAGTCTGCATTTTACTACTTCACCCTGTAGCCAGAGTCTGTGGGGCATCAGTAACCATGGGAGGTGGGCAGCAGAGTTCTAAGACCCACTGCAGAAAACTGGAGAACAGTGTCAGTATGACCAGCATGAAGATTTGGCCTTTCTGACATGGCTTCCCATTTTATACTTGGCAGATACTATAAAGTCCTCTATTTCAGAGGAGAGAAAGCTGGTACACGTGAGGAGGGCATGACCACTCAAGGCCACTTTGTGACACACTGGCAAAACAAGATGAAATCACATAGTTTCCCACTGTGGGACCCAGGTGGCTTACGCATTTTTGAGTCAATGGCATAACTGCCTTCCTTATTTCCTTTACCCCACTCCACCCAGCTCTGATACCTCTTCCTATCCTGTAAGCTTGACACACTTAGCCCCCTGGAGAGAAAGGAACCTTGGCTGGGACAAAGTCCACACCCATCACAACCCCCCCACAACCGACCCCCCACAGCACCTTGGGCAGTTGGTTATCTCTCTTTGGAATGTGATTTAGTACCACATGACACTAAGATATGATAACTTGAACTCTCTATTACTTTGGGAAAGACTTTGAGCAAAAATTGCTTGTTGGAATAGCTCTGTTGATTGTAGCTGCCAGGTGTTATCTTGGAAGAGGATGGAAAACAACCGAAAGCCAAGAGTTGTTTTGGATGGCTAAAGTGAACTCAAAAATAGGTGATGATCTGCCCACGCCTAAGAAAATCCTCAAAGACATGACAACTGTGAAGGTTGCACTGATGAGCAGTCATCACCTAACTTTTTGTTATCTGCTTCATCAGCTCTATAATCCTGCAAGTTTCATTATTAGGATTTCCTGCTACACTTTTAGTTTTCAGTTACAGATTGACTAGGGCCTGCCAGTATGTCTGGCCTACTGATGTTTGCTGGTAGATTATCCTTGTAAAAGTTACTAGACTGAGGGTTCATTTTTTTTTTAAAGGTAATAAAGAGTGGCAATTCAAATAAATTCCATGGCCTCATTGCTTGTGATGGCCCAACAACTAAGAACAGAACAGAAAGATGGCCTCATTTTCAATAAACCTTCTTGTTTAAAATAAACAAACAAGCAAAGCGGCCCCCCCCACCCAAAAAAAAAACACACACACACAAAGAAAACCCATGGTTGAATTTCCCATGCTGAAGGGTTCAGCCTTCGCCCAAGTCAGGGGGTGACAATTGACATAGAGTTCAGGGATTTATTTTCCCTTTTCTCAATATTGAATGGAACTCCCTTTTTAAAGGCTTATGATTTATTGTCTAAAATTGGAACTGGGACAAATTCAAAGCAGGGTGAAAGGAAGTCTCCAAAACAATAGCATTGAAATTCTCCCAGGGCTTTTTCAATTGTGAGAATTTAGTGCACCTGAGTTGCTAAACTGTGGCAAGTCGGAGGATGGTATAGTGGCAGCATGCCTACGGGGTGTATTTTTTGAATCTCAGTGTATTTTTTGAATCTCAGTCTAAGGAAGTGGCCTCCTTTGGTGAAAAGAACAGGGATAGGAACTTTTTTCTATTTTGTTAAACATATTCTACTATTTTCCAGGAACTAAGGGCTAGCTCAGGCTAAGCAAGCCCTATTCATAAGTGAAAAGAAGAACACGTTTCAGTCCTCGATATAAAACTTCAGGGACACTTATCGAGCAATTATTGTACATACACCAGGTTCTGAGTCACAGGCTTTAGTGCATTTGAGCTTCACAACAATGTCATGGGTGTAGATACTATTATTATTTCTATCTTACAGATAAAGAAACAGAGAGGTTAAGTAAACTGACTAAAGTCACACGGCTATTAAGTGGGAATTCAGGACTTGAATCCACACCATCTCCCCCCACGACCATACTCTTATCCATTGAGCAATACTATCTTCTAAGAAGAGTCAATTGCCTCAATTAGAGCATATTAGGTATTGAGGGCTTAGTAGGAATTAATCTGTGGCTCCAAGAAACCCAGCATGTTTAGTTTTTGAGATGAATCCTGGTATCATTCTGCTCCTGAATAATGAGACCAGATAGGTTGGGTCCTGTGATGTTTTTGCTACACCGTTGGCATTCCCAATTCTATTTAGTTTTATTCCCAATCTGCCTCTTTTTAAAAATGATTGAAGTAGCTTAGATGCACACATGTATCTTTATGCCGAGCCTCTACAGAGCTCCAGTCTTATATCAACCACCTCCTAAATATCACTAATGAATTCAGGTCTGCATGTACCCCAAATATCTATACTGAACTTCCCAGTTCTACCCTCAACTAACTCTTCATTTGGACTTCTCTATTTCTGTAATGGTGTCCCCCAGTCACCCAGACTCTGAACAGCAGGATAAGTTTTATTTCTTTCCTACACTGTCCCTTGCTTCAACCCTCCCCCACCCCCACCCCCAGGCAAACTTAGTCATCAAGACCTACTGATTCTCTTGCCATATCTGTTCCTAGTCATCCCTATGCAATGAACCAAATTTCTAAAACTAGGTTTTAGGATAAATTTACGACTAGTTTGCCCACGTTCAGGCTCTTTACCCTTGACGTAGCCACCAAATCAAAGTTGCGAGTCAATTCCTTTGACAAGGGTTTTCTCTGCTCTGTGACATGCCAGGAACTGTTCTAAGCTGGAGATACATCGCCTCTCTGCCCTGCTCTTGCTGTCTGCTCTTGCTGTCTCTTCCACTTGGAATATCTATTTTCACTGTCCCTCTCACCATTATTTCTGCTTTCAGCTCCACCCAGCTCTCTGCCCATTGACGAGGTCTCAGGATACTCTCACATCCCTCACCCCGGACCTGAGTCAGGACAGGTTTAAGCTCTAGCTCTACCTCTCAAGCTGTCATAGAAAATCCCTTTGTGTTAATTTAACCTATTCACCTTCCTCAGACCTTAGTTCTCAGTCTCGGTACAGGAATTTATGCCACGTTTTTGTTTTGTGAGTCCATCTTAGTAAGATCCTACTTTGTGCATCTTACTCAGTGTCCCCTTAATATAACCCTGCCCCTAAACTCTATTCCTGTGAAACTCTAATGTCTCCAAAGACTTTGCAGTTCTGATAGTCTTCCTGCCTCTTTGGAAGCTGTAATATTGTGGTTCATTGATTCAACAGTCAATACACGTTTATTGTGCCAGAGACTGACTGCACGATGTGTAACAAGGATGACAATACCTGTTCTCATGGCACTCACGCTATCATTGGGGCAAGTGGTTAAATAAAGAAGTAAGATAATTTGGGAGAGTGAGAAACACAATGAAGAAAATCAAATGAGCTGTTGATATGGAGGAAGGAAGGGCAGGCAGGGACTAGTTTAGAAAGGATGCTCGGGGAAAGCATCTCACATGCGACTTGAATGATGAGAAGGAGCCTCATGCACATAGAACTGGGGAACAAACACGTTCTTAGCAGAGAAAACTGCAGGTGAAAGATCCTCCTGGGGCCGTCAGCCTGGCGTGCTCCAGAAACAGGAGAGAGGCCAACACATCAGAGCACAGGGGGCAGAGTGGTAAGAAAGGCAGTCAGCATAGAGGCCTTGTGGCTGTGTTCCTGAGACGTAGTTCTGTTGGATTTCCCCATTGTTAGCTGCCTGGCTCTCCAGCTCTTTTGCACTATTCCTAAAACGGATCTTCCCCTTCCAGTCTGATTCATCTTCCCACCTCCCCCTGGACGTGCCCCACTTCAATGGCAGGGCATGGTTATAGACTCAGATTCCACGTACTGCCCACATAATGGTCATTAAGTGGCCAATGCCCAGACAGCACATCTAGGTGAGATGCTGCCCGTTCAAGTTCCTTCTTCTCCCAAAGCCCAATTCCCATACTAGTCTTTTTAGGATGTTTTCCTAAATGATCCCTACTGGAAAAAGGTCCTTTCACAGTTATCTGCCTGCTTTGTTCTGAACATCACTTACAGCATTTCTCACATGCTAGTTCATACTGCGGTGACAGCTTCCCTTGCAGATAGTATGCCTTTGAAAGTAGGGACTGTGTCTGGTACAACTCTGTTCCACTCGGATGAAACAGCATGGTGCCTTGCTCTCAGAGCCATGTCAATGTGTTTTGTAGAAAAATGATGCTGCTTGATAGAATGATTTCTAAAATGTTTTCTAATTCTAAAACTTGATTCTGCCTTGAATGAACGCTGAAAAATCTCCGGAAGAGACAGAGTCTTTGGCTGTTTGGTAACTTTTCCCAACTGGGAAGGCTTGTAGGCACTGGAGATTCTTTTATGGCATTGGTGGTTAAGGTACAATATATTATTTTCAATAATGTACCAATTGTGCATTTATTCTTAGTAATACTTCAGGCATTTTGAGTGTAGATACAGTGATAATACTTTTATCAACCGTGGACCTGCCATAGCAAGCATTGTCAAGAATGTGGCTAAACAGAAATTCTCATACACTTCTGGTGGGTGGATACTCCAAAGAGGATACAGCCTCTTTGGAGAATGATTAGAAAACAGGTAGGAAAGCAAAAGATGCACATATTATATGAGCCAGCAATTCTGCCCCTGGACAAACTCTAGCATATGTGCACGAAGAGGTTTATTCAAGGATATTCATGAGAGCTTTGAGTATCATAACAAAATTTGAAGCAACCCTGTTGCTTCAAGTGTCTATGAACAGAAAGGATAAGTTAATTGTGATGTATCTATATATAGCCATTAAAATAAGAGTGCTACATATACAAATATCAGCAGGGATAAATCTCAAAAACAATGTTTAGTGAAAAAACAAATTGTGCATTCATAATAAAGTATGATACCTTTATATACAGTTAAAAACATGTAATATATAGTTATGGATATGAACATATAACATAAAAGTGTAAAAACATGCATGCATTCAGAATAGTGATTAACTTGAGGAGGGGTGGAGGGAGTAGAGTGGAATTCGGAGAATGGAACAGAGAGAGTTTAAACTGAATGTGGAATGTCTTTTTTTTTTTTTTTTCCCTTAAAAAAGATTTATGGGCTGGCCTGGTGGCTCAGGTGTTTGGAGCTCCGTGCTCCTAATGCCAAGATAGGCGGTTCGATTCCCACATGGGCCAGTGAGCTGCGCCCTCTACAGCTAAGATTGTGAACAATGGCTCTCCCTGGATCTGGGGTGCGGTGAACAGCCCGAGGTTGGCGTGAGCCACCGTGGGCGGGCAAGTGCTGCCACAGGCTGCTGTGTGCTGCCATGAGCATGAGTGGCTGGCAAGAGCTGCTGTGAGCCGCTGTGAGCGACCGGCCGCCTCAGCCATGAGGAGCGCAAGGCACATAATACCAGCATTGGCCAAGGAGCTGTGTCCTACACAGCTAGACTGAGAAATGAAGGCTTTAATTGGAGTGGGGGTGGGGGTGGGGCGGGAAAAAGAGGAAAAAAAAAGATTTAAAAGAAAGAGGGCAATATATTAAGATTTGGCAAAGCAGGAGGCATACATGAGTGCTCCTTATTAGTCTATTTTTTTGTATACTTGGAATAATTAATAAGAAAAGAAAACATAAATGTTAAAATATCCTTGTAAATAGTTGGATTTGAAAGAAAATAGCTAATTTAAGATACCAGTGAAGTGGCTGTCTAAAATCTAAGTCCTGAAGCTTGTCTGTGTGTTCACATAAGAACAATATGTGACTTTGGGTTTTGAGAGTAAGTATTAATAATTATAATGAATAATAATGAAAATAATTGACACATTTTGAAAAGAGTTTTTCACTCTTTTTGAAAAGAGTTTACACTCTAGTGTAATGGTTTGTTTTCCTTTAGGTAGATTTTGTCTTACTAGATGCCCATTTAGGTACTTAATTGTCTCTTAGTTTCACTTAAATATTTCACCAGCTTACCTGATCATCCCATCTGAACTGAACAAGAACCCTGATCATCCGATTTTCGTCTGCAGTTTTTCTTGTCAACAGCATACTGCTTTATGAGGGGATGGATAAATAATCATATAATCTTAATGCATTAATTGTCCTTGTAGAAGAAATCTCAGCACTCTTCTGAACACAGCAGAATTATTTACCTACTAAAGAATTTGATTTTTCTCCAGTGAGGAGCCTGTGACAGTATTCTTTTCCAAATATGCAGGTATCCCAGTGTACAGAGCACTACAACAAGCAAACAGACAAACTGACCCGATTGTTTAATCCAGAGTTCATAAAAATGCACACCCTCGTTCTCACTGGAGAAGGCTGCAGACCTCCCACTGCCATGCGAAATGGATCCTATCATGCAGTCTGGCATCCCCAGTTCTCACCAGGACTCGCACACCTTGCCCCTCCTCTGTTCTATTTTGATTGGCACTTGTATTTCTCAGAGGCCAAAGTCATATTTTAATACTCAGACCTGAATACTCATTGAATGCTCAATGATGGCAGGAAAAATGAGAGGATACAGGCAAATTTTTCAGCAATGTGGATGAAAGCAATCTTTATTTTTCTCTAATACTGAATCTGGCTTTGAGGTTCTCTCATTCCACCAGATATAAAGCCAAGCCTTTGTAGTGTGTTTTCGTTGTTTTTTTTCTTTTCTCCTTTTTTGTTTTTTTGATGTGAGCTGGCATCTCTCATGAAAAGATAAAGCCATCAATTAATTATACTACCAAACCTCAAGGATAAAAGCTATTGTTGTGAACAGGAGTTAGGCACGCACATGGTATCAAGTAAGGGCCTGGAAACAGACTGCTGCCAAGGAAAACAGATGTCTGTCTTCTCTAAGGAACCCAAATTATGTGTATATTAGCTATTGCTAATCTCCTGATTGACTTAACAGTGACAGTATTGATGAGCTAATTGGGGCTGAGTGCCTATCATTGCCATTACCATTGTCACAATACAATTAAAAAACGGATTCAACGAACTAGTAACAAACAACAACAATAAAACGATAGTAAAGGAGACATCCCAAAAGAGAAAAAGATACATTGAATCCAGAAATGACAGAGGATCAGACGGACTCTGCTCATACCCTTTGCCATAAGAGCAAAAGTCCAGATGTGGGTAGGAGAGGAATTCCCCCACATAACAATGAGTAATAACGACTAACTCACAATCATAGGATGCATGAGACAATGACGAATTGTATATTTCAAGCCTATAGAAGACAATCAAAATGGTCACTTTCTTCCTAATGTAATACACTAGAAAATTCCACTTGAGGTTTTGGGCACTGTTTTTCCTGTTTTCCTGACATGGTTATAAATAAGAAAAAGTACAGATGTTCAGATTCTCCTGTCGCATGACTGTGTTTCATCCTTTTATTAGGTTGTTCTTATTGTTCCTTTTATGTTGTTTTTCAACTTCCTTGCACATGCTGTCCTCAGGACCTTTAGCTTCTTTTTTCTCTCTGTCTCTGTCTCTCTGTTTCTGTCTCTGTCTGTCTCTCTGTCTCTGTCTCTGTCTGTCTCTCTGTCTGTCTGTCGTTGTCTCTGTCTCTCTCTCTCTCTCTCTCTCTTCCCCCCCCTCCCCCACAGACACACACACACACACTCCTCTCTCTCTTCTTCTGCATTTCTCATTCCTCAGGATTATTGGGAGAGGAGGGAGAAGAGAACTAGGCATAGATCATGAGCCAAAACCAAGAGGAGCTAGATGAAGAAAAGAGTTCCTGTCTAGAAAAGAGAATGAAATATGATCTAGCAAAGCCCTGTTTACTATTTCTGTCTCCTTAGAGGCCAGTTCAGTCCTTGTTGGTCTTATCCAAAAAAAAGTCGACTTGAAGTTAAATACCTTCAGCATGACCAGGTTGGTTATGGAAATATAGGAGAAGTTATGAAGTCAGTCTAGAAGTTCAGATTCACTTTTGAGAAGCAGAGGCCCCAGTTCAATAAGTAATACCTGATATTAGTACAAGATTAGACTCAAACTTTCACTTGCTTCAGAGCTGAGCTCTCTGTTAGCGCTTCCCCAGGATTTGAGAAATGGATATATAAGTGAGTCCATTTGGCTGCGTGAGGGACTGCAAAGTCATTTGAACTGCCATGGGCTTTGCTGTGCTTTTCTTTTCTTTGTGTAGGTTCCTCTGATGAAGCCCTATTAATGGAACTGTTAGACTCCAAGCTCCTTTCACTTTTTAAACCGAATCGCCTTACTGTTATGAAGGTCTTACAAGATTCATGGTTCCTACCAACAGTCAGGATAAATAATGTCCAAGTTCTTGGGCTTCATTGCCTAGTGGTCCAAGGCTGTGTCTACAAGACACCAAACACCTAGATGTATGCAGATTTTGGATGTTAGTCTGCCCGATGCCAAACATCTGGATCATTGAAATCATCAGGACGTTTGGCATCAAGCAGACAAAACATCTGGATGACTGCTTGAGTTTTTCACTTTTTAACTGGATGTTTGGTGTCATGTAGACACAAGCTGAGTCTCTGACTTCATCTTGTAACAGCTCCCAGGCTGCCAGGCTGGCTCCAGATTCTTTTTATTGCAACTGACATTTTTATAAGAAAACTTTGCGTTTTGTGTGATGTCTGTTGCTCTTATGTTCAGAAACAGATTCATTACTCAGAAAAAAGCAGTCCAAACCAACCCTAATAGGCCCCATGCTTGAGCAGGGTTGGAAGAAGCTGGAGAATTTCAGCATCACCACTGTCTCTGGGAGTAAAATGATGACACAACTTTGGTAAGAGCAGTGATGGAGAGAAAAGGTCTCCAGAGTGGTAAAAGTGCCAGGTTGATTCTACAGCCCTCAAGTCAGCTCCCTCCCATTTCAGACAAGAAATATTGTTTCCATGCTGGCAGAGGGCGTGCTTCCTATATTGTTGGATATAGATTAAGGACAAATGGCCAAACATTCCATAAAACACATTGGTGATTCTACAACATGAAACAGTGGGGATAGTTTAGAAAACATCATTTTCTTCATAATTTGTCACAAATACGATGCTCAACTTTATCTAGTTTGAAAGAATTTCACAATCAAAATGAGGGCTTGTGCAGTTCCCTACTTTGGAACCACTGTGCTCACGATGAGAGTAAATTATTAACAACTATTTATTGACCAACTTCTAGGTGCCCGGATGTCATGAACTGCCTGGCTTCACAGCTTTTCTCATCGCCAAGTGTACTTGTTACCTTCTCTGATGAGCTCATGCCTGCCCATTCACCGTGAACAGCCCTGCTCTAAAGCCCAGAAGGATCCCTGGCCTTAGAAAGCTGTTGGCACAGCTCAAGCTCCACTCCTTCTTCTTATCCCTCCGTCCCTGACATATAAGATCCCTAGATTGCATCTTGACACCTCAATCTCTTGCCTGTGGGTTTAGTCTCCATTTGAGTCATTTTATTTTTTAGTCTCAGAGATTCTTTATCTCTGGGCTCCAATCTCCCCAACTCTGGATGATGCTTATTAGCTATTGGAATTACAGGGTTTGCTGCTTCCGGCCTGCCTTAATTGCAACCACTTGTCGAGGACAGGAGCTAGCACTGAGCTGACCTTTTTAACATACTACCTTATAAAATCCTCACAGCAGGTTTGTAGGACAAACTGCTAGTTTATGGAGTAGAAACCGAGGTTCAGAGCAATTTAACAACATGTCCAAGTCCACAAGGTAAAAGCTAACAGAAGCAGCTAAAATTCAAATCCAAGATTGTCCCCCAAACACAGACCCTACTGAATAGTAACCACTGTTCGGTACTGCCTCAGTTCGTCTTCTAGATATGATTCCCCGCGTGGCCGGCCCACAGTTCATCTCCACCTTCAGCACATTGACTTTTCTGCATTCGACCGACTTTGCTTGATCACATGCCTGAGATGGATTCACGCTTTCATTCATTAGGCAATATATCTTGAGCGCCCACTCTGTGGCAGACACTGTATCTTGTGCTAAGAATAAAATGATGAGCAAGATAAGAGTCAGGCTCCGTCATCCTGGGCAGACTGGCTTAGTGCCTAGTAGGGGAGACAGACTAGGAAAAAGGCAATTTCAACACATTGCAATAAGTGCAGGAACACAAGGAAGTATTTATAGTACCTGGTGGCTCAATTCCTGGTCCTGAGTCCTTCTGATCTTCCCTGATTATTGGTCCCATCTGGTCCCCTTTTGTTCTCCTTGACTCAGCTGACATTGGGCCCTCTGAGTCCCCTACCAGCAGGCTCGCTCTCATCCTGAACTGAGGCAGATGGACAGATGGAAGGTCAGCAGCCTCAGGGCCACCATCTGAGGGAACTTAGATCTGTTCCCCAGATCCGGAACTCAGTGATTCAGATATAACTCCTACGTTTCTTTTGCTTCCTCTGTGCTCTACTACAACCTGGGAGATGTAGGTTGTGGGGTTCTTGGTCCGAGCTATCTAGTTGCCAGTATTTTCATCAGAGGTTTACAGAGTCTATGAGGGTTCAGCTAAAAGTCCCAAGTTTTTGGCTAAGTTACCTTCCTCAGTATTTTCTTGGTGTTGTCCAGGATCGGTGCCACAATATTTCTTCATCACAGGGCAGGGGTTTGTTTTCCAGGCCTTTGTTACTTGGCAGGGGTCCTGTAACCGATAGGACACATGACTTCTCCTTGGACTGTTGCTTCGAGTCTTTTTCTGCCTTCTTTCACCTCTGGGAGGGAACTTCCTTATGGAAAAGATTCCCTGGATCACATGTGGATTTGCTGCACATGAATCTACATTGAACTTGGAACCACCAAGCTGCTCCATCCAGAGTCACTCACTATAGACTGGTCAGTTTGCTCTCGACCTCGTTTAATACTGATCGTTTTTTTGGAAACATAGAGACTTAAAAGGAAATATAATCTCCTTCAGAACAGTGATCATATGTGTAAGTATATGCTCAATAAATATTTGTTGAATAAATAAACAAAGTTAAAACGAGGACTGGTGCCAGCACTCAAGTACCACAGATCCTCACACACGTTGGTCACTAATAACCATTTGCTGATTTTAATTTGTTTGAATTAAACTACAATATATCTGGGGAGATAAGATTTATAGATATGAAACAATTAAAGAGCAATAAAAGACAGTCTTCGGTGTCTCTGCACCAACCGACTGCCCTGTAGGTAAAGGAGATAACCCTAAGGATCAGAGTTGTCAGCAAAAAACTTATCGAAGATGAAGAATTTGAGATGGACTCTGGGCTATTAATGCATTTTATGTTTATCCGAATGGATTTCTCAAGTCATGCTATAGCAGAAGCATCAGCCTCATTTTACAAAAAAATTAAAAAATAAAAAAAAGTTAAAGAAGGTTGAGAGATTATTTAAAGGGAATTCAGTCATAAAAAGCTAATTGTGTTCAAATTTGGTAAATATTGATTGCATACTATGTGCCATGCTTCATTGTCAAGAATTAGGCATATGAAATGAATTAGAAAGACACGGTATCCCTTTTGGGATACCACATCAGTGTGCCTGAGCTATAAATAATATATTAATATAGACGATGTATTACAGAATTGTACACCTGAAACCTATGTAACTTTACTAATCATTGTCACCGCGATAAACTTTAATTAAAAAAAATAAGACATTAAAAGACAGTGCAGTAAATTCTTCAAAAGAATTATGTAGTAAGTGCTACAGGAACCCAATGAATGAGTATTATAACTTGTCTTTCTGGCCGTGACAGAGCTGGGATGACATCTGTAAGGAAATGTTGTGGGATCGAAGTCTTGAAAGTTGACCTTTAGTTCGCTGTGCCGGGGAGAAAGTACCAGAGAAGAAATTGCAGGCACGATGACTTACCCTGGGACATGGTAATGGTCTTTTGACGTGCCTCAATGCTGGGCAGTCAAGTTAAGAACAGGCTGTGAAGGGCCTCCAGCACCTTGCCAAAGTGGCTGAAGAGGGGCTTCTGGACTTTGTGCTGGCTTATACTTCCAGATTATGGATCCTAGAGGCCTCTGCACTCCACATTTCTTCTTCCCTCCACCTTAGCAAGCAAACCTGCACTGTCTCTATTCAGTTCTTACTGTCTCGACTCATTCACTTGCAGGCACCAGCTCAAGCAGAGTTCAAAAATAGGGCTATGGCCCCTGTCAGCTCTCCACAAGGGAGCCTATGACTCAGGCCATCTCCAAGAATCTTTCCCTGGAGTTGGATTCATGGGTGACATCTAAAAAAAGGATGCTCCTGATCCTCTCACAGAATCAGAATAACTGGTTTTGCACATTCCTAATGATGTCTGGAAAAGTTCAAAGCACTTTACTGCATGGAAGGGACAGAGCAGAATATGGTTCTCCCACCATGCTGTTTATTCTGGCCCCTGGCTCCACGAGCATTTATTTTTAAAGATGGCAAAGGATCAAAGGCAAACATGTCAGATATATCTCCTGTCCTACAGAGTTGCAAATGTGATTCTGTTCTCCAAAATATCAGGCAATTCCCCTTTCCATTTTGGCTGGGCAATGGTTTTTAAAATTCTGTCTTTTAGAAGTCAGAGTGGACCGATGTAAAGCATCTCCAAATTCACTAAACCATGGAGAGTATCATCCTTTCTTTTGGCCCCAAGAATCCCAGGTGCTTGTTTCTATTCTTGGAGTGGGCTCCAGTTTGGAGATTTGCATGGCCCATTAAATCATCTCTGTGTCCTGTGAAGCCTTCCTGCTATCAGCCTAGAGCCCTTCACACTAGCATGAAGATGATGGCATTCCCTGCCAGGAAAAACAGAGCCTAGACTAAGCTCAACATATCAGGGTTTCACCCATCCACAGCATTTTACATGAGATGGTACATGTTAGGGACCAACTCGGGATTTCTGCTTAACTCTCCACGGGCCAGATTGTGTCATGTACTTCATGAAGCCTGTCCCAGGGCTGATTGAGTTTACAAAATGGCACTCTTCCCTCATGGATGTTTATTTAAAAGAAAAATACATTTTTCCCCTTTTTACATTAATGTTATTCATTTTTTTCATCTTTCCAAAAACTTATTTTTAACTCCACGTTTTTGAAATTTTAGACAGCATAGTCAGATTTTTAGTCTCACTTGATTTCTTACCTAGTGCTTCTCAAACTTTAGTGGATATGAATTTGGGGGATTTTGTTAAAGAGAAACTTCTGATTCAGGAGAATGGGGTGGACCTGAGATTCTGCACTTCTAACAAGTTCTCAGGTGATGGCAACACTGAAGTCCCATGGATTGCATTAGGAGTAGCACAGCTATCGAACATTGACCTCCTTCTATGGGCCAGGCATTGGGAGACATGATAAGGACAAAGCAAGAAGATGACACAGGTGTACTTTACGTTCTTATAACCACTCTAAAATCCCAATTAATTAGTAACACCTGATTTTATTCTTGATTGAGAATCATAAGTAACCTAAAATTGTACTCTTCCATCTAATTTTATGTATAGATTATTGATTTACTTATAAGCGGAGTCTTCTAACTCTCTAGGAATTATAACAAAGTAATTCACTCCGGTTTCCCAAGACTTGTTCCCCCTTTGGGGTAAGTGAAACACATAATGATTTATTTCTAGAGGTGAGTGCTTCCCAATCTTTTTCAACTCGTGACATGATAGAAAAATATACAGTTGGTATGTCATCCAACCTGCTTACCTCTGGAGTGGCTGCTGGCCATTGGGAAGCAACTGGCCCCAGGGGCTGCCAATGGGTAACCAAACCTTGGCATGACAGTAACCCATACATTCAGCCCTCTGACTAGCAAGCTCTGTTATTTATTATAGGTCCTCAGCTTCAGAAACTCATCTTTAAAAATATAAATGCCATTGGAAGAGTAACCCCAAAGTCGCTATCAGCTAAGAGGTTAGTGGGGAGTCATTGAAGAGCTAACCCAAATGAAAGAGGGAGCTGGGTATGACCTAGGACATGTCAAGGAAAAAGAGGAGAGGCACAAGGCAGGGAAGGAGTAAAGGGATGGTGGAAAGTCACAACAGGTGGATTCACCTTCTTCAAATTTTGCCAAAGGTCTGCTTGTTTTGGTACTGATCACACTTGCCCCAAATACTTCCCTTTCTCCCAGCATATATTGTGAATCTACATGAAAACCAAGTAATAAAAAGTAAAGTGGTAAGAAACATGGGCATAGAATATTTTTGTCTTTCACAGAATATTTTTTTCTCTTGGTGAGTTGAAAGACAATGACTTTAAATAAAAATTCTGTGAAATGTTTCTATGACAAGGAATTAGCATCCAAGCCTATGTAAAAGGATAATCCATTCCTAAAATGTGTTTTATTCCTCATAGACCAGAGTCAGCAAATACTTTCTATGAAGGGCCAGACAGTAAATATTTTAAGCTCTGTGGTTCATATAATATCTTTAGCAACTATTAAACTTCTGTAGCATTTACAGATAGTACATAAATAAATGGGTATGGATGTGGTCCAATAAAACCTTATTTACAAAATCAAGTGGTGTGCTGGATTTGGTCCATGGGGTGTGTAGTCTTTGACTCCTGTTATGGATAAAATCTTGTATGCCAAGTAACCAAATCTAAATGTTGGATGTGGAAAAGAACAGAGCTTATCTACTTGCAGGGCAAGGTGGACAATCACAGAGGTATGAGACCAGTCTTTCTCTAGTACCAGAAGCCGAACACAAACACCACCCAGGGCTTCTGGAAAATGGGAGTAGGCCTGGCAAACTGCCCAGGAGTAGGATGTAAGTGGGAAAATTGAAACGTAGTTAAGGCAAATGTTCTATGAAATGATCCTCCTAGGTCAACGTGGTATATAGATTTGAAACTCTGCTATTTTACCTAAGTTTTTGTGTTCTTCCTTCAGAAGTTTTTCATCAGCGTTTTGCCATAGCAGTTGTCATGCATGAGAGAGATGACACAGAGCAGCAGAAGCCTGCAGAATTACTGCACAGTTGGTATAGGTTGTATTTTCATGTTTTATTTAAATTCTTCTGTGACCGCATACCAATTTATCTCTGTCTTTGAGCCTATAAGACTATGCTAATTTGGATGTCTGTGGTTTATGAAGTGGGGCCATCTAGCACTTTAAATTATACTCTCTGAGTTTCTCAGAAGAGGCCAGATACAGACTCTAAACATGATCTCAAAAATACAACAGATAGATAAATGAACTTTTTAGGACTGTGAAATATACATGCATATTTATTGTACATACCATTCAAATATGTACAAACTTAGAAGTCAAATTTTTCTTCTTGTGTGGCCCTACCTACATTAACTATTAAACTGTATTTTAAATGTAAATTAAAGGTATCTAAATACAAGCGCTTTTATGTTAATTGCACAAATAACAATTTACTTCACTCAATTATGTTCCTGTTTTTGTTTTCTTTTTACAGGAAGTGAAATTCCTGTCACCAGATACAACAGTAGGTAAGACTGGGATTTCTTGTTTGTAATAAGTGTGTTGTTCACATTATGCCTTTTAACATTTATCCTAAATCAACCCTTTAATCTAGGAGTCTTTGATCCTAGTTCCTTTCTAGAGTCTTCAATACCAGAACTTCCCCCGAGTTATTCTTGTGTAAATCGATATCATGGATGTTAGGAGGCAATAAATGAACAATGCCACATCGAGTATTTATAACAACAGGGATTATTAACTTAATTACCTTATCCTTTTGAAATATCTGAAGAAGAATTATGACCTCTGGGACACCAGCAACAGTCACCTAATCTATTTCTTAAGTTATAGCAACAAAGTCTCCAGCAGGCATCTCTGCGTGGTCTGGCTTATTGCAATCACTATGGGAGGATTTAGCAGAGTGTTCTGTCATAGGATTGATTCTAAAGGGAGAGTGCTGATTTCAGGAGTTTTGAATTTCCTTAAAAAGCAAAATTTCAAAATTAAATTTGGGGACCAATGTGGAAGTGTTAACTTAATTTTTTCAAATGAGGACAATTGAAAATCATCTTCCATTTAACCTATCCATAACTTCAAAAAAAGAAGGGCATTTGAATACCAAAATAGTAAGTGGGATATAATGCCAAACTGAAGAACAGATCTTTATGAAAAACTCACCACATTGTTTTTATTTCATTTTTAAAAAAAAAATTTAATGTAGATTGGGAGGCAAATACCTAAATGATAAACTGGACAGAGGGAATGAGAAAATCTTAAAGAGAATTAGAAGAGTTATTTTCTGTGTTTAGATGAAATCCTTTGGAACTATTTCTTTATAGTAAGTGAAGTTAAAAGAGTAAAGAATTTATGAGTTAAAAACATCTTCCTGTCAAGCACTGTGATTCTATGGAATACATTCCTTCAACAGAATACAGCCTTCCTTGGAACATCATCCCTGGAATTACGATGTGGGCAACTTTATCTCAATATTTTCTAAACTTTTCAGGTGGTTAAATGAAAGCTATTATTCAAGAGAGCTATTAATATGTTGATTTTAATTGGTAGTGATAATAATAACAATACTCAAATATTAAAGAATAGCACTCCTTCTATATAAAGCAATATTTCCTGGTAAATCTATTTTAAAAACATTTTGGATGGAAAATCACCATACCCCACACAACAAAACATTTGCAGAAGATGTTTTCAGCTCCTTTCCTATCCAATTCTCATTTCCTGTCCATTGGCCTCGGGGGTATAAGCCAAGCAAAATTTCAAAAGCTCTTGGAAAAACAGAAGCTGTGTGTGTGCGTGTGTGTGTGTTGGGGAGGTAGAAGGACAATAAAATCAAAACATATGAAAACTGTCCCTTTTTTTGTAATTTGCCCATCTCTTCCAAAGGCTCAGACACACACGTAGTCTGGCATTGTGAATTTCCCTGATTGATAATGTGCTGTGATGAAGGAATCCAGTGGAAGCATTCCCTGAAGGAACATAAATGGTTTGGGAGACACCAAAGCTATCTTATCATCAGGGTTATCAATAAAGCAGTTATAAATATCAACACTTAATCTATTACACAGTAAAAAACATGGAGGAGACTAATTGGGACCTGGACTGTGTATGATCCAATAATTCAATACCCTTTGGGGTTAGAGGGTCAGGCTGAGATAGTGCCACAGAGTGGAGCTGGAGAGTAGAAATGGGTGGGAGCAGCTAAGCTGAGAGTTATGAGTCAGTGCATGTTCAGACACAACAGTGAGCCTGGCTGTATGGATGGGTTTACACAAAGAGAGAAGGGACCATTAAAAAGTGAAATCCCTGCATCTTGAGAATCTATAGCAATACAGGAAATCAACATTAGGATCTGTGGTTTCCTGCAGATGAGGAATCTAAGGGAATATAAAAATAAGCACATGTTTTAACTATCAGTGGAGATATTACCCAAAGATTTCTTATTCTATAAGTGTCAGGGACAAACATATGTGACATAAAACAGCAGGTTGGAGACTAGTAATTCTAGACTATAGGAATAGGGTGTGTATAAAATATTTGCTTGGAACATGGATGGTAATGTGTCAGGAGGAGTGGGGCTGGGTACGAGTACATGAAAAAAGAATAATGACGATCACAACTCATATTTACGGAGGAATGATTCTGTTTAGGGCACTGTAAGAAGTGCTCTATTCAATTACTAAACCTGTGCTTCTGAAAGAGGACAGGATGGATTATAAGGAAATCAATTATTGGTAGCTACCTGTTGTTACTACCACTAGTAAATGTACTATCTTTGTTATGCATTCCAGGGGACTAATATCAATAGATTGTCCTCTGCTTATTAGAAAGAATGAAGTCTAAATACTGAAACAGGATAAACAACATACAGACAAATATTTTGAAATGACCCAGATTTGGAAAGTCCTAATACATTGCCAAACTTGCAACATTTTCCTTGCCACAGAATGACTCCTCTGAGAACAAAGTAATTGCTGACTTCAAAGATCTCCGAGGAAGTTCAGTGGATGGAAAGAATTTGACCAACAACTGGATGAATCAAATCTAGAGTTTTTCTTTCTGTCACTCTTTCGTGTGCGTGTGTGTGTTTATGTGTGTATGTGTGTGTGTGCATGTATGTAAAGCACATGAATATATCTACAAAATTTAGCTCACTACCTGAAGTATTTCTCACAATAAAAAATTCACTGGAGAAGGGTAATGCTGCCTCTGGCTTGTTCCATACCTGGGCTACTCCTCCTAGACAGTGTTAATTATGGATACCAGTAGTTCCCCAAACTAGCTGGGACTCAGAATCATTTGGAGAGCTTTAAAAATACATATTCTTGAGTCATATCACAGTCCTACTCAATCAGGCTCTTCGGGGGGGAGGTAGAGCTGGTATAGATGAGTATATACAGAAGGTGTAAAAAAATGTGTACATATTTTAAGAAAGGAACAAATTGTATTAAAATTGTAATACTCAATATATACGGACAACAAAAGATGACTACAAGTCATGGGTATACGTTTTTTGGCACCCCCAGCATATTTATACAAGTGATGCTGACACCAGTTTGAGTATACTCTTATATTTAATTCAGGTTGGCAGTGAGTCTTGTAAACTACGCATCTAAACAGCTCAACTGACACTCAGGTTAAATGGCTGTTACCTGTTCCTATTGAAGTTATTCCCTTAATAACAGTAGATCTGGGTAGACCCCTCAAGGGCTTTTATTTTAATGGACTGACCTCTTCACACGGCCACAAGAGACCTTGCTTGGCATTCTTGCCTTTCAAAAATCATGTTCCATTGTGAAATCCTAAGAGAACCTGGCCAACCTGGCTTTGAAACTGC
Organism: Rhinolophus hipposideros; assembly: GCF_964194185.1. Lineage (NCBI taxonomy): Eukaryota > Metazoa > Chordata > Mammalia > Chiroptera > Rhinolophidae > Rhinolophus > Rhinolophus hipposideros. The sequence goes on along the minus strand of NC_138049.1, from coordinate 49,690,330 downwards.
CTGGCTGATGGGACCGAAGCCCCCCAATGGATTTAGGGATCATGCCTCAGTGTCTGCCTTCAGCAAGATGCCAACATGGATTCCAAACAAGCAATTCAAACCTAGAAAATCTTTCAAATGCCACATGAGATGTTATAATTAAACTCCTGGTTCCATTGAGTCTTCTGCTTTTAGTCTTCTATGTTTACAAGTCTGTTAGTTTTAGAACTCTCTCCACTACAAACTCAGCTTATCCTACTAGTCAAGCTCTCCATTGGATAGGATTGCACGCAAGAGACGAGGTCACCAAGCTGCGAGCTGAAAGACCTGAGACCACGGCCGCTTGAATTTTTTAGGCCTCTAAGTCACTGGAGGACAGCCCACTTCAATTACTGATTTCCTTCCCTGACAATTATTTTTGGTTAAAAAAAAAACTTTCACCAGCATCTCATCTGGTATGTTTGTGAAGTTGGCAAAATAGAGCAGGACATTTTTAAGATCTCAGCATTCATTCCTTTCCCGAAGAGACAGGGAAATGTGCACTTATTCACATCCCTGTGGAAACAGCCCCTCAGACGTAAAAAATGCTGTGCTTTTGGCCAGATCCACTTCAGAGACCATGACTCCGCTTCCTGTTCCAACCCTTTCTTTCCTTTTGGGTTTAAGCAGTTATGGAAGTTGGAAAGAGTCAATACATTATTGCATTTACCCATTGATCAATTCACCTCAACATTTATTTCTCATTGCTCTGTGCCAAGCACTTTGAGGGATACAAGGAGAGAATAAATCATATAGAATTTCTAATGCAAAATAGAAAGTGATTGGTATATGAAAGAAGAACATAAGCATTGCCATGTGAGCTTTGTGGTCAGAACTTATATCTCATATAAAGAAAGGAAAGGTTGTGGTAGGAGGTTCCCTCTCTTTCCCTCCCTATAGCTAGTCTGTAATCATACAGTATGTGGTATAGCTTAACTCCTAAAATGCCTTGGAGGTCTTGTGTCTCGGAAGTCTCTGTTAAATCGTCAGCATTCATGAGGTTGAGGAGGATCGAGGCTCTAGCTTTTCAGTAGAACACCTTAGATCACCCAGGAAGATGGCTGAACATGAAGATACCTTCTTGCATCACAGGAACTCACAGTCCTGGCCTGAGTCTCTCACGTCATCTCCAGGTACACGTGCAAAATTCTCTCAGGAGTTAGTCCACTATCTCCCCAATGAGACAGTCAACGTTTCAGGGGTCACAACCCTGACTTAAACTGATTTTATGTTTCCCACAACCCTAATTCACAAAAAGACAGAAAGGGAAGCTGGAGTTGAGCAACTAGCAGCACCCACTTTATGACATTTAATTCTCACTGCCACCTATTTCACAGATATACACACTGAGGAAAAGGTCAAATGATTGAGCTGAGATTTAAAAAAAAAAGTGGTAGAACCTGGCTCTGGACTCAGATCTCTGGACTCCAAGTCCCGTGCTGTCTCCATGTTAACTCACACGGCACATAGTAGTTAATCAGCAGCTGTTGGATGCAATTGAATCAGAGACAAAGTAGTGCTTTCAGAGTACTGGCGAGGTCGCCACTATAATAGATTCTTCTACTTCTCTTTGCAATTCTATTGGTTTTTGCCATAAGCACTAGTGAAGAAAGCTGTGCTTCTGGCACCTTTCCCTGGGGCAGGTGTCCAGAATGCAGCATTGAGGTGCACAGGTCACACAGATGCAGCTAGATGAAGTCTGCAGCCAATGGTGGGGGTGTTAGAGCCCCACCCAGCCTTGCCATCACATCTTTTCCTTTCTCAAGTTTGTAATTCTAACAGTGGTTGAGTAGATGTGTAGTGTGCTATTGGCAAAAGATCTTTTTCTACCCTTTGAAAGAGACAAAGGGAAAAGGTACCTTAAAAGGTTCCACTGCTTGTTTTCTCGAACTTGCCTTTGTTTTTAATGGTTGTATGAGCAGAGATCACACCCTATCTGAACAGTTTATATCATTCAGAAAAGGCACAATCGTTATCTGAGTAATCAAGGTGGCTGAGAGCTTGCACATGTAGCCATGGTAGAGTTTTCTGTAGCACATACCTATAACAGCTTTCTTTCAAGATATTAAAAATCACTTTTCTCTTTCATTTGATGTAGCTTCCATTAGTCGAAGGATTTTTCTTTTATAATACTCTACAAATCAAGTGCAGTAGAAGGAACATGAATTGACTATTCGATGGCTAAGTTGACTAATGTCTAGATAGAAAGTTGGGGTTTGAGGAATTCAGATGAGAACACTTCTATCAATTTAAATTCTTCTTCTCATCAAATGCTTTCTGTACTCTGAGATTAAAATGTTTATAAGCTTTATTTCCCCTTCATGGTCAAAGCCTTTATGTTGATTATTCAGGCCTTTTGGCTTTCTTCTTCAATGCTGTGATTCACTAGTTTCCTGTCTTTTCACTCTACAGGGTCTGGTTTTCCCATTGACAGCCTGCCATATAGTCTCAGCAACAAGAATTAGCCTGAAGCAATTTGGGGCTGAGACAGTGGCTCCCTGAGTTGTTTGGGTCTACAGGGAGATGGCTACGACCAAACAAAACAACAAGCAAAAGGAAAAGCTACCAGGCCCTCCTGTGTTTGGACAGCCCAGATGTTATTTACAGCCTTGTTTATGAAGTATTTTCTTGACCCTGCTGGCTAGGATCCACACACTTTGTCATTTTAGAGTACACACGTCCTGTCACATGGTGACGATGTGCCCTGAACATGTAAACAGGCTGGAAGTCCATTATAAGGGTAGAAAAATCTAACAACATTATTCTCTCCAGCTCCACTGCCAAAAAAGATGAAGAAAAATGCAGAGGAAGAAAACTGAAAAGTGTTTCATTTTCAGGTTTTCAAATAACCATAACCAATGCAGCCATCTTGAAACTCCTATTATGTTCAAGGTATTAATAAAGAAGTTGGATAGTTCATGAACCCAATTCTCAAGGCCCTCCAGCTCCCAGTCTAATGAGAGACAGATATTAATAAGCCCAGCAAACCACATACGACCTGAAGATGCAGTCACGGTAACACTTGGGAGGGGTATAAATATTCATCCTAGAACTATTTCTGATATTGAGAATATAGGGAATATCACATCCCCAAATTAAGAGAAGGATTCACTAGATTAAAGTCTGTCCCTCCAATGGAGAACTTTGCTGCCCTGTTTTCTTCCATCACTATCAGAAGTCTCCCCAACCAATCTCCTTTCCAGCCTCTTGTCCCCTGTGGGTCCCCTGTGTGGTTTGATGCAGTCTCCCACAGTTCCCAACGTCTCCACCATGCTCTTGTCAGCAGAATCCTCTGCACGGCTTGTTCAGAACTTATGCTCTGGACAGTCTCGTTCTACCTGAAGACTGAATATTCCTGAGGATAGTGAAGCACACAGGTGACTCTTAATGGGAGGCTGTTATGTTCTCATAGCACAGCTTCTCCAGCTCCTGGAGGTGGGTGGGAGGCTTCCTTGCTCCTCCCTCAAGATCTCCTGTTCTTTTCATGCTCAGATGTCATAAGGAACCAGCTGCTATCCATCCCTATTGAGATAATGAACTGACAATCTGGTCATTCCTTCTTAGTCACTAGGGATTGTAGCACATGAGTTACTATCTTTCCGTCTGGCACTATCCTTGGAGATGTTACCACCCCAATAGATGATGAGATAACATTATGTCCTCACAGTTCCTTGACCTCCTCAGTTCTCATGTTCTTTTACTTCACAACACCTCTGCCAAACTCTACCATGGTTATGCCCTAGAATTTGACATTATCAATTAATGCCTTATCTCTAAAACTTCCAGCTTCCCACCCTCTGTTCACTATCTCCTGCTTTTCCAACTCCCTTACTGTAGCGCCCTTACTTCATTTCTTTGACCTCCAATCTATCTACCGTATCATTTTTAGTGCCCATTCTCCACCCCACTAGATCTCCCAGTGTCTCTCTCCTTCCTAGACTCTATGATTCATGGTTATAATCACTTCTTTGCATATGCCCTCAACCCCCATAGTGATTTAATAGTGTCTCTCCCAAACTCATGTCCACTCAGAGCCTTAGAATATGATCTTATCTGGAAATAGGTCTTTGCAGATGTAATTAGTTAAGATGACCACTACTAGATTAGGGTGGGCCCTAAAATTCAATGACTGGTGCTTTTATAAGAAGAGGAGAAGGACACACAGAGACACAGAGAAGAAGACCATGTGAAGATGGAGGCAGAGAATGGAATTATACTGCTACAAGCCAAGGAATGGCAAGGCTTGCTGGAAATCACCAGAAGTTAGGAGAAAAGAAAGTGACAGTTTCTTTTTCAAAGCCTCCAGAAGAAACCAAATCAATCAGACACCTGATTTCAGACTACTGGCCTCCTGAACTGTGAGAGAATAAATTTTTTGTTGTTTTAAGCCACCAAGGTTTTGGCAACATTTTTGCAGCAGCCCCTGGAAACTAATATAACCCTCTCTCTATCCCTGTTATAGACATATAGCAAAAATCCCAACACTGACTAAACCTAATTCTTTATTTTCTCTGTGCATTACAATGAGAAAATAGAAGTAATGAGAAAAGAAATAGCTATACTTTCACCAGATCTACAAACCCATCTGCATTTGTTAAGTATTATTTTATTTTTCTTCTTCTTTCACTCATTTAATACACAACAAGCACTTATTAAATGGGTACTATATTCCAGGCAATGTTATAAATTCTGGGGACAACAAACAAAGTTCTCTCTTTTTTGGTGGTTACATTCTTGGATAAAAGACAAACAATAAATCAATAAATACATATTCAATGTAATATTAGACATGAAATGTGTTATGAAAGAAAGCAAAAGAGATTGAAAGCATAGCTATAATCAGGAGGTAGGGTACAGTTTTAGGGAGGGTGTTCAGATAAGATATTTCAGATTAGGTCTGAGCAGAGATCTGAATAAAGTGAAGGAGGGATGAACTATCTGTTTCTTTCTCAGGCTAACACCATCTGCTTTAGATCCCATCCTATGTAATACTTGTGAAGCTTTTTCCTACCATTTTCACCCACATCATCTTTGCATTATTATTATTTTTTCAAACTTTTATTTATTTTATGTGTATTTTTCCAAGACCCATCAGCTCCAAGTCAAGTAGTTGTTTCAATCTAGTTGTGAAGGGCGCAGTTCACAGTGGCCCATGTGGGGATCGAACCGGCAACCTTGTTGTTAAGAGCACCACGCTCTAACCAACTGAGCTAACTGGCCGCCCCTCACCCTTGCATTATTATCTCCTTCTATATTAAATTATGCCCATCAATATACAAACACAGTATAATATTTATAATATCTGCCATCTTATAAAATATGTCCTGGAATACACACGCCCATTACTTTTCTTCTCTATAAAACTCCCCCAAAAGTTTCAGTATTAACTGCCTCACCTCAAATCACTTCAACCATGTTTTCATTCCTACCAACAAGTTCCCGCTTGTCAAGTGCAATGGTCGATTTTTCAGCCTCATCTTATTTGATGTTTTAGCAGCAGTTGAAGCAGCTGATCTCAAATCCTCTTTTTGAAATCATTTTCTTCAGTTGACTTCTTCTATACCCCAATATCCATGTCTCTATCCCAATATCCATATCTATACCCCAATATCCATGTCTCTAATCTCATTAAACTCTTATTCTCAGTTTCTAAGTGTCTAAATGTTGGAGCATCCCAGGATTTAATCCTTAGAACTGTGCCTCTGTATCTACACTCAGGCATTAGGTAACCTCATCCTATCTCACTTCTTTAAAAGTCATCCATAAGCTGCTGACCCAGATTTTATCTGCAGGCCCTCAGAACTCCAGACTCATGAGTATCCAATTTCCTATTCAACATTTCCACTAATAGACAGATCAAATTTAATGTGTACAAAGTCAAACTTGATTTCCTTGCCAAACAAGTTCAGTGCTTTCCCACTCTTCCTTATCTCAGTTACCCCTAGTTGCTCAGCCCAAAATGTTAAATATTTATTATCCTGAACTCGTTTGTCTTTCTATATCCAAATATAGCACCAAATCTGTGAATATTATGTTCAAATCACGTCCTGCTTTTAGCACCTCTACAGCAGCCATCCTCGCCCAAATCTCCACCATGTCTCTCTCTAGGTTGGCAATAAGTTTCCTAAGTGGCTTTCCATTAGACTAGCATGCCCTACTTCTATTGTCTATCCCTCATACGTTATCCAGAGTGACCTCATTAAAACATGAATCAGACCATGTCATTCCCTGTACAAAATGCTCCAGTTACTTTCCATTATATTTAGAATAAAATCCAAAATCCATATCATGACTCAAGACACCCCAAGTGATCTGGCCCCTACTGATCTCTCCAACCTCAGTTCTTGCCACTCGGCTCCAGCCATCCTCACCTTCCCGATGGTTCCTGCCAGAACAAATGTGTTTCTAATGCAAGGTCTTGCACTTGTGCTTCTCTGCTTGGGAGGCTTTGCCTCTGTTGTCTACATGGCTTATTCTCTCATTTCATGTAGGACTTTGTTCAAATTATTTCCTCCTCGGATAGGCCTTATCTTACCATATTATTTAAAATAGCACTCATCTACATCCTATCTAATCATTTTCTATCTCCTAACCTACTTTTTTTCCCTTTGTGGCATTTATTAATACCTGATATTATACATTGCATCTACTTACTTACTGGTTTATTATCTTTCTTACTAAAATATAAATATCAAAGTGTAGGAAGTTTGTCTTATATACTATTTTAACTCTAGAATCTAGAACATGGTAGAAATTAGATAAATATTGAAATTAGATAAATATGACTCAATTTAACTAATTGAGTCAAACTTACTTTATGAAAAATTTAAGTACATGGGGAAAATTTATAAAATAAGGTTAATGATCAAAATAGATATTAATCACTGACAAAATTCCAGGCAGCTTGCTAACTGTTTTACAAATACAATCTTTTTAATCCTTTTATTAACCAGAGAGCTAAGAATATTATAGCCCCCGTTTAACAGATAAGGAAAGTAGAGTTTAAACCATCTAAGAAACTTGCATAAGATCATATAGTAATAGGTCAAAGATCTGGTATTCTAACTTTTTGTCTGGTTCCAAAGTCCCAGGATACAAAATCTCAACCATGTAAAGGTTTATTCTTATTTATGACAGAAAAAAGGCTGTGATATTTCCACTAGTATGCTGGAATAGATATCCTCGATGACACTCCTGATTAAAACATATTCTTGGAAGGGGGCAGCTGGATGGCTCAGTTGGTTAGAGTGCGAGCTCTCAACAACAAGGTTGCCAGTTTGATTCCCACATGGGATGGTGGGCTGTGCCCCCTGCAACTAAAGATTGAAAACGGTGACTGGACCTGGAGCTGAGCTGCTCCCTCCACAACTAGATTGAAAGACAATGACTCGGAGATGATGGGCCCTGGAGAAACACACTGTTCCCCAATATTCCCCGATAAAATGTATAAAAAAAACAAAAACAAAACAACAAACATATTCTTGGATAGAATAAAAATGTTTCAATGAGCTGACACAAAAGTAAGGAATTCACCAAACTCGTAAGGAAAGCAGGGGCTCAGAGAGATAAATGCTAAGAGTGGGTTCCATCCTGGGGAGTTCTGACTGAACCTGGGAACATTGAACTTCTTCTCTGACTATTGCTTGGGGTTCAGGGAATGAAAGATAAGCCTCAGAACTTCAGCAAGGTGGGAAATCCTTGTACAAAGTTGGGAGTATCTCAAATGGTTGCATCTCCTATAAAAAGGGGGACTAAACCCCCACTGTACAGGAGAGAGGTATAAAATAACTTGCTGTCTATCCTTTGGTTCTGGAAGGGGGGGAAATTCTCACTGAGAATTCACAATCATATTACGAAAATATCAGCTGTTAGAATTCATGCTTTCAAGCTGAGAATTTAATTTAAATAGTTTCCAGTTGGTAGCATTTCCAGGTAATTGGCAGAAATCGATACAAATCTACTCTTGACAATTGGAAGTTCACTCCAAACCTCAAAGGATTCTTTTTTTTTTCCAATTAAATTTATTGGGGTGACAATGGTTAGTAAATCACATAGGTTTCAAGTGTACAATTCTGTAATACATCATCTATAAATCACATTGTGTGTTCACCACCCAGAGTCAGTTCTCCTTCCATCACTATATATTTGATCCCCTTTACCCTTATCTACCACTCCTGTCCCCCCTTACCCTCTGATAACCACTAAACTGTTGTCTGTGTCTATGAGTTTTTGTTTCTTCATTTGTTTGCCTTGTTCCTTTGTTCCTTTCAGTGTTATATCCCACATGTGAGTGAAGTCATATCAAAGGATTCTTATAGGAAAAACTTCTAAGGAAAATAAGCAACTCACAAATCACAAAACACACTAAAAAATAACATAAAGGGAAATTTCAAAGAACAGATATTGGCAACAGATTCTGAAAGACTTAATTAGTTTGATTTGATAGATGCTGAATCCAAGCTATACTTATTTGAAGAAATAAAAGAGAAGTTGAAAATATGGATAGAGAACAACCAGAATTAAAACCAAAAACCCGAATGTCTGGAAATTAAAAAAGGTAATACTTGAAAATAAATTTTGCCCTGTTCGAGAAAAGCATCCAAGGAGCTGGTTTGGGAAATGAGGGTTTTATGAATACTTGATATGCTAATCATCATTTGAATTTGCCAGCCCCTTCTGGCCTGCTCGGTTCAAACTGGCCAGCTCCCACTAGCCAGATTGACACATTGCGTTTCTCACACAGGGATTTTGTACAACTGGGATTCTCAATTCAATATACTCTGCAATGTCTAAGAAAAAGTAAAATAAAATGAAAAGTATCCAATAAATAAATAAATATGAATGAATTTTGTTTGATCACTTCACAGAAAAGATTGAATACAACTGCATAGAAAATTATTGAAGATGGAACTGTAGTCCAGAAGGGCATGGAGTGAAATGTTGAACCAGAAGACTCGTTAGAGGAAGTGACAGAGAAGTAGGAAACAATCACCCAGGGCATTCTAGTGGGCTCCATGGAAGCTTAGACCATCAGATCTCAAGTTGCCACAGCCATCAGGACAAATGCTTCCAGATAACAATAGGCAGCTCCTGAAAACAGCAGATCCTATCAGCATTCACCAAAGGACCAGCATGAGACCCGGATGTCCTTTCCCTTTAAGCCCACAAAGACACAAAAGCCACGCATTTCCCTTCATACTTGGGGACATCTTCTTAGGGGCAACGGGCTCTCTCAAGGTTCAAGCATTTTTATCAAAAGACATTATTATCCAATTTTTAAAATTTAGCCAATTATATTAACATAATATTAGATTGAAAATTTAGTTAATTTTTATCCACAAAGTGGTGGGGGTTGTGAGTAAAACGATGTTAGCTATATTTTCTCAGTACACCCAAATATATGATATCATGACATTTGTATAATTTTTTATTTAAACTGGCTAAAATCCCATCTAATTACATTCAAATCTAGTCAGTTTTAGTCCTGTAAGTTTATAATATTGAATGGAAGATAAAACTAAAAATATAGGAGTAAATTATTTTATCACTCTTTCATGGTTTCAATGCACATGACTCTAACGCAAGTTTCATGCAGCACTCATATCATCTGTTAAGTAATAAGTTGTTTGAATCTTTGTGCCTGGTCCAGAGACCTGGCTTCAGCAAATGTTTTAAGTAATTCTACAAGTTTGGTAGGGGGAGGAGAGAGACAGAACTAAAGAATGTTTCTCATATCTGTTCACATGAAAAAATCCTGGCACCTAGACATCAGAGAGCAGAAGGCATTTGGGGTGGGTGTGGAGTAAGGACTGAGACGCCAGGGAACCCCCAAGAAAGCTCTGCTGGTTATTACATCTGTCTCAGGGCAATGATTTTGTATGGATATAAAGAACAACTGACTGGGTAGTGAAAATAGGAGTCTTTGCACCCCAAATGCACACCCACAGTAGGTGTTGGAAAGGCAGCAAATGTCTAAAGATAGACGCTGACCTGGAAGTACCAAGTTACAATCCAATGAGTATAATGTCATTTGCCATTTTGCTGACTCATTGACGCTACCAATCTTGCAGTCATAACTGGCCCAGTGGCTGAAGGCTGATTAAGATATGACTTGCTCCAAAAAAGTACCTAAAATAATTTCCAACAGCAGAGGGTTGTGATGGGAGAAAAAAAGTTTTCTTTCTGGCATGGACTCAATGGTTGTATGCTGGGTAGTGAGGAGAGACCAGGTAAGAATATACCATTTTAGCTTAGATCGTTCATATTGCTATCAGTCTTGAGTCAGGAAAAAATGGCTTACAGAAGAACTCAGGAATAGTAGTTCAGAATCTTAAAGAGTAATACTGAGAGACATGGTGGATATTGCTAAAGCAGCGTCTATCTTGCAGTAGAAGCCTGCTCCTGGCTCCACGCCCTCTGCCTCATGTAGGACTTTTTATCCCAGCCCTGCCATACCCGGGAGGCCCACTCCCTCAGGAGGGGACATGTTTTTTTTCTAGACCAAACACTGTCTTTCTTGCAAGGAAACCTGATAGTTGGTTCACGTGGTTTGTGTCCAGTTTGACTACTGGGATAGCCTAGAGCAAGTTTTTGTCCTCATCCAAAGAGCATTCTTGTCCTCACCTGTATTATCTTCTCTGTGTTCAATTGTTATCTCTGTTGACTTTTAATACAACCTGTCCAAATTCTGCTAACATTCTAGCAAAATTATCTTTCCTAACTGGTAATTCTGTGACTTCGAAATTTCATTTGTACATTGTTAGTCTACCTTAAATGCGACCTCTTTTTTTTTTTTTTTTAACAAAACCTATCTCTAAAAATGACACTAAAAGATTGAAAATGTGTCAAAAATATTTCAAATTACATTTAATCTGATTCAATGCAAACTTAATGTTAAATTTACCAAAAGCTATGAAGAATAAATGAACAAAATAATTAAAATCCCAGGTAACTGAAACCTATATAACTGAAGACGAGCAAGGTGAGCTCCTTCTTTCTTTGTTCCTTTACAAAGTGGTCAACAATAACTTCTTACTTCCTTTTAGTTAATGGCTAAGTCATTCCACTTTTTAAGTAGTTCTAGAATTTATTTCTACCTCTGCTTGCCTACCATCACTGTTACGTAAGATTTCACCTTTTCTTGCCTATAGTTTTATGAAATTAAAAAGAAAGCAGAGGGAAAGAGATCAGTAATGGGAGATTCACTAAGTACTGGGAAGCTTGTCATGTGAGGATTTAGGAATGAATGCATCAGACTTAGGCGCTGTCCTAGAAGAGCTCATAGTCTACAGGGGAGACAGACATGCTCACAAGTACTTACATTACATTTTGATTGGAACAACAATAGCAACAATATGAGACACAGCGTTAGTATTGAGGCAAGAGCGATTAACTTCTGTGCCAGGGTGTTAGCGAGTGCTTTGCAGAAGGCACTTCTGAGCTGGCATTTAAAGGAGATGACAAGGCATCCCAGGAAGAAAGAACAGCAGATACCTGGCCTGCTGTGGATGATCTGGCCTCTGTCACCCTTCTCTATCCTCTACCTTGCTCTCATGGGCTCAGGTGTTAGCAAAATGCTTATGGTTCCCCATACATTCCATGCGGTTTTATGTCTTTCTACTTAAATGTCTGTTGTTTCCTTCATTTCCTACCTTTATCTTGAGATGATAACCGGAGAAGATTTTTGAGCAAATAAGATACATGGTCAAACTTTGTTTTAGAAATACTATTGTTGTGGCTCTGTTGAGGCTGAACTGAGGCAGAAAAAGACAATAGTTAGAGAAACAAATTACAATACTATAGCAAAAGTTAATAAGACCATAAACTAAGGCAGTTGCAATGCAAAGGACAGAATGGATATGAGATGTTAAAAAGGTGGGCTCAAAACGACTTGATGATATATTGAGTAGGATCAGTGGGGAGAAGAAGAAATATGATGGAGTGAGAGGAATCTATAATGCCTCCTAGGTGTCTGTCTTGAGACACTGGGGTGTTTGGCATTACCACTGGCCAAGGTAGAGCACATTCGGGAGGAAGATTCATTTCATCTTGGAAGTAAGTGTCTTGTGAGTCTTTTGGGAATAGATGACAGTAAGCAGCTGGATTTGAGGCTAGGTTTCAGGAAAAAGGTCTTGGTTAAGGATTTATATTGGGAGGTACATCCTCAAGTAGGGGCAGGTCAAATAAAGGAATGTATTTAAAAAGTGGAGAAAATATGGGTGAAACTCATGGTTGACTTCTCAGGGGAGGCATTCACTGGGGTCACTGTTATGATAGGATTTGTTCTCAGGGTAGCCCAATTGGACAGAATGCTACAGTTCCCAAAATAAAATAGATGTCACTTTCTCCAACCTGAGGTGCCTAAGAATGACCCATTCACCACGGGGAAGGTCCACCCTCTCAAACTGAGGCCCTTAAGTACTTGCCATCCTGAAAATAGAATTATCTGGGTGCAACAAACCTTTCTGGACATGCCTCCTGAGAACATGAATAAGGTGTAGTTTAATGAATAAGGTGCTTTCCTCTCTAATTAATTACAGTAAGACACTCAACCTTGGACAAGATAACATGTTATGAAACTATTTTCATATGAAGAAAGGACGTGGTTTAGTAACAAATGTGAGGGGGAAAAGAAGAACCTTTGTCTTCACAGTCTGGTCAAAGAGGGACAGAAGAATGTCCTATTTCTCCAGTTACTATCCCAGACAGGGCTACACTGACTTGTGAGCATAATGCATTGATGGAGTTGGCAGGTAGACAATATCTTAGAATAGTAGAGAGACACATCCAGCAACCACAGTGAAATAAAAATCTCTTTAGTCACTCAGTGACATTTGTTATGAATGAGTGCATAGTTAAAAATTTACCAAATTCTTATTAATCAGTGACTTAATTGCTTACCAAGCAATCTGCTAACCTTCATTTGCTTTTCTAAGTAAATTCACCTTTTAGAAAGAAAAAAAATGTTGACTATTGGACTTGGATATATAACAGTTGTCAGGGATATTCCTCCTCTGTATGGCACATAGTAGACACTCAGTAAATACTAAGGGAGAAAAGAAAGGATGGAAAAAAGGGTGGGAAGGAGAAGGAAGAAAAGGCTACATTAATATCTTTATATACATTTTCTCTCAAAATTTGGGGCAATGTAAGTGGTCTGTTCTAGAACAGTGGTGCTCAACTTTGTGTCTGACTAATTTGAAAAGCTTAAAAATGGAGAGAGACTCAACAAGACTCTGCCCCAGACCCATTGATTCAGAATTTCAGGAGGTGATGTCAGGGTATATACAAATTTTTTAAACCTCTGCTGATGATTGATTCTGTTGCACAACCAGGGTTGAGAACTGCTATCTTCAGATCTCATAGATCTTGGATACATTAATTAGTGAAGTTTGAGGCCTGTACTAGTGAGAGATCAGATCGTGAACCCCAACTATCCTTACTAACATGGAGGACATCATGAGGCTCCTTAATTAATCTGCCAGGTCTTGTTACCTTCACTGTGGAGAAGTCTGCACGTGATTGTCTGCATCTTGCTCACAATACGTAGCCCCATGCTCCCTAGGAAATGGGGGTAGAAACCTGGTTTGATTCTTGACTATTACGTTTGAGGAATTATGACTGCACCAAGCTTCATTGTCCTTCCCAAGCAGTGTTAGTTTGGAAAGGGTTCTTATGTTCTTGTTGTGCTTTTTTTTGCTCAAAACAAACAAACTTCTAGCTCCTCTGTAACTATTAGGACAGATGAAGTCACTAAACACATTTCATACAAAACACTAGATACCTAAGAATTGTTTATAAGTCTTAAGTACTTGAATGTATTGTAACATCCCTGATGATCAACCCCAATGTTTAGGTTTTATTTTCATTCTTACAGGAAAAGAAAATACCAGCAAAGCAACCCTTCGCCTATCTTAGTGACCTAAAAATGAACCTTCGATAAACTCCTCACCTACCAAATTCAAAGCTACCATCGCCTGTGAGGCAAGAAAATAGGCAGGGACCCCTAAAGCAAACAAGGTTGTGGCTGGGAAAGTAGACCTATTGTCATATTCCTATTTGAGCTATGTGCTTCAATTAAAAGATGGCTCTACCATCTTGGAAAGTTTGATAATGAGGAATGAAACCGGAAAAACTGTATTGACCCATGTCACTGGCCACAAAATCATCAATATTTCCTGTACCTCTGGGTACCAAGCATTCTGTAAATGACTGAGACAAGTTTGAAGCACATGTATTTTTCTCTCCTGAAAATTTTCACTTTTAGTTTTCAATGGACTAATATAAATAGATTTGCCTCGAGGTTAAAAAAAAAAATAAGGCTTTCCTGCCATACATATCAGAAAATGTTTTTCTTTTCATAGGTTTGCTTTCTTTGTATGGTAATAGCTCTGTTTAGATATAAGAATGCAATCGATGCTTTTATGATAGAAAATCAGCCAACTGGAAATCCTTCCTTCATTCCAAAGATAAATGTTACATTTATTTACTGCCATTGTTAATATTTCCAAATTCAGGTTATCTTTTTGACGGAAAAAATTTGGGTTTTTAGTTTTAACAGACTGTTCATAAATGTCACTGGAATTGGGTTTGGAAGGCGAGAGTCTCCTTAGATCATTGTCAGAAGCATGAAGTCATGTCTGACAGGAAGGACAGGCTCAGGAATCACTACCCCTGAGCATAACCTTTCAGAGAAGAGTGGTTCATAGTTTTGAGGGAAAGCACCTCTGGGAACTCAACAAGCACACAGTCTCAGAATCATACACACGTTGATACCCGGGAGAGATCCATGGGCAAATGATCGCTTGTTCTGCACCAGACCAGTCTACATCTAAAAATATACGTTTTATCTATACAGGAAGAATCCCATATCATTAAGCAACCCTAAAGAAAAAAAAGGAAGTTGCCAGGAAATACTTGTATCAAATATCAAAATAAAACTTCCCAAGTATTTTCTATACATTACTCCTTTATGATGACTTGATGCTTAGAAGTGATTAAGGTATCTGGGCACAGCTGATAACGATCTATAAGACAAATCAGAACAAAGACAGTCATTGCTCTAGATTCATAGCCATAAGTCTATTACATTTTACACACATGCATATGCATACTCCATCACCAAGAAGAGGGGTGATCAATCCTTACTGAGTAGCTCCCATGTTTAAGACTTTCCTTCAAAGTTTGAGGTGGTGGTGGATCCGCCTGGCTTCCAGTAAGGAATCAGATGGCATATTAAAAATATTTAATTGAAACTAGTTTAGAGAAAACATTATTTATAGTAGCTTGATCAAGATTAACAAATCCAACAAGGATTGTTGAAACACCAAGGGACTAAGAATAGCAGGAAGCTTTTTATTGCCACTGGGCCAAAATGAACAAGGAAGACAGGATAACCAGAACATGGGGACCCTGGAGACCTGGGAGAAGGCTCCCTGATGGGAGTGGTGACTGTAGGAAAACTTGGTGAGTGAGGAAAGGAGTTGGGATTGGAGGAAGAGGATTACTTCATCTCTTTCTTCCCAATCATCTGATCTATTGCTGATGTCTTTCATTGATCCAACACATCAGGAAGCCAAAGGATAAGGAAGTGGGTCATGCAGCTCAAACAGTTAGCCCCTTAAGATCCAGAGCAAAGCAGAGAATAGATTCGAGGAGGTAAATGGAGAATAACCACCTTAATGGGAGAGCAAACACGCACAGAAGAGTTAACTAAGGATACAATGCAGTAAATGGCAAACATCAAACCTATAGAAGACAATCAATTGTGAGGGGTATAAATGTCTATTACATTGTTTTGTACACCTGAAACTAAGAATCAAAAAAAGAAAGAAATTGATGCCCCCCAAGAAAATCTTTACAGATGTTAAAAAAAAAAAAAGGAGAGTACAGCCTAGCAATTAAGTGCGTGAACTTTGGAGGTTGGCAGGCATTCCTTCAAATCCAGTCCCTACCACTCCTTATAGTACCCGTGACCTTGTCAAGTTACTGAACCTCTCTGTGCCTCAGCTTCATTGAGATGCAAATAACACTGCTTACCATATAGAGTTGTTATAAGACTTAAATGAGACATCATATATAAATCTTTTGGCTTGGTACCTGGCACATAGTAATCACTCAATCATTGTTAATTATTGTCATCATTATTAGTAGAGTAGTTTAGTAGAAGAACTTATTTATGGTCATTGGGGTGAGACAAGAATGGGTAGAATTTGGAAAGGGAGGGAGAAAGAGGAAGGAACTCTAGAGAGGTTTACTGGGGAGGGATGGCATGAATAGATTTTGAAGCAGGAATTCACAGAATATGTTCATGGGGTTGTATGAGGGGCCGCAGGTTCTGATTGGCAGTGATAAAATGTAGGAAGGGATGGCTAAGTGATAAAGCCCTTAAATGTCAAGTTAAAAATATGGCTTTTATCTTGTGCATTGTGTTGAGATGTGCAAAAAGTTTTAAAGCAAATGACAAGGTTAACAGTAGTGTTTTCAGAATGTGATATAATGTGTGTATTTATAATAGCAGTGTGTTTATAATGTGGCAGATTTTAGGACTATCTTAGGTAGGGGGAACTAGTTAGTGAATTATAGAATTATTTGAAATAACATGGGAAAATTAACATAAGTAAAAACATTGATTAATATCTACTGGTTATTGTGAATACATTTACCTATTTATTCTCTCAACAGTTATTTCTACCTTTGTATTTTCTGGGTTTTAGATATTCTATCCAGTAAGATTTCAATCTGCTTCTGCACTGATTCTAGTCTTAGCAATATTTGAGCATTAGTTTCTTACAACTTAAACATTTTAAAGAACAGTTATTCTTTGGTTCATAGGAGAAACAAGGGCTTTTAATAATGAAAGTGTAAACGCTTTTAGAATAATCTTCCAGTTGCTGTGTTTTACAGGTATTAATGCATCTAATCATCACAACGATCCTATGAAGAAATTCGATTCCCATTCCCATTTTACAGATGAGAAAATTAAGGCCTAAGGCATTTGAATAACTTACACAACACATACAACAATAATAATTAACAGTAGAACCCACGTTTGTACACAGGTATCTGTGCCACATGTTTCCCATGAAAGACACACACAGAGTGCATGGCTTTGGTGATTAAAGTTTGATCTCAATGACGTTTTGTCTTTAACTACATTATATTTCATTCCTCATTCTTATTTATAGTGTTATATTTGCAAAGTTCTTTACAAAGTGTATATCCATAATCTGATCCTCACCATGATGAAATAAACTTGAAGTGGTTAACGCATTGGTTCACAATCTCCAACTAGTAGGTAGCGCAGCTCGGACTTGAATGCAGGTGTTCAAAATCCAAATTCTGTATTCTTTCCACTAGACAAAGAGGTTTAATTAAAAGCAGAAAACTTAAAGACTCATCTATTTACTTACATAATAATCACAAAGCATAGCTTATGTCTCTGATAATGTGCCGGGTACTAATACAAAGGAAAAATAATCTCCACCCTTAAGGTACTCATCACTTAGAGGGGAGACAGAAAAATAGGTGCAACATGAGAGGGGCTGTCATTCTGTTGGTACAGATACTAGCTGAGTACTAGGAAAGAAACTGCTCAGCCTGGAATGGGAGGAGATAACAGTTTTGGTGGTGGTTCATGACTGGTGTGGGAAGAAAAATTTGCTAAAGAAGTGACATATGAGTTGAATTTTGAAGAATACATGTGTGGCGGTGACAAAAGCAGAGAGCTTGTGCAAAGATTTGGAGGGTTTGGACACATAGCATTGGGGAGGTACATGAAGCCTGACCTAGTGGGACCACAGGGTAAAGAGATGAGGCTGAAATACAAATCCAAGACCTGATAGTCCAGTGTAAGGAGCTGGGACTTCAGCCTGCAGGAGAGGAGTGATGTACTCCGATGTGCATTGCAGCAGCCTCACTTTGGAAGCAATTTAGAGGATGAATTGGAGAGGATTGAAAAATAGAGGTTCAGATACCATGTGGATTGCTTCTGGCAGCAGTCATGAGAGAAAGCTTTGCATGGACATGTATAGGATGAGTGGAAGGATGGGTAGATTCAAGAGTGAGTAGGAGGTAGCATCATCAGGGCTTTGGGACTCTTTAGATGCAGGAGTAGGGGAAGGAGAAAGATAGAATAATTTCCAGATTTCTGTAGAATTTAGAGAAAGTAGAAAATACAGTGATGGGACAGGGGAGGAGTCATGTGGAAATGCTGAGATGTGCTCTGCTCATTCTGTGTTTGAGATGGTTGTTGAAAATCCAAGTGGAGATGTCTCATAGGAAATTAAAGAGATGTGTTTGGAGGCAGGAAGTTGTCTGGGCTGGTGATAGAGATTTAGAAATCAACAATATATAACTGGTGCTTAACAATAATAATAGCTCCAAATATTAGTTGACAACCATGTGTTAGGCATTAATTTTTCTGGGCATGCCAAATGTTTTATTGTCTCACTTAATTATCATAAGAAAACTTTTGTGGAGGACATTATTTTCCCCATTTTATGAGAGAGGAAAATGAGTTTTAAAGAGTTTATGAAATTAATATGAAAGACATGACGACGGATGAATTAGGGCTATTATGTAGAAAAAAAGAGAGCAGATTCGTGGTTGCCAGGGGTGGCAGGAGGGTGTGGGCAAAATGGGTAAACGTGGTCCAAAGGTCCAAACTTCCAGTTATAAAATAAATAAGTCCTAGGGACGTAGCATACAGCATGGTGACTATAGTTAATAACACTGTATTGTATATTTAAAAGTTGCTAGGAGAGTAGCTTGTTAAAGTTCTTATCACAAGAAATAATGTTTATAAGTGTGTGTGGTGATGGATTTAACTAGACTTATTGTGGTGAATATATATATTTGATATATATGTATATACATGTATCAAATCATTATGTTGTACACCTAAAACTAATATAATGTTATATGTCAATTATATGTAAATAAAAAAAGAAGAGAAGATGGCCTATAGCTTAGAATGGTAAGGAAGAACTAGAACAAATATTTACTAAATGCCCCTTACGTGCCAGGCAGTATTCTGAGTATTAGTAATTTTTCCTAGAATTGAAGTGAACAGTTCCTTTACTTCAAAAATCCCCCACTTTTCAAACAAAAAATCTATCAATACTTCTTTAGTTGTAATGTTTAAAAAATGCACCTCGTCAGAGTTCAAAATGGAAGTTTATGTTTCCCTACCCAAATTACTGATAGGATTTTGAAGAGCAGCAAGACAATGTTAAAACAATGATTCCATGTTGTTTATCAGGAAAGGGAATAGATTTTAGATTGCAGTCAGATGTAAAAGCTCTTTGGGGGCAAGTTAGCAGAGGATGGTGATACGAAGCCCAGTGTTTGAGCTTTGTCTCTACTCTTCATTAACTGTATAATCCAGTTAATAAATACTCAATAGGATGTTAGTATAAAGAGTGAGATAATACCTATAATAATACATTGTTTGGCACAAGGTAAACACAAAACTGAGGGTAGATATCATTAGAACCTAACTGTGAATCCTATGTAGATTTGTATGGCATTCAGTATAAATTTCTTGATTCCTAACAACCATAGATAACACTTATTAAGGGTTACTCATGTGCCAGATCCAGTACCAAGAATGTTATAAATATTATCTATCTGCCTAACGATTGATGGTTCTGGCCTCATATCAACCTTATAAGATTATTATTTATCATGAAAATCTTCAGTCTCTTATGGGTTAAATAACTTGCCCAAAGTCATAGAGCTAAAGAAATATACAGAAACGGTGATCCAATTCCATTATATGGTGTCTCAGAGGAAAGAAAGGTCCAAGATAACATTTAGTAGGCAGGTCAAAAAAAATATTTCACAACTTTATCTAAAATCACTTGCCTGTTTTGCGCATAGCTTATGCTTTTCAACAAAAGCACTCTGAAAATGTGTTTTATTAACCTCATCCCTTTACACAGATATTTTTGCCATCTTCCTCACCATCGTCCTCATCATCCCCAAAATGTGAATGACAATAGACAAAGCAAGGCTGAACCCAAAACAGGAGATGAACAAACATGATTGTGTTTCTGACAAACTTATTGCCTAAGAGGCTAAACAATTATTCAGATTGTCCATTTGTCTCTGTGTAGCCAACAGGCCTGACATTGTGCAACCACATATGAAGAAATTCTGTCATAACACATAAGCTGAGGAGAAGAGTGAATTTAGAGGAAATGATGGTGCTTACTTAACTAGGAAAACTGTCACCTCTCTTAATTAGTTAATATAAAAGACTTCATGGAAGAGGTGGAATTTCAGGAAATGTATAATTGCTCATTTCACTATGTGAATCACTGTGCCTGGCTTCTACAGAATTTGTATGCCAATAACATACTAGGCTTTTTTTAAAAACATGACTGTCATCCGTGCTTTCCTCAGGGCATCAAGTCGACCACTCTGTGGTTTTTATAATGTTCACCCAAATAAGTTATCTGGATTATAATATTAAAGAAACATATTGAATGAAATAAAGTATTTGTGGTCAAAGATAAAGCATTTAAATTTTAGTATTTGCTAAGTTTCTATTAAAGAGTGTGATAGTTTCCTTTGTCCTTTATTTAACAGAGAAAAACACAGTTTAGATGGAATATATTATCATGGAAAGTATTATCCGTTAAGACGATTAAGATGGTTAGCTTTTGTGAAGCCAGTGCCTTTCCTTTGAATTGCTAAAGGAACTTTGTAAATATTTACAATAGAGAACAATGTATGGTATGCATTTAGCTTTACTATTGCAAATACAATGAATTTTAAATGTTCATATGGAGTCAGAACTAGTCATGTTCACTTTTTACCACAACCAGCTTGACGTTTTATTTTAAAATCTGCAGCTATTTGTTTTGAAATTAATTTAACACAGTTTAGTAATTTTTTTATATTAGATTAGGAGAAGAAAGCAGAACTCAAAATACATCCAGAACCAATAAAGCAATTAAATATTTTTGGACACATACTTAACCATTCTGTGATTATAAAATCTGATATTATATATAAAAATATAATGAACAACAAATTCATTAGTCATTTGTACTGGGATTGATAATATAAAATCACTTAAACAAATAATTTGTTTTATATATATATATATATAAATGTAGCTATAGATATGGCCATATGATATACTTTCTTCACATGGCTATATAAAATTACTTGAAGAATTAAATGATCCAAAATATTTAGCATAGTAATAATAGCAGCACTTATAATCATTATTACAATTATTTTTATTATATTTTCATACCTGAAGACTGACTTTCAGCAAATGTATTTTACAGATGAGAAAACAGCAAATTCACTTTGGATAATGCTTATGCTTCTTGGTTCATTGCAATCATCTGTTGGTTCTAATTGAAACGTTAAATTCATTACCATCTTCAATAATGTGCTTAAATTTCACAAGTATGACTGAATTTTATTTTTTGGCAGCTCCTAGCAGGAACTCACTCAATATGTTCATACTTAATTGCTGTAATCATGACAAAGGATCTTTTTTAAAATTAAGAAATTGTTATACCTTATAACATAGGCACACCAGGACACTAATTATTAACATTTTTGATCTTTTATGATAGTCATCCCGTTGGTCATTGGCCTCAATAACAGATTCAAATATAATGAACAATAAGCTCATTAGTCATTTATACTACGATTAATAATGCAAAATCACTTAAGCAAATAACTCTTTTTACATTTTTTATTTCTGAATCTCTAAGACTGTCTTCCTATTTTAATTGATTGTATACATAATTTCTCAGCAAGCTGGTGACAAAATTAATACTATGAACTGAATTTATTAATTATAGATCTTAGTTTATTGGGCAAATTTTCTACTTAGAGACATTGGCTGAAATGTTAAGGAAAAATGATTTGAAGAGTTTTTCAAGGAGTTAAAATGCAACAAGATTTGGCCATCTAAAGACCCTTCAGATAATATTTCAAGGCATATCTATAGCATTATGTTCTCTTCAGAATGACATAGGTGATTACTGAGATACTGTCTTAGATTACAGTAAAGTAGGGATATGATCATTTCAATTCCCCCAAAATAGTCAGCTCCAAAGGGCTGTTCTGAAGTACTGCAATGACCAAACCCACTCGGCACAAAGGAGAGGGTGTGGTGCTATATAGGAGGATCACAAGCTAGTTCTTCCTGGGAAAGTCACCTCGAGTTAAAAGGAAAGGAAGCAAACCATGTCACAACTTGCATGCACTGTCATCAGAGTTTCCAAGTAAAAAATTCTTGGCTTCTAGACAACTGAATGAGACGAGACTTTAGGTGGGCTACCTGAATAATTTCTACGACAGGCTTTATATCCACACTCTTTTTAATGCTTTATTACACAGAATTAGTGGCAACATGCTTTTGGAATTAAAAATAAAACTCTCAACATTTGCTCCCATTGAGTTATACTTTCTCTTAAGTAACTGTAAAAAGACTGAAAACCTCCATATTTGGTAATGTTAAATGGTGGCAGAAATAACATTACATCATTGTTCATTGATGATTTGATGTGATTCCTAATTAACTTTAGCTGACTGGAGCAGTAATGAGGAACGCAAAGAAGATTTTTGAATTCACAAATTGTCACCTTTGAACACTCTATTACTGTAACTCCTCTATTAAAATGGCGGAACAATACAGTAAAACTATTTTCCTAAAAAAAAATAAGTGATCCATGGGCATGTTCTCAATCGAAACATTAACAGATAAATAAATTAAATACCATGCAAACACATGAGAGAGGAGAATAAAAGTTCAAAATCTTGCAATCCAAAAGGCTATCAGAATCCATAAATGGAACTGCTGCTTGTTCAACTTGTATGTATGCTGATGTGACAGATCTGATTTCGGGAAACTATCCAATCACATCAGCTATTTAGCTAGCTACCTCCACAACCCACTCTACCCCATTAAAGCCACTATTTTCTCCATTTTTAACATAGAAAAGACTGAAAAATGGTGAATTAGAATATTAAAGTTTATCCCCAAACCTGCAATTGAAAAAATTATTTACATTTGATGGAAATATATTTCAAGCAGAGCCTTTTTCATTTTTCCCAGGTGTCATACATATCTTACATTAAGTTACCTGCGCTTGCCTCATTCTTATCTATCTGCCTAACCCGTAGTACCCATCTTTCAAGATTCAGCTTAGATATCAGCCCTTTGGGTAATTCTTTTCTAATATCTCCGCTTTCGTTAACTGTACCCTTCTACTTACCATAAAGTAACACTCTTGTTTGGTCTGAATTGTGGAAATAATTTATCTGCCTGCTTCAGCTCTAGACTGCAAGCTTACTCAGGACAGCAATTTCTACGACTAACTACTTTCTAGTACCCAAAAGCAAGCCTGGCCCATGGAGGGTCCTCAAAACATATAGATGTATGAATTCTGAAAACCATGAAGTTGGGTGTTATTATTTGCATTAAGGCTATTTTTTAAGATTAATAACATTCAATGATTTTGAATACTGAAAAGTAAGGACAAAAAAAATCATGTGATGCTATTTTTAGAAAGCTTGGAAAATCAGCAAGGAAAGCAAAGTCTTATCCACTTACTTAGTAAGATACTTTATATACCAAAAATAAATAAATAAATGTATAAATAAATATAAATAAATAAGTAATTCTCATGTCCTTAGAAAAAATAGATTTGCCATGGGTACCCAGAAGGAAGGTGTGCTCTGAATGGCTGTTTTAATTCATGAATCAAGAAGGGTTTTTCCATGAAAGAATAAGTGACCCATCAGATGACACAAGTCTGGGCAAAATATTCCCTGAGGGTAGGTTCAAATTTGAACACTGAGAAAACGGCTATTTTATTTTCTCATGATCAAAGCTTGTGAAACACAATTTTCAAATGAAAATATGCCATGACATGACACAGAATCAAAGCACTGGTGATTTGGAGAGGCAGTCCTATTCATGGAACAAAGGTCAGTACGACAGGCAATGTTCTGGGTTCAAATTCCAGCTTGAATTTTTAGCTGCTTGAGCTTACAAAAGGTATTAAATTCTCTTTTGGATCTCAGTGTGAGAAATGTAGTTAAAATTAAATACATCTGATTAAAAGGACTGTTATAAGACTTAAAGTTCATAGGGTACCATATAATATAAAGTCATAGTATAAAGTATTATGAAATATTAACATGGAAAAACATTTTTCAAACTCAAAGAATAGAGGGTTAAACTTGTCAGTGACAGAGGTCCAGGGAAGGACAAGCTGTCATTATGGGTTTATTTAGTATTTTTTCCTTTTCTGGGAACATGAATATCTTATCATTACAAATTAAAGGAATACCACATTTAGCAGTGCTTTTCAAACTAATTCAAAAGCCAGACTTTAGTTTGCACACCACATAACCAAAATAATACGCATCTGTCACTCCCTAGACATCAAAGTTCTTATTCAACAACTAGTTCTCTTGTCTGTCCTGTTGGGAATTCTGGCTGTTTTGCTTTGACCAGCAATCCCTGGAATTATTATTTTCCTTCTTATTTTAGCTAATGGATAGAGATATTGCTACGTCTTGTGTTTCTGGTGGTTCTCAAAATCTTGGCTCACAAGTGTGCTAAGGTATCAAACTTTGGCATTCTGTCTCAGGTACATTATGAGAAACAGAGATTACGTCCAAAGGTCACATTGAGATCCTTAGGGAAATAAAGCTCAGGACTGTAAGACTTGATGTTAGAGGAGTCCTTCTCCTGGGCACCAGCTCAAGCACTGATTTGTGAACCCATTGTGCCACAACAAAAAAAGTCAAGTAATTTTTCTTTTTCTTTTCTCTTAAAAAAAAAATAGAATAGTCATTACTTCATATGCAAGTCTGTTGTTGAAGAGATACTTTCACACCCATTATTGCATTTCCTCCTTCCTATCTCCCTCTGAAACAGGGAGAACAAAAATTATGCCCACTCCACATTTTCTAAATGAGTTCTTACGATTTATCCAAGCGACACTTGTACAATTCAAGAGACAAAAATTTAGCCTGAACCCCTTCTGAGTTAGATCTTCAGCCCTTTCCCCTGATGATCAATAGTTTCCAAGTGTGTTCCACTGAATTTTAGCTTCATGCGATGCAATAGGATAAAGAGTTCCTTTGTCAAGGAAGGTAGGAACCATTGTATTAAAGAAGATCCAGCTATTTATTACATTCCCTTAATATGGCAGTGTGTGTTATCAATAGGAAAGAAGAAGGAAAATGTACCACATTCCCTAAACTTATTTGACCAGGATCATCCACAAGTCAGAGATGATTACATTTAAGAGAAACGGCCTTATATCATGCTTATTGAAGAGGATAGATGTTGTAGTGGATGTCTAATAGTTCAAAATTCTGATGTAGCCATTGGCCCTGTCTTGAGCAGCTAGCGGCCATATTGCACCCAAAATCCCCCTGACCTGGAGAGGGACACTGACCTTTTGCCCAGGTGTCCTGAGGCATTCACACTTTCACAGTCAAAGCCCCAAGAAAGTGGAGAAACTTGTTTTAATTTTCAAAATTTTATAACGTGGAGAAAATAATCTATAGTTGTGACCACGTGTATCATTTTAAAAAGTTGCCTTGCTTAAGACTTTAATACACAAGTTAAAATAGCCATCCTTTATGTTTTTCAGTTGTGTTGAATCTGTCTGGGGAGCTTTGGGGGGGGGGCATTTTGGAAAAGAGAGATGAATGTCACCATGTGGAAATAATAGTGCTTTTGAAAAAAAATTAAAAGAATATTATTTTGTGTTATGTACACTCATTCCCAGGGGACCCATATAGGAAAATAAAGAAGAAAACCTTCCCAACCATTGGTGAGACAAATGAAAGATTCTGTTTTCACTGGCTTACAAAATAATCCCCCAAATATTTAGCAACAGTACTTTTATTTCTCTCATTTCAGATGCTTCATGGGGATAAAAGACTGAATTTACAAGTGAAAAATAGCCACATACACAATTTCAACCATCCAAATTGAAAACTGGTAGCATCCCATGGTTTAATTAATAACACTACTGCATTAACTCACATGGGATTAATGTTAGTGAATGTGCTGTAATCTCATTCCAAACGGGACTGCCAACTAGAGGAAAGCCTGCAGAGACAGATGCAGTAGATACGTGCCTGTGGTTTTGATTTTTACTTAAGATAATTGAAATGCACAGCTGGTATAAAAGAACCATGAAGGTAAAAAAGGATATACCCATATCCTAAAAGATGATCATTAACTTAAAGAAATAAGAATCCCCTCATTGACAGGGCTAGAAACATTTTCAGCTACTCAGCTGGGCACTCAGACAAACTGGTTTGAATCCCAGTTTTGCTACTTACTAGCTATGTGACCTTCAGCATGTTTCTTAACCTTTCTCTAAGCCTCGGTTGCTTATTTGAAAGAAGAGATAATCATTTCCATTTCTCAGAGGTGTGGTGAGGGTGAAATAAGATCATGAATATAAAGAGTAAATGTTCTGATGTGGTTGAATCATTTAATAACTATTTTCTTCATCTGCAGTCAAAATGGGGGCAGGGTGGAGGGAGGCTGATAATTTGAGAAACTTTATAAAACTGATGACTCTGTCCTGTTCAGTAAAGAGTCAAATAAACCATAATCCCTGAAATTGCTCCTCAGAAACATTGCAGTATATTTTACCTTTTTCTAGATTATTATTGCATGTTCACCACAAGGATTACCTACCAAGAAGTGAGCAAAACAAGATCTGTGCCCAACTTCTGAGATTTTAACATTTGTAAGTTTACTCGATATTTTTAGTGAAATTGCTGAAAAACAAAATAAATACTCTTTTGTCTAAAAAAGCAGAGGCTGAGAAGGGAATCAATAAAATCTGTGAAATCATCCCAACTATGGAGAAAAATGACACAGATTTGTTTACAAAAATCTGATATAATATAATAGGATGAGAAAAATAACCTATAAAATTAAAGAGAAAGAAATTTAGCTCAAAAAATAATGAACTGTTGCACATAGTAAATAGTATATATATAATACTTGTTATCCTCAAAAGGTAGTTTGGAGTGAAACATAAACCAGTTCCAAAATAATTAGCTAAATGCATGGATGGCAGACCCATAATGGACTTCTGAGAGAAATCAGAATGTTTGTGGTTTATCTAGAATCTTCTGAGGTCACTATGATAGTTGGAAAGCACATCCCACAAAACATCCCTACTCAGCATAATATTAATTTAGTTATTTTAAAATTTTAATGCTTTTACTTGGAAGAGAGTGTTTGGTTCATATTTAATTGCAGTTTTGCTGCTGTAAGGTGAGCAGGTTTTCGGAAAGATATTCTTGTGTTTTGCTAAGTTCTGGGCTCCCTAAGGTCCTTCTGCTCTCTGTATACACACTGGGCTGGAGATAGTTACACAAGTTCCTGGAGACAGCTTATCTCAGCCAAGAAACTGTAAGTCAACTTCTTACTCATCAAGCTCGGACGAGAGAGAACAATGCAAGACCGATAGTTACGTTCTTCATCCATGTTCATGGATCGTGACCAGAGGTTGGGAAAGCAATTTATTTGACATTAGCCTGTTTATTTACCAATTTTAGCTTAATTTTCTAGACGTTTCCTCATGACTAGAGACACCTGAAACTTGGAAGAGAGACAATGAACGCCTATAAAGACAAAAAGGCAAGATAAATTAGTTTTCTTTTGAAGAAATCTGAATTGCTTTAGAGTATCTGTTTTCTGTTTCAAAAAAGTTGGCATTGGCCTTGGACTAACTTTATCATGATGAATAATAATCACTCTTTATTTGGTTATAGTACCTTCTTGACTGAATGGTAAGTATCAGCTGTTAAGATGAAAACCACCATGGCACTACACATGAGTGATACTTCTCAGGCGATTGGTTCTGTGGTTTGATGTCCTTGAAGACTGGCCTGGGAAATTGGCAAGGCGATTGTTCACTCCTCCATTCTATTTATATACAGCTATTGAAAGTTAGAGGCTTTCTCCCCGGCTTGGCCTCTTTAATTGGAGTGCAAAACACAATTCCCATTAAGATGCCACTTGAAGCAAGGAAACTGTATTCATATCCTGTGAGCCGATGTGGATTTTTCCACTCATGCCCATTTAAATGTCTCAGTTCCTGAACGCAAGAATGGGGGTGTGAGACGCTTAGCGTTTCCAGGATTTGGGATGGGGGAATCCTGTGAGTGCTGGCTCATGACTTGAGGAAATTTATCTATTCTGAGAAACTCGTAGTTACTTATCCTTCTAATAATTACTCATTTCTAATTTGAGAGTCATTTGTGAGACAAGAGTCTTGCTTCAGTGATTCACTCCTCTCTTTCATGGGGATTAAGTGCACCACCGGACAAAGTATAATGTGAGTTGCATCATTTGACACTACAAATGAGACCAATATGAGATATTAAAGAATGGACGTTTTCCAGGGTCTAATTCTGCTTTCTGTCAACAGCAGGATTAACTTTAAGGGCATTCTTTTTTTTCTCTCTTTCTTTTTTCTTAAGTATCTCTAATTCTAATGTCATGTGCAAGGGGCTCTCAGAATGAGACCAGTACGGAAAACATGTGTAAAACCTTCTGTTTCTAATCCCACAGAGGACCCGTAAGTGGTGGTCCTTTGAGGTTGGCCTTTGTTTGAATTGTGGGAACCAGGCTGAGGGACAGGGACTGTCCCTAACTGAAGAAGCTCAGACTATCTGCATGCATGAGCACACACACCACATGGTGACCAGGTAGAGCCCAAACACTCAAGCAGCAGAGGCGAAGACAGCTTTATGAAAAGGGCAGTAAGCTTATGAGACACGTGCACATGCACGCAATGCGTAAAATTCGGGGCCAGAATGACTGAAAATAGATGATAGATATAAAATAATAATATAGACAGCAACCAAGAAAATACTAAGATGTAAATGTAGATACAAAGGTGCACAATTAGTAGAAGACAAATGGCTTCAATGAGTACAGTTAATTTCCTTAGGGCTCAATGCAATTTGTATGCCCTTTTGATTTTTGGCAAGAAACCTCTGGGAGTTAAATGGACAGAATTATTATATTCCTTTTACAACCAACAGCAACTTGCATTGGTTTAAGAAGAGGAAATCTTTTGGGGGTAGTAGTGGTTGCATAGATGTCCTGGTCCTATCATTAGATAAGTCACCTGACCTCTCTGGGCCTTAGTTTTCCCACCTGTAAATTGGGTTAATAGTCCCTTCCTTTGCTGAGATAATCAACGTAAGACTACTGTCTTTAAAGAGCATATAAAAATGAATGTCTACTCATTCTTCTGATTTACTTTAACTTCTGCACATTTACTTCAGACCATAACCATAAAAGATTTATGTTTGTTTTCAAAAAAGCATGTCTCCATTTAAAAGGTAAGATTTTCTTATAAGAAAGTAAACAAAAGGATGTGGATTTTGGGTTACAAATTGGTATTAGTGCTCTGATAGCATGCTTCAGTTATCTGTTTCTAAAAATTTGCACTTATACCTAATTCCTTTGCATTACTGTATTTATTCCTGATCATTAGAGATAATTTGTTATCTCTTATCGAGTTACCAAAAGAAGGCAGGAGGGAAGGAAGAAAAGAAGGAAGGAAGGAAGGAAGGAAGGAAGGAAGGAAGGAAGGAAGGAAAGGAAGGAAGGGAAGGAAGGGACGAAAGGAAAGAAGGAAGGAAAGAAGGAAAGAAGGAAGGAAGGAAGGAAGGAAGGAAGGAAGGAAGGAAGGAAGGAAGGAAGGAAGGAAGGAAGGAAGGAAAGAAACTACTGAAAATTTTAGTACGTCTATTGTAAGAATTTCACGTACCAACATCATTCTATCACTCTTAAGCTAGAGCAATAGAACAAATTGACAGTGTTTCTCTTGGGGTGTGTATATGTGTGTTACTTTACTCCAAAACATAAATACATAGACCTGCATGTTTATTAACCCCTCCTCTCTCCTTTCCTTAAGGCAGAGCCTCATACAAGTCCACACTTCTTGTTTCTACTTCCTCATCCCTAATAACCTCCTTACCTTACCCCACACTGACTTCTGATCCCATTTTCCACTGAAACTATTCTTGCCAAGGTTACCCAGTGAACACACCTAACTCACTCTCTACAGCAGTTAACCCTATCCTCCGTGTTTTCTTCCTGAAACTTCTCTCCACCTAAGAGCCTTTGACACCAATCTTTCCTGTTTTTTATTTTCTATACTTTTTAGTCATCTATTAGAATTCCTGTTTGTCTGCTTAGCCTTTAAGTGTTGTGTTTACCAGGCCTGTGTCCTTACCCTCTCTTTTCTTCACATGCTCTTACTGGGTGATTTCCCTCACACAATTTTTTATCTCAAGTCTAGATCTCTTCTCTGAAGCTTCAGGCCAATGTTTCCAGCTGTCTTCCAGAATTCTCCGCCCACAGGCATCATACATGCAAACATTTAAAATCCAACTCTTTATCTTTTGCCCAAACCTATTTCTCTACCTGCAATTTCTGTCTCAGTAAATGCCCCACCACCCACCCCGTCATCCAACTTAATCTGGAAGCATCTTCTCATCGCTCACTTCTGATCAATTAACCAGCCTGTGTCCCTTCCTCCCTATTTCCACTATCAGTGTTCAGGACTTGGCCATTTCTCACTTGAATTACTGCAAAGTCCTCCTTTTTAGATCTCTGATTCCAGTCTTTCTTTCTGTGATCAATTCTCCACCATGCAGCCAGAAAGATTTTTCTCAAAAAAATCATCTAATAACGTCATTCCACCTCTTTATTCTCAAGGCTTGAAAGCTTTCTGTTTAATTTCATCTTAAAACCTATACTCTTTGTCCTGATTTTCTAGTACTTTAGTATCTCCTCTTACCGTCTGTCCAGTTGTCTGCCAGCACACACACCCTCTGCTCTGCGAATCTACACGAATCGCAATCTCCTGAAGCAGCCATGTTCTTTTAACAACTGTGTTTACCAATGTTCTTTACTGATTGTGGAGCGTCTTTGCTCTCTGGCTTGATGGGGTATTAGGATTGTCTACTTGTCTTCTACCCTGTCTGACAATGGACTACTGAAAGAGAGATCTGGGTCTTACACCTCTCATTCCAGTATTCCCAGAAGTTTTGAGTAAAGCAAAATGTAATATATAAATTAAAATCTAGTTATTAAATTTCAAATTCTTGTAAAAGTTATTTCAAAATTTCTATATTATTAAAGCATGCTTTATCTCCTCTTCTGTTTTTAGTTTTATTTTTCTGATAGAAAGAAACTAAATTTTTGTTTATTACCATGTCAAATTTCTAACAGACATACTTAAATTGACTCCTTCAATGATCAGCTACAACGTCTTTTGGAAGATCCCAACCAGTAATTATGAATCGTTGACTTTTTTTTTTTTTACTATTCTGATCATAGTATTAAAATGTCACAGCTTGCTGTCAAACTAAGGAAAAGACAAATTATAAATTATCAAGTGAAATGCAAAGTCTATGTGCAGATTTTCTTCCAGGAGAATTAAGATTTAAAATTCTTCTGCCTTGTTTGGTAATTAACATTACTTCTTGATTTATTTTATGGATACTGAACAATACCTACCACATAATTATTTTTACTTAGTTATTTGAAGACCTCTGTGAGCTCCTCGTGGGCAGGAACCATGCCTATCTTTTTGACATCCTATCTCCAGCACAAAACCCTACCCGTAGTTGGTGCATTACATAAATGCTGAAATATTTAGTTTTACGGACTGTCTTATAAAAGTCCAATTTTTACACACATAAAAGACAAAATTAATCTGCCAAAGATGAAAGAAAATGTCACACAAGGTCACAAAAATTGTACTAGGACAACCCTTTATCATGAAATGCCAGAGAAGAGGTTGCTTTTTTTTTTTTTTTTTCCAATTTCATGTCATTTTAAGCTTGACTCTTATACACAACTTTTTAAAAGCTTTGTAATTCAAAGTAACCTTTTGGTCAGCCAAAGCCAGTCCACTAAGCGAATCTGGGATGAGTTTAGTACTTATTAAACTTGGCATTAATTCTATGGGAAACAAGACACAATGAAATAGATTTCTATTTCTAAGTCAGAAAAGCAAAGACAAACTTTTTAAGAATTACTCCATGTACAAGAACACAAACATTGGGTTCAGAAGTGTCCATTAACCCCAAAAGATTTTTCAGCAATAAACTTTCCCAGTATTATAAGTTTTCCTTCTACAGCTTCTTCATTATTGACCATTTCATCAGGAAGTCATACCACATCAAGGGACGCTCTTAATAGACTCAATATTCTCCATTTAATACCATTTAAGCAAGCCATTGTCTTCATAGTCATAGTTGTTAAAAAAGAAGAGAGTCTTTCCAAAGAATGTACATCTGGTTAGGAGAGAATAGGATAAACCCAGAGTTCCAAAAAGTGACATTTTTGTTCCCTGCTTCAGCACAAGGAAAGCAGAAATCTGCAAGTTCTGAGTTTTCAGCGGTGCGAGACCCTGGAGTCCAAGCCCTGATTCAGACATGGGTATTGCAAAAACAGAATGAGATAGCCTGCTAAGGTGGCTAGGCTCGGAATGGTCAAAATATGTTACATCTTCCTGGAAAATGTCACTCCGTTTTGTAATAAAGCTGGAATGACTTCCCAAACAAGAGGCTGTCAATAAAGTACAAACTTTCCCGTTTTCCGAATGCAAGGAGAAAATAAGTTGGGTAATTGTTTTAAAAAAGGAATCCAGTGAAAAGGGAACTCTGTCAATGATAAGCCTTTCTTTCATTCTGTGTGTTTAGTATAGGAAAATAACACATTGAAAGTTGGTCAAACATGGTTGAATTAGTCTCTGCAGAGCCCCTGAATTTTGTGTTGAGAGTGTTCTCTAACTAAATTTTTTCTATTCTATTCCCAAATGGATTAACAGGCAGACAGAGAAAACAGTGAGAGCAACTAAAGTAGCATAAAAACTAGTGCACTACCTGTGTAATTTCTGCAACACTCTGCCTTTTTTCTAATTCTGTTGTCTAAATTCTGTCTAATCTCAAAAGCCAACTCTTCTTCGACTAACTAGATATCACCTCCAGCACTCTGTACTCTAAGAAACATACCCATGCTCTGCCTTATGTGACTGGTGTGTGTGTACTTAAGCTTTTGAGCTCATGTAGATATCCTTGCTTGTTTCTGCAACGTCCAGCATGTCCATGGAAGCGAATATAATTTTCTTGAGTATTCATCCCTTTAATTTTGTTAAACTTGTGAGCATTTAATCATACTCTAACTGCTATATATAATGAAACATTTAATTTAAAAACATTTAATATCTTCAAAGTGATTTACATAATGAAGATAATTAGCATGATCATGGCACAACTATCTTTTCTTCTCTTTTTAACTTGTTAGTTCCTAATGTTCATAATGAGCATTCGTGCTATTTCCTGCTTCTGTGTCCTACTGAACTGCAGTGGTCATTTTTATATCTAGTAATTCTCATATAGGTCTAATATCTTCCCCTCACACACACATCTGGGGTTTGCCTTATCTTGACTCCTCTGCTCTCACTACCTTAGGCATTTCATGCACATGTTTCATTCACATCCTTATTTTTTCACTTGGTTTGTTCTCTAATTCCAAATAAACCAAGGTTTCCTGCCCTTTAATTCAGTGGTAAATATTTGGGTTCTAGGGTACTTCATGCAAATGAAATTGGGATTTTACATGATAGAGGAAGTGAAGGGGACTTTTGATTATCATTCTGAAACAGGAGACCCAGGTTGGTGGTGATGGTACAAGGAAAGGGAAATGAAAAAGAGTCAAGAAAATGAACACTGGATCCCGAGGATCTGATATAAGAGCTAAAATTAATGGAGGCGTGATGGTGGAAGAAGTGTCATAATATGCACATAATGCCTTCGGCTATGACATTTGCTAGAGAAGGGACAAAAGCACAGCTAACGGAGCAGGTACTAACTAAGAGAAACAGCCTGTCAGCAGTGGGGTCATCCCATCAGAAGGGAGCCAGCAGATGTCTATCACAGTGGCCAAGGGGTAAACTCAGACCCCAGGCAGGCTAGAATCAATGGCTGAAAGGCACGTTGAGTAATTAGAAAGGGCAAGACTGACGGGATATCTAGACGGGAGCTGTGCTCATTTTCCAGCAGATGATGTAGTCAGATTCAAGGTCTTTGTGTGGGAGAGGGAGCCCCTGAATGGTGGCTGGCTGAAGCTTCAGAGATCGTTAGTCATAAGAGGACTGGAGTGCAAAGTAGAAACCAGAATAGTACTCGAACCACACATAATAAAGGACAAGTGTTCGAAGACGAGGGAGGGAATTGTGACTAAGTACACACATGAGTAGCCAGAGTATACCATCAACCCCGCTAGGAAGAAGAAATTGGTGCCAGGCCCATCTCCCTCGGGGCAGATGGAGGTCTGAATTTGTTTCTTTTGTTCCAGTTAATGGGCAGGACTATGATTACAGGACCATTTGTACCTGTGCTGCATGACTCAGGGACAGGCAGGTATCAACACAGAGGAAGAAGATAGGAGTTTGAGTTTGATCTAGGCTTTGGGCACTCCTATTGTCTCCAAGGGCCTGCGGTGCCTGGCAAACTCCAGTGTACTGTTCAAGTCTCAGATCTGATGATTCTGTTTTATGGAAGCTTTCCTCCGATTCCCGTTGCACACTTGAGAAGTGATAGCCACCACCACCACCACCATCATTGTTGTTACGATTATTATTTCCTTCAGGGTCATTACTATCATCTCTGCAGATAAGCCCTCTGCTCACTTAAAATGTCATCCAACCACTCACAATGGATTGACATTATTTTTAAAGAGTTTTCACTCCAAAATTAGATACAATATTTTAAATAGCACATGACTTAGAGGCTTATCCAAATCCTGTGAATCCTGTTTAAAGTATAAATGGAGTGTGCCAGTTCAGATGCTTATGGCTGGACATAGCAGAAAATCAGTCTCAAATTGGCTTAAACAATAAAAGGAATTGCTTGGCTCATTTGATGAGCAGTCCATAGGGAAGCCTGACTTCAGGTGTGGCCTGGGCCGGCGGCTCAATGATATCACCAAGGAGAGAGGTTTCCTTCCTTCTTTTCTGCCTGTGAATCTGGCTTCTCTCTGAGGCAAGCGTGCCAGAATTGCTAGGCTACAGATATCTTTACTTATGTATAGCAGGAAAGAGAATATCTCTGCCACAGCATTCTAGAAAATATCTGGCACTGTACTGTGATTGGATCGTGTTCAGGGATTTGCTCATTCAGGAACCTATCACTTTTTAAATTAGCTAAGTAGAGGTCATGTGCTCTACCCTGGATTCTGAGGTGATGTTAATTTTCCCAGAAGCACATCAATGCTAAAGTAGAAATTAGAGCTGCTGCGAAGGAGGAAGGGAAGAATGAACACCGAAAGAGAGATCAATCAGGGTCCTAAGGTGCAAACGAGGAACTAACTCTAGTAAACATAAGGAAATTATTAGAAAGACATTGGGCAGCTCAACAAACTATCAGAAAGGCTGGAAAACCAGGTTGAGTAGAAGTGCACATGTCACTTTTCTGGGGCTGCTGCAAACTACCACAAACTAGGAGGCTTCAACGAAAGCAATTTATTCTCATAGTTCTTGAGGCTAGAAGTCTGAGATGAAGGTGTCAGAAGAATTGGTTCCTTCTGAGGGCTGTGAGTGAGAATCTATTCCATGCCTCTCTCCTAGCTTCTGGTGGTTTGCTGGCAATCTTTGGAGTTCCTTGGCTCACAGATGCATCATCCCATCTCTACTTTCCTGCTCACAAAGTGTTCTCCCTGTGTGAGTGTCTGTCTCTGTATCCAAACTTCCCTTTTATAAAGACTCAGTCCTACTGCACCAGGGCCCACCCTAACGACCTCCTCTTAACTTGATTATCTGCAAAAATCCTAGTTACAAATCAGGTCTCATTCAAAGGTACTGGGGGCTAGGCTTCAGCATCTTTTGGGGGGTACAATTTAACTAACAATAGTATGAGATCAACTCACACCTTGGCAACCATCTAACTAGGTACCACCTGTGGTATCTCGGCCACTGGTTACTTGTTATTTCTACCAGCTGTAGCAAACCCTGAAGCTGTCCTGCTTTACAGTGTCACTGCCTCATGACAGCTCTTTGACATCAGCGTGTGGGGAGAGGGAACATCCAACTTCTCCTTCCCCTTTCCTCCCCCAAGATTCACAAAGTTTGATTTTCTCCCAACACAGGAATGTCTTCAGTTGCTGGCCAGCCCAAAATGAGAACTGTCTACTATGGGTGGCAACCAAACTACCATGTGGCAAAGGTGGATATGTTCCTGCTTTTGTATAAGGAGAGGGTTGGGGGAAAGGCATGTACTTACTGTGTTCTGAAGGGGCCATGGGATCTGACTCTGATAAAGAATAAAAATGAGTGGAAATGGCAGTCTGGAAAAGCCAAAGGCAAACTCCCCCTGTTCTGCATTTTGTGTTGCGGTGACTCAGTTTATCTTCCTCTACCTGTGGATGAAAAGAAGCTGGGTTTGATGGTTCTTTTATGCTAGGCAGTGTGCATGAGCAGAGCTCAGCCACACTGTGCCCAGGAGGGAGGGCTGCTTCTGATGCTGCCACAGAAGAGCAGCTGAGCCCACAGTCAGAGTTGTGCTGATACCTGTACCTTGGCCAACTCCCCAGGGCATCCTAATTAGGCCCAACTCAACACTGCCCTATGGGCTTTGGAAATAATATTAAGATGCCTGTGTGTCTAATATTACTCGATAATAGGCTAATTTTGATGCTCTAGTAAGGTTGTAATTCATTTCTGGTGATAACTTTTTATATGTCCACCTAACTTATAAAGCTGTAATTTGCTGGAGATTAGACAATATCTCATTTATCATAGTATTTTCAGTGCCAAGATGGCACCTGGCACACTTTTGATGGCCAGAAAATGTCAGATGAATTAGTGAATGGATGGATAAAAAAAAACACAGTGGTGTGGGTGATGATTTTGAGGGTCAGGCAGGGACAGGAGAAGTTATTAAGAATTTTAAAAGGCTCCAAAGTTGAGGAGAAAACTTTCTCAGCTCAGTTCTACTGTAATCCATGACTGTGCCTTATTTTTATCATAGCCATGGTGCATCCTAAAATAATAGGTAACAAACAGAGGTAGCGGATGTAGACTTACTTTCCCAGAAAGGCAGGGCTTGCTTGCCCCTGTGTTTGCATCTCAGCCGAGGTTTCTAACACAGGGGCATTAGGCTATTTCTGCTCCTTCTCCAATGAGAAAGCCTAGAAACTAGCAGAGATTTTGCCAACAGATTTTCCCAACTTACACCTTCTTTAGGTGACCTTGAACTAAGTTTTCATTACATCTGTTCCAAATTGTTACTTATTGACATTTAAAAAAAAATTTTTTTAAACCTTATATCCTAGAAATCAAATAAATAATAGGCAGAAAAAAGAATTTAAAATCTGAACTGAGAACAGAATTTGAAATGTTTTAACCTGTGTGGTATTCAACTCTGAAAATGCATTAGCTCAGCCTTTTGACTTTGATTTCCCTCATAGCTCTAGAAGAAAACAAGAATTAATTTCAAACAAAAATCTGTCTTATTTGTATAATGCAAGTTTGAACTTAGTTAGAAAAAAACATGTTTTTTAAATTAAATTTCCTTTGAAAAACAAAGACTTAAGTTAAGAGGAAAATGTTTTGGAAAACTTGAAGTTTCAAAAAATAAAACTTGAAGCAAAATAAAAATGGTTTTAGGGCTTTCTGAAAAATCCCTAATAATGCTGAGCCCTCCTTCTTCCATTCATCATAGGAACTGAACTAAACACTCTTGCTGTCCCAACGTAAAATTGTAAACTCTTTGGAGGTGCCAATTAAGAGTTGATTACTTTGTCATTATTACATCTCTTGTAATACATCTTTTCTATCCTTGTTTATAATTTTCAATTAAAATGCCAATGATTTGATATTGTGAGTTTTAAAATTTCAGACATGTACTTCTCAGTGTGGAACAAGTATGTTTGACTAGTAACGATTAGAAGTATACAAACTAAATGCACTGATTCACCTTTTATCCTAAATTATCCATTTGGATTTTTTTTTCAAATTAGAAACACAAAATACTTAACTAAGCTTCAATTTTCTAAAATATAAATATATATATGTATATATATTTGTATATATATTTATTTGTATATATATGTGTATATATTAAAAATACTTGTTTAACAAGCATGTATTAAGGACTAAGTATATGGTGCCTGTTAGGTGCACGCCCACAAAGAAAGATTTTAAGCTACTCCTATATATCTCCAGTGTGTAATCTTTATTTCTATCATACTTCAGACCCAGCTTCTAGACTCCTGGAATAATTTTCCATTTCATTATTATGAAGGTGTTTTGTTTCCTTTGTTCAGTATCTGTGATTATTCTCCTATTCTAAAAATCTTCCATTTATCCATTTTATTGCATGAATAGTCTGCTAGTGTTACCATGGCAGGCTTTAGTCAATGAACCCATCGGCATTTTCACTAGTTTGTAGTAATAAGAAGACTCACATTCTTATTATTAAATCTCATGATGGTTTGGGCAGGGGCAGTAAACTCAAACATATTTATTGGCCAGGAGGTTAACATAAAATGTGAAGAAATAATAATAATAATAATAATAATAATAATAATAATAATAATGGGAGTGGTAGGCTTTTGGCAAAATGGGGAATATATACTCTGCCTAAAGGCATTCAAATTCATGTAAGACATGATGTTAGCCAGATAGAACATAGATGTTAAGTATTTTTTGTCTGCGGATTTTGATTTTCTTTCTAACCTTTTGGACAATGATAAGACAATATAGACCTTTCCCCCTCACCTTTAAAACACAAATACAAAGCTGTTGCTTATTCCTGACTGTGATAAAACTATGCAACTTAAAATATTTTCTGATGAGAATGCTGTTAATAAAAATAATAAAAATATAATTAACCGAAAACCAATTTTCATTACCAGGTTGACCTATGAGAGCCATATGGCATACTGAATTCCCAGGAACTCTTAGGATTCTATTGCTCTTTCTTTTAACATGAATTAATTGTTTGAAAGCTCTTGTGGGTAAATTTTTCTCTGTGTATTTACTAGGAATCATTAGACATAGTGTTTGTTTCTATAGTGTTGACTAAATTCAACCCAACACTCTTCAAATCGTTCTTCTCCAAATTCAGGGGGAATGCTCAATTTATCACCACAGAGAAAGAATAATGGGAAAGAACAACAGCTGCTTTAAACAAATCTTACAAACACAATTTAGCACAGACACAGAACAGGAAGAGAAAATAAAGATTGACTAATCGCCAGTGGACCAGGGTGTGCCCCGAAGCCCTGAATCTGGAAATTATTAATTCCTATTTTTTCTCTCACCTCCCCAAAGGTTCAGTGCGTACATTGATGTCTGGAATAAAATCTACACAAGATGCATTTTCACCACAGCATCTGGTTTTCTGGGAACTCCATCGCCTGCTTTCTTGCTGCCTTTAACCTTTTTGTCTGAAGCATGTTCTGGCAGCCAAAGATGTGTCTGAATTACTTTGTGTTTTCAGGAATCCCACTTTCTCTTCACTCATAAAATCTGCAACCTGGTGTGGGGATGTTTGAAATATGTTTCCCGAGTCCATACATTTTCGGGGAGGGTAATGGAATTTAGTCACTTTAGATCCACCCACATTTCAATTCTTATCCCACCCAGAGATCAGGGTTTCCTTTTGTCAAATGGTCTGTAGTTAAAACCACAAAACCTCTGGTGATCAGTGAAATCATGTCATCTTTGCCTGATGAATGAGGTAGCTATTAGATCTCTGTTCTTTTGTGAAAAGAATACAACATGAAGTGAATATAGAAAGGGAAACCAACATAGTTTTTAAGAGCAAAAATATTTAAGTTTGAAAAATACTTCAGATTTATTAGACTATTGTTGGCATCAAACCTAGAATGCTTTGTTATGTTAAAAACATGTTTTTAGAAAGCAACCATTTTAAGAGTATGATGAGCCTAAAATGTGTATCTCTCAAATAAGCTTCTTCCTTTACTGAACCAGAACCAAATATGTTACATAATGTGAATAAGATAAAACCACAATCAGTAACCTTCCTCTTCCAAACGGACGTGAGTTTTCAAAATGGCACGGCCTAGTTACACCATTTTCAGTGTTAAGGATCATGTGAAAGATCATAGCTACAATGATTAAAATTTTCCAGAGACTATTTTATAAATCCTTGTAGCGACAATTTCTCTATTTCAATTCCAGGCTGTGGGAGGTATTTCTTTCTTTTTTTTAAATTCGGAAATGATGCATTCCATTTTTTCAAAACAGAGCACTTAGAAAAAATGATTCTATTGCAATTTAATGAAAGTAACTAGGTCCATTAACTTCACACTAATTAATATGTAAACTTGGATATTTAATTAGCCTTTGTAACTATAAATTACAAAGTACTTTTCTAATTATTTGAATGAAACTTCTATAAAGGCATATGTTTTTAGAGGAAAACCTTATCTGTATAATACTATGAATCCATTCTCTCAATAAAACACTATGAATAGTGTGGATATTTAGATATTTGTGTGTGGTGTTTGTTGTCATATATAAATACTAAGCTCAAAATCTACTTTTGGAAGACTTGTGTGTGAATTACCTATTCAAGTTAAACAATTGCATTTAAGCTAAAAGAAAGGCTTTACATTTGTTAAAGCACTTGAGCATCCAGAAAGTAATGCTCTATTAAAATTTTAAAAAAATTCATTCCATATTTGATGATAGAGAATCTTCAAGTATCAATTTTAGCCATTTGTATGAAATTATTAAAGCATCACTTTAGGCTTAACTTCTTTAATAACTAAACTTTATCTAGCACTTTCACTTGTCCCATTTAAACCTCATGCATATGAAGAAACTTGGACTCAAAAAAATAAGTGATGCCCTTTAAGGTTGTTGAGAATAACAATTGGAAATAGGATTGAAATCTCTATGTTCTGACTCCAGAGCTGCCCCTTAGAACAGTGGTTTCAATGACCCACAGGAAGAAATAGATACATAGATATTCATGTTTGAATTACTAGTTTTACAAAATAATGCTTCTTCTTATTATATATAAGTCATTTCTATTTTAAAATTACATGTGTGTATGTTAAAGCTGGCTATAACCCACGTCTAAATTGATTTCACAAACAATGGATAGTAGTTCACAAATGGGCTATGGCCACACTTTGAAAAGCTATAACACAGGGTCCCTCATTGCAGGACTGTCTCTTATAACCTATATAGTTGCACAGGGCCCCATGCTCAGAGGAACCCTTGGTTTAATGCTCCGATGTCATCATCTTGAAATTCTTAATAATTTTATCTCTGAGCTTGTGTTTTAGAAGTGAAATCCAATGGGACAATGGAACATGAACTTGAGCAGAGATAGGTGCAATCTGTATGTCTACTGTTTCTTGCCACATCTTCACATGAGCATTCACCATGGCCCATGAGTATGGAATCTAGCAGACCCACAATGTATGGGAATTTAGCAAGACTCAAAGTGAATACAAGGTAAGTGTTATGTCTATGACTAAGTGGGGGCAATGATTGCATTGAGAGGCCATGCTTTCAATTCAAAATTGAACTTGAGAAACAAGGCAATGACATTCTTAAAAACACAAATGACACAGTGGCCTTATCATATCCTTTCTTATTCCTATGACTTTCCTGTATTAGCCAACCACTTACACTGAAAATGATGACATAGAAAGAAAGGGAAAGATATGGCAACTCAGAGTTCCTTTTCCTTTTAGTCCTTTCTTAACCATCAGTGAGATACAGACACAGCATGTTGGTAGAAAGTGTATGTGTCAAGAAACGTAATAGAAAGAGTTCATTTAGTTTTGTGCAGCATTTTCAGTGTTTTGGTAAGAATGAATACACATACATGTATTAGTTATAAAAAAAAATTGTATAATTTTGGTGATTCTGCATATGAGTTAAATGTTTTGCATTTAAAATTGTCATTGCACAAAAAAAAGATGAATGATAAAATTCAAGCAATAATTACAACTTTTTTTCTTAGAATGACATTAAATAGTAAATAAAAAACCATGACAAGTCAAGAGAGACCACCAAAGAAATGGCTTTTTAATACCATTAATGGCACAGTTTTCCTGTTTTTTCAGTATGGTGCCTGACATTTGCATTTTGCTCCGGGCCCTGCAAACTATATAGTTGGCTGTAGCAGACTGAATGGTAAACCCTCCAAAATGGTATGTCCATGTATTAATCTCTGGAACCTGTGATTATTACCTTACAAGGCAAAAAAAAACAAAAGATGTGATGAAGGATCTTGAGAAGAGGAGCCTATGCTGGATTATCTACGTGAACCCTAAATGCAATCATGTTTGTAAAACAGACACACAGAGAAGAGAAAGCAATGTGACCAAGGAGGCAGAGATTGGAAAGACTGCCACAAGACAAGGAATGCCTGGAGCCACCAGAAGTTGGAAGACACAGGGGACAGAATCTCCTCTAGAGCCTCTGGATGGAGCACACAGTCCTGCAGACACCTTGATTTCAGACTTCTTAACTCCAGAACTGTGACAGAGACAATTTCTGTTATTTCAAGCCACC
Organism: Rhinolophus hipposideros; assembly: GCF_964194185.1. Lineage (NCBI taxonomy): Eukaryota > Metazoa > Chordata > Mammalia > Chiroptera > Rhinolophidae > Rhinolophus > Rhinolophus hipposideros. Next base: position 49,647,695 of record NC_138049.1, on the reverse strand, counting down.
TACCGTATTTCCCCCAAAATAAGACCTAGCTGGACCATCAGATCTAACGCGTCTTTTGGAGCAAAAATTAATATCAGACCCAGTATTTATTATATTATATTATATTATATTATATTATATTATATTATATTATATTATATATTATACCTTGTCTTATATTACATTAGACCTGGTATTATATTATATTATTATATTATTTTATATTATATAAGACCAAGTTTTATGTTATGTTATATTATGTTATGTTATGTTATGTTATGTTATGTTATGTTATGTTATGTTATGTTATGTTATGTTATGTTATGTTATACCTGGTCTTATAGTAAAATAAGACCGGGTCTTATATTAATTTTTGCTCCAAAGACGCATTTGAGCTGATGGTCCGTCCAGCTAGGTCTTATTTTCAGGGAAACACGGTAGTTTGTGGTAATTTATTACAGAGCCCTAGGAAACTAATACCCTGGCTCTGTTTCATTGAACCGAGACATGTGGCTCTTGCTTGAGAAGAGTTTGTCCATGACACCAGCCTGTGGAGATCTCTTCCTTCTCTGGATGTGGCTGCACCTGATCTTCTCTGGCCATGAGGATGGCAGTTTCTGATCATTTCACACACTAGTTTCACCCCCTTCTTTGGCTCTGGGAATGAAGAGCATACTCAATGCCCATGCCGTCTAGGCTGCCTTGAACAATGCTAATTTCATAGAAAATTCTCATTAGATTCCTGTCAATTAACCACAGGCTTGAAATACTGATGAGGTTTTCATTCTATTTTTATTTTTTTCTATTTAACATTTAGAGAACTTATCCTAGGACACTAATCTCCCATCCCTATTTGAAATGAATAGAGAAATCTTTAGCATTGAATCTCAGGCAAATACATTTTATTTTAACAAAGTGATTGTTGTACAAAGGCCTCAAATGGATTTAAATCCCACAGATCTAATAACCTTATTTTTGTTCCTGAAGAAGGCCAGCCCAAGGTGGCCTGTGCACCAGCGGCCTTTCTTCTGCTTTATCAGATATTGTCGCTCTGGTGACATGTGGTGGGATTTAAAGCTAATACGGGAGACCTTCTGGGACAAGGTCTTGTCCAGAGCCTTTGAATTGCAAGTTGGAATGGAACAGTCTACATAAGACATACAGTACACAAGTCTCGTTGAAAGGATATATGACCCTTAATTTAAGCTTTCTTTTAATTGTATGGAATTCAATTTCTTTAATTTTAGGAGATTGTCTGAATTCAATTGAGCTCAGCAAATTACTTACTGAGTATCTTCTCTGGGAGAAGCCCTTACTAGTCAGCTGTGGGATATACAAAAATGAGTAAGACCCAGTTCCTGTCCTTAGGTGATTGACTCTCTAGTCGGGTCAAGCAACTATGTAACTTCAATCTGGTAATTAAGATACACATGTGCACACTCAAGTACATGCCAAAGGCACTCCAGGGAAAAAAGTAATTAATTCTGAGAGGAATGACTGGGGATGGGCTCATTAGAAATTGGGATATTTGGACTTCCTTTCAAAACATGGAAATTTTATCACTAGGCAAACAATTTTAGAGGAAGGATATTCTAGAAAGGGACCTTGCACAAGCCAGGAGAATGTAAGCGTTGTGGTCTCTGCAGGGCCTGCTAGTATACTGATTTTGTTTCTAAAGGCTGTAGAAGGGAAGACGTGGTAAGAGATGTGTCTCGAAAAGGTATTTGAACTCAATCACTCAGAGCCTTATTAAACATCAGGCTAAGAAGATCATACTTTATCCTGGAGGATATGGGAAGTTTTGCCGGTTTCTGAGCAAAGGAAACATGTAACCCAAACTTTGTGCCATGTTAATGAGGTGTGGATTGAAGCGATAAGGATTTAGTTATAGAGGAAGCTATTATAAAGGTCTAAGGAAGAAATTTTGACCCATGGATTTGGGAAGTAGCTTGGGAAATATAAGTGAAGAAATAGAGTTGAGAAATAATTACAAAATAGAATCAACAGGATTTAGTGACGGATGAGCTATGAGTGTGGAAAGAAGTTAAAGAAGAGTCCAATAAAAGTAGCTTGAGAGCAGGGAGGTTTAAATGAAGTATGCAGAAAACATAGATGGTGAAGTTCTGTAAACAAAGTCCACAGAAGTGCTTAGGTTGAGGACTTGGTAATTTTGAATTGCCGGCAAATATTTTAAATTGGAGCTCAGGAGTTGTAAAATTAGGAGTCAGCAGTGTATAGACTATGCTTGAAGCTACAAAAGATAAGAATATTTAAAAAGTACAGAGTGAGAGAAAAGGTCGGAAGAAAGGGGAGTTTTTGTGGTAGAAAATTTACCTGAACCACGAAGTTCCTGATTTTCAGAGCAAAAACAAACAAAAAAACCCAACTTTTTAAAGTTAGGTTTATTAAAGTATATATAATTTCACATAGTGAAATTCACCCTTTTTAGAGTGTACAGTCCTGTGAGATTTCATAAATACATACAGTTGTGTAACAGAATTAAGATCTAGAGCATTTCTATTCCTCTCCAAAATTTCCTGCATACCCATTAGTAGTCAGTCGCCCAATACCTCAGCCTCTGGGCAACAACTGGTCAGTTTTCTAATTCTATATTTTTGCTTTTTCCAGAAAGTACTATAAATGGAATCATATAGTAGGTAGGCTTTTGAGATTGGCTTCCTGTATTAAGCATAACTGAGATTCATCCAGGTTGTAACGAGTCTTGATAGCTCATTCCTTTTTATTAATGAGCAGTATTTCATTGTGTGGATATATTACAGTTTGTATATTTATTCATCAGTTGATGTACATTTGAGTTGTTTCCAGATTTTGCTGATTATGAATAAAGCCATTATAAACATTTGCTTAGAGATTGTTGTTGAACCATAAGTTTTCATTTCTCTTGGGTAAATACTTAGGAATGGGATTGCAGGGTAGCATGGCAGGTGCATAGTTAACTTTATAAGAAACTGCCAAACTGTTTCCAAAGTGGCTGTATCATTTTGCATCCCCATCTGCCATGAACGAGAGCTCTGTAGTTCTATACTATTGCCAGAACTTGGTTTTGTCATTGTTATTACCCATTAGGTGTGGGGAGTATCTTATTGCAGACTTTTTGGTTTTTTTTTTTTTTGGTATATTGGAAAATGTGCACTCATCTGGGAAAAGGGTCTATAATTCCATCAGATTCTCAAGAGTCCAGGAACCTGAAGGTATAGCATCACTGAATTACAAGCTGGGAGAATGAAGAGGAGTCACAAAAGCATGGAGACGTTTGGAGAAGAGTTTTAGAATTGTAGCGTCTGCAAGGCCAAGGGAAAAAAAAAGCCTATGATGTAAACTAAGAAAAGGATACTATACTCAACAAGGAAAGATTCCTGGTGATCTCTGAGACATCATTTCAGTGGAGTGGAAAGGAGGAGAGGTGAAAAAAAGGAGTGTGCTGGTTTGAAGCCGCAACAAAAAGGAAATAAAGGCAGCGTATGCAGACCATTCCTCTAAATACCATAATAAAAGACAATCCAAGCTAATCCCTTTTACTAGAAAAATCACTTACGAAGAGCCCTAGAAGAGTTAACTTTGATAACAGTGAGCAATGTTACTGGCATGAACACTACTTTTTTTTTTTTTTAATGTGGTTCTTTAATGTGCATTTGATTTTACTGGCATTTACTTCAAGTTTTCTTGAGAAGCAAATTCACTTTACCACTAATGCCACTGACTTGGCTGAAAAGAGCTTTTGGGCACATAGAGTGTTATTGTGGCCATAAGAGCTTTCCCCAAGTACATGTCCAAGGGTTTTACAACATGCAATAAGTGTGCTGTCAGGAAATTTTACAAGTCAGCTGACGCGTGCTGCAGCGCCATAATCATTACCCTTTCCCGGACTGCATGCTGCTGGGCACAACCTCAGCTAATCTATGTGGGCATTTCCCCCAAAACAAAAAAAGATAAATACACTGAAATAGGAAGGGAATCAGCATGAGCTCAGTAAGGATTCACCACTCTATTTCTAGTCTGTGGTTACGCATAGATTACGAGAAAAGTTGTGGAAAGAGAGGAGACAAATATTTAGCATAACTCAGACATCTGCATACAGAGAGCAATTTTCTGAGTCAGGAGGTATAATTTTAATATAAGAATGATCCATTCCTGAGCCTGCCTTTCCTCTCTCTCTCTCTGTCTCTGTCTCTTTCTCTCTTTCCCCCTCTGGTTTTTGAACACCTAAAGAAAATAGGAGGCAGAAAACATAAATTACTCTCCCTACTATTTCTCCTCAGTCACCTACACACACTGTGTCCATATTTTGATTCATGCCGGCTCACTATCTAATGTTGACTGCTTTTTGTTTTTAGTTGGAATTAGGTCAGGCAGATGTGGTCCTGAGCCTCTGAATAGCTTGTCCTCAACTAGTTCATCTCTAAGGGGCTGGTAAAAGGGTATCATGTTGATGCTATGAGAAGACTGGGAATCTACTTCCTCCCCTTTACTTGTCTTGGATGCTAGAGTCACAGCTCCACTTGAATTCTTTACATGCCAATGCTACATCCTAGAACGGATCACAAAACAGGTTGCTGTAACAACTTTGGACCTGAGGCAAAGGCATAGGATGTGGAATCAAAAGAGATGGGTTTGAGATACAGTTCTGTCCCGTGCCATGTTACTAATTCTTCCTCTCTCGTGATTTTCATCAATAAAATAGATACAAATATCTCCTAATTCATACGTCATCTTGCACGGGGTACTCAACCAGTGTTGTGAAAGCTCATCTGAACTAACTCTGGGGCTTTGACAGTTACTGGGCATTGCCATTATCACTCTGTACCAACCGCAGGCCAGTGTACCCCTGCAGCACACAAGGAAACCTACTGGCCCTCACCCTTCCTCTCTGGGAACTGCCATCAGAGCTATTCTTGCCTCAGTAGTCTGTGTCTTCCGCCTGCCTGCCATGCCTTCCTTCCATCTTCTAGAAAAAATTTTTAAATGATATTGTAAGCTGTACTTCCTAACTTAGGCAGCCCGAAAACAGATAAGGTATCATATTTACAGGGCTCTGTGTCTCTCTTTTCTTTCCTTGACTGTTATTACGGTTAAGGATAATCTTTTCAAAGATAGCGTCAATTTTAGTCAATTGGTGGGATGCTCTTGAATGGAGAATTTAGGGAAGTACTGGTGTGAGTAAACCCCCAGGGGCCACAAGGGAGTGAATTATAGATCTAGCTTTCTGATCTATTTGAGGACAGATAGTTATTTTCTTCATATAGGTTCTCTTTGCCCACACCATTACTCCTCAAACATTTCCAGTCTCTGCTGAACCATTTTCCAATAATGTTCCATTTGAATTTACTTGATATTGAATAAGGCTTAAAAAAAAAAAAAGCCTATGTGAACGAAAGCCCTTATCATCTCAGTTTTAGACAAGGCACTACATGTGACTGGTATAAACAGAAAACTTGTCAAGGTGCATGATAGAAAAGATAAATTAGCTTATGATAAGCCAGGATCTAAGATAATGACAGTGTGAATCATGTTTTTTCTCTTGCAGAATTGGGGCCACACACTGCCCTTTGCCTGTAAAAATACAGCCCACTCATACCAATGTAAATATTATGCTTGGGTCAAAGACACACATGGCCCTTTAGGATTTCAAAACTGGGTGAAGACTTTGAAATAATTGTTGAATAGCTGGTTGGTATGTTGATTATCACATGACTGAGTTAGATACTAACTCAGTCTTGCTGAGTGATCTCCTCTTGCTTCAAAGTTCCCCTGAGAAATGATGTGTTTTTTGTTTGTGTTTTGTGATTTGCACTATGTCAAAAAAATAACGTTAACAGTGGAAAGATAAAGTGATTATATATATCAAAGAGACCCTGTTGTTTTTGCCTTATATTTGACAAAATTGGGTGCATTTTAAAAAAAAACACGTAATTTGATAAACTGTATTTATAATGTATGCACAGAGTCTCATAAAGGGCATTGGCAAATATTGAGTGAAATTATATATGCTATTGGCTTCTCTAAGTGCCAAGAAGTTCTGTTGTATGCTTGTTAACCTGGCCTTTCTCCTCAACTCTTTGTTTAGAAAATGATTCTTGTGTTATTTCAAATACCAACTGGGGGTCAAAGAATGAATAGGCCCCTAAAAGAAAGTCTAGAGAGATGGCAATAAGATTCAAATTTCTTTAAAATCTTTAACAATTTTCCCCCATTATATCTACTTGTAAGTCTCCAAACTGCTCTAGGATTTGATTATCCGGAAGTTAGTTTGTAGCAGAATCAACACCAGCGCGTGGGCCTCTTAGCAATGTGCTGTTCCAGCCCTATGTTTTACAGAAGGCACGTTGACCCTGAAGAGGTGAGTGAGGTGGCCTTTCTTTGGTTATCTATGTTGGGAAGATTTTCACCTGGGATATTTGGTTACCATTTAATTAAAATGGTGATTTACTGTATCTACTCACCCTCACCTTCCAAAAGAAAGGTGCCCAGGGTTTTCAACTTTACAGCTGAACCATTGTGCAGCATTTTCATTTGCTGGTCAAGCTTTCTTTGAGGGCTATTTGCCAGCATGGGGTTGTCGTGGGAGCTGGCCTGTGCTCTCACTGATGTTACATTCCTACCACCCCAGAGGGCAGACACTCTCTGGCTCTGCCAGAAAACAACAGGCTATTGATTGGATGAAAAATGAATAAATGTCATTGTAAGGACCTGCTCTCTTAGGAGCAAACTATGTTTGGGCAGAAAATTTAGATCAGAAAACACTGTGTATTGCAATAAAGATAAATACTGTAGGCCATGTATTTTCATCTACTTCACTTTATGGTATTAGCTTTACTGAATGAGCCCAAGGCACTTTTCAAAGCTCAGCTGAATTTTATTTTAAAAGTCAGCAGGGAATACGGAAAATTAGGTTCTGAGAATAGCTAAACATAGACACAGAGCTATGAAGTGGTTAACACCCATGCTAACTACAACCCAGGGCAGTCATTTATGGTATAATCCATGAATGCCAAATACAAGGAAAAAGTTCACTTTTAAAACCATTAGCCCAGTGATAAGATCTTTGAGAATTTCATCCAAAGCACCATTCCCTGACTATTGAGAGTCTCTTAATGTTTGTGAGAGATAACCTCTTGACATTCCTTTTCTGCAATATGCCTTGTCTGGTGAACCTGGAGTTTGGCAGAAAATGATAACACCTTCCCTCCCATGGACTTTGACAAATGATAAGTTCTGAGTCTACCGGAACCACTTTATTCTTATCCAGAGAAATCTAAGAGTCAGCATGTTCTTTTTAGTTAAACCACTCACTTTCTAATTTTTGTTTAACCTTTGACATAGCGCTGTGTTATGTGGCCATGGATTCTGGGCAGTTTTAGTAAAGATTGTGGTATTATTAACAAGGTTAAAATTAATGGTTTTAATCTCATGTGGGTTTGTGAAATTCAGTGATAATGAATATAAGCTACTTTGCAATCTGGGAGCAGGGGGAGGCAGTGTTCACATGTAAAGCTAATATCCTGAGGCTACCACTGTAGCAGCTCGTTTAACACAGCAGGTAACCAGGGTGGTGTATGTGACAGAATGTGGGCCCTGCAGTTACACTGACCAGCATTCAGATGTAGACACTGCCTCTTTCTGGCTATGTTTACTTTTGACAAATTACTTAGTTTTGTGAAATTCCATTTTATTCATCTATTAAAATGGAGCCACAATTCCTATTTCAAGAGCTGTTGTGATGATCAATAAGATAATGTTTAAAACAATATCCATAGTGCTTGATACATAAGTGCTCAGTACAAGCTGATTTTTCAATCTCTCCATCGAAGGGGCTTCGATTATCAGAAGTTCATAATTATTACATGGTTTCAACTAAACACTGATCCTAAAACACAAGCCTCAAAAGAAGCATGAGAATCAAGTTCAAATATCCATAGTTTTAAAATGGCTAATTATTTATGTTAGCATAATTGTGAAAACTTAGAATGCCTTGAAAACAAAAGTTTCATGCCACCTTAGAAGGTGACTCTTTTTGGAAGCACATGTTTCTATTGCTGAGAGAATCAACCCTTCTAGAACATTCTTTTCTAACAAAATAACTGGGGGGAAATTGCTTCATAATTTCCCCTCCCACAAGCTACAATTGCAGTAGAAATATCTTTATCAATCCCTGAACTCTTCGTTTCTTTATTGAAGACATTCATTGAATTCATTTGTGTCATGGGGATTGAAGAGGGAAAGCAGATGCAAAGACAGAGTAGTATTAGTATTAGTATTAGTATTAGTATTAGTATTAGTAATGATAAAGATGTCTAACATTTATAAAGCTATATGCCAATTACTTTGCAAACATCTCTTTTAATCCCCACAACACCCCTATGAAGAGAGGAATATGTTATCAACTTCATTTACAGATAGACACTGAAAAACAGACAGATGAACTAATTTGTCCAAGGCTTTCTCTCTAGGAGCATGGAGGTGGGAATTTAAATGCAGGTTATCTGAATGCGGAGCCCTGGTCTGTAGACTGCCACACTGCTGAGAGCCTAATAGCAATGAATCAAGAAAAAGGATAGCTACAGAGAGAGCTCCACAACATGCTGCCTAGTGTGGATATCCCAGCTAGGATATCCCTGTAATGGTGAGGTTCTCTGGAGATACTCACTGTTCTTTAATGAAAGTGAAGATGGCTATCATATCCAAATCTACTCTTAAGTAAATGAAAAGATTAGAGTTTGGGATAGTGGTATTTGGCAATATCTGTTTATCCTGGTAAGACTGAAAGGTACCTGTGAATCCTCAGGACCTAGCTCATGATATAAATATATAGAATAAAAGATATAATACTATAAAGCAACACAACCATGCTATAGTTTCCCAAAATTCTTAAAAACAAACTCGTGATTAGTAATAAACACATTAAATAGTAAAATGTAAAAATAGGAGTAATATCAACAGGAAATTTCAAGTTTGTGTTAAGTACAGACGTTATTTTCAGATAGGTGTCACAGCTGAAACACAATATGAAAAAAATCTGTGATTTCTATTGGGGACAAAGACAAAGGTGCTGCTAATGTCACCAAAGTTTCCTGCTGATATCTTAGCATTTGAAAGAAATGCTAAGTTCCAGTTAAAGGTTAGTGAAAATACGTATGTAAATTTTTTCCATCTAAGTTCAAAGATCCTTCTCAATTGTAACCTCCTACTTTTTTTGGAGGAGTCTAGGGACCCCAGGTAAAGACCTTGTATTGGCATCAGACAGGGCTTAGCAGAACACGGCTCATAGTGAGAGCTCTATAAATTACTCATTCCTTCACAGATTTTTCCTTTTAGGAATTTAAATGATGCCATGCTATTAGGGTAAACCACATGAAATTGCCAATTTTGTAGGTTAAAAAAAGAAATTTTGTCAATTCCATTTGTTTCAACCAAATATAATTTACGAGCTCTGTAAATTGTCTTGTGAAACTATTTTAATTCTTTAGTATGTATACTATGAGATATTTCTTCCCTAAGAAAGTATTACATTTGAGTATTTCTTTTGATTCTTTCCAGTATTTATTGGCAAAGACAAATGGACACATATTGGAGTTATTCTGAGATTTATGATGCTTCTTAAGATACATCTTTATCTTCTTAATTATAGAACATTTGTTATATCTGTGATTTACTCATTCCTAATGATTCATCTAAATCTGGAAAATGTCTCATGTTGCCAAAAAGTTTAGTCTCACTAAATTGGAGGAGGAAATCCATGACCTAGATGCATTCAGGTGACACATATTATTTGGAATGACACTTTAAATAAGTTGCGTCAATCGCCCCCAAATGAATATAAGGTCCTTACAACAAAGTTATCATTGCTGGTTTACTTTTCTGTAGCCCCAGTTAGATGACAAATTCTGAGGGTAGGGTTTCTCTCTCTCTTGTCCATTATAGTATCCCCAGAACTTAGCTCTGTGCCTAGCACAGAGTAGACATTTGATAAATATTTGTTGAATGAAAGATTGAAGCGATAAAGAAATGAAGAAATGCTAGACTCATCAACTTCTCTTCTCACCTCCAGCTGATAGAAGCGTCATTGGGCTACTATGATTCTGGTGTGGTTTGCCATCCACATTCCAGTGTTAACTTTGCACTCTCAGAAATATTGTTAATTCAATAAAATACAATTACATGGAGGGAAATAGTTTATTGAGCACTTAAAAAGATTGCTTTTGAAGACTTAACACATTTTGTTCACAGACAGTAGTTTAGTGGTTACCGGAGGAAAAGAAGGTTAGGGGTGGTAGATGACGGTAAAGAGGATCAAATATATGGTGATGGAAAGAGAACTGACTCTGGGTGGTGAGCACACAATGTAATATATAGATGATGCATTACAGAATTGTACACCCAAAATCTATGTAACTTTACTAACAATTGTCATCCCAATAAATTTTAATTTAAAAAATGGGCTCTTCGTATTTTTAATTGACCTATTGGAGCTCAATCTTCATCCTAAAAACTGACAATATTTTCCCCAGTTTAAAATTCATCTTTTGGCATTGTTTGTGTATGTGAATATGTTTGTTTTTGCCAAGTCAGTGATAAATATTATTCTATATTTGAAAAGGTATTTTCAATATTACAAAAAATATTTAGTTTTGTTTCATTCTTTTATAGTTTAATGTCTTTATATTCACATCTTTGATCCATCTGATTTGAGGATAAGGAATTATGTAGAGACGTGGCTTTATTATTTTCCAAATGGCTACCTAGGTTTCCCAAAAGTTTTTATTGTAAACCTATTTTTTTCCCCACTGACTTGAAAATCCAGCTTTATCTCAGACACCCTGTCATAAACTTGTGATCATGTCAGAGTTCTTGCCAATGAGCTCTCTATTGTTGCAAACCACAATTACTGTTGGTTAATCCACACTTGCTATTTTCTTTCCCAGAATTTCCTTTGCTATTCTCACATGTTTATTTCTCAGATAAACTTTATAGTCATTTTGTAAATTCCCCTGAACTTGTGATTTTGATTAAAATTTTATAAGAATTTAACCCAGTGTCTGACAGATTTCAGCCCTCAATAATTGGAATACACAGTAGTAATTTCAATAATAATTATGATTACCACATCAAATGTAATGACAGATATGAAGAGGATTAATATCTTTACAATATTGAGTCTTCTTATCCAAGAAAAAATTTGGATAATTTCCATTTATTTAAATTTTACAAAAATCTACCTCAATGCAGCTGCTGCTTGACTTACAATGTGGATTTGTCCTGATAAAACCATGGTAACTTGAAAATATAGTATGTCTAAATTGCATTTAATACACCTAATCTACCAAACATCATAGCTTAGCCTAGCCTACATTAAAAATGCTCTGAACATTTACATTAGCTTACAGTTTGGCAAAATCATCTAAAACAAAGCCTATTTTATAATAAAGTGTTCAATATCTCAGGTAATTTATTGAACACAGTAGCAAAAAACACTGGCAACACAGTACACTCTAAACCAGGGGAGTCCAAACTGTGGCCCGGGGGGGCCAACTGAGCCCCGGGGGCCAACTGCGGCCCGCGATCCATTTTTTATTGGCCCGCAGCAAATTCCAAAAATATATTTAGTTTAGTTAAATAAACCAGGTGAGGCAATATGTACTTCACCTCGAGTGAGTGGCCCGGCTGTTTGTGTATTTTACTGCATTTGGCCCTTGGTAAAAAACGTTGAAAAAAGATTGGATACCCCTGCTCTAGAGTGTCAGTTGTTTACCCTTGTGATGCCATGGCTAACTGGGAGCTGTGGCTTGCTGCCATCACCCAGCGTCACAAGAGACTATCATGCCTCATATCACTAGCTCAGAAAAGATCAAAATTCAAAATTTGGAGTACAGTTTCTACAGAGTGTGTATCATTTTCAAACCCTCGTAAAGTCAAAACAATTGTAAGTTGAACCATCATAAGTTGGGGACCATTTGTAGTTGAAATGTTTTTCTAGTCTACTCACTGTCCTCTCTTGCAACAAGTATTTTACACCTTCCTCAAATCTCTTTTATCAGTGTCTATACTTTTGTCGAGAAAATCGATACCAGCTGGCTACAACTCCTTCATCTACCTCCAAAGTTGGAAACCTACCTCCATTTGCATTTCTTCTCTCCTTCTTCATCCCAGTTTTAAATGATCTTAAAACTGCTTAATCCAACAGTCATTTCCATGCCTCATCTGATTTGATTTCTCAGCAGAATCTTTAACAGGGTTACCTATTTCTTTCTTGAAATAATCTCTTCTGTTGGCGTCCCAATATCACTTTCAGATTTCCACTGCCTCTCTGATGGCTTCTTCTAAATCTCCTTGACCTTTAAATGTTCAAATTTATCAGGAATTTTCTCTGGGCCACTTCTTTTTTTTTCTCTTCTCACTCTCCGTTAATGACCATAACTACCCTCTTAACTTTAAATATCACCTAAGTAGTCCCTGGTTACCCGCGGTTTAGCCTTCCATGGTTTAAGCTATCCACGTTAAGCGTAGTAAAAAATATTAAATGGAAAATTCCAAAAATAAACAATTAATAAGTTTGAAATTGTATGCTGTTCTGAGGAGTGTGATGAAATTTTGTGCCACCCCGCTCCATCCCACCCAAGACGTGAATTATCCCTTTGTCCAGCATATCCACACTTTTATGCTCCCCACTCATTCGTCACTTTGTAGTGGTCTGCTTATCAGATCAACTGTCATGGTATCACAGTGCTTGTGCTCAAGTAACCCTTATTTTATTTAATAATGCCTCCAAAGCCATCCACATAACTTTTATTATGGTATATTGCTATAATTGTTCTATTTTATTATGATTATTGTTAATTTCTTACTATGCCTAATTCACAAATTAAACTTTATCATAGGTATGTATGTATAGAAAAAAATACAGTATATGTATTTTAGTACTATCTTTGGTTTTAGACAACTACTGGGGGTCTTGGAATGTATTCCCTGTAAATAAAGACTAAGAACTTTTATCTTTGGCCCATACCTCTTTTCCTGTGTTTCATTTGTAAATATCTACTTGAATATTTGAAATCTTAATTTGGAAGTCTCGTTGATACCTTATTTTAGATTTATTGAAACATACCATTCCCTACCCCACTTTAGATTTGTATTTCCTTTAATTCTCCCCACCTGGGAATGTGGCTTCTCCATCTGCTTCATTACCCATGTCAAAATCTGGGTATAATCTAGGACACCAACATTTCACATTCAAATCATTACTAAATCTGTCTAGTATTCTTGAATCCATTCACTTATCCTCATCTTTTCTTCCCCCACCCAATTCCAAGGACACCACCACTAACCTGGACTCCAATGTCAGCTTCTTTTTGTGCGTATTTTTAGGTGTCCTTTCCAACCAAGCTGTTCTCTGCCTGGAAGTCAAAATAATAGTTTAAAAATATAAACTTGATATTATTGCTTCCTTGATTGAAGCATTTTAGTGGCTTCCCATTACTCTCATAAGAAAGTTACTGTAATCCACAAGGTCCAGTATAACCTGTCCTCAAACTATTTCTTCAGCATCACTTTCTGGCAACCTTCCTTATGATCATTACTCTCTGCTAAGACCCTTTCAAAGGTGAAAATCTTTTATTTTTGTCCTCTGATTTTGTGTGGTCAATTCCTATTCATTCTTTTTTTTTTTTTTTTAATTCAAGTTTATTGGGGTGACAATTGTTAGCAAAGTTACAGAGATTTAAGGCGTTCAATTCTGTAATACATTGTCTATATATCGCATTGTGTGTTCACCACCCAGAGTCAGTTGTCCTTCCATCACCATATATTTGATCCTCACCTACCATCCCTCCCCCCCTTACCCTCTGATAACAATTCCTACTTTTTCTTAGGCTTCACTTTAAATGTTACATCCTCAAGTAAGTCTTTCTTGACTCTTGAGTACAGATTAGATTCCAGTATGTGTATGCACTTGTGACACCTCATACTTTTCCTCCAACTGTATTATAGTAGTTATTATGTAGTTTTTTCTGTGTTTATTTCTTTATAATCTATTTCTATTACTAGAGAATATTCTACATGATCCCAGGGACTTTGTCATTTTTAAAACCTTTTTGTTTTAAGATAATAGTAGAGACACATGCAGTTTTAAGAAACATTACAGAGAGATCCTGTGTACACTTCACCCAGTTTTCCCCAGTGGCAACATCTTGAATAACCATGGTACAATATCACCACCAGGAAATTGACATCATAGAATCTGCCAACCTAATATAGAGACCATTTTTACATGTGCTTTTCAGTGTGCATGCATGTGTTTCATTTCATGCAATTTTGTCACATGTGGATTCATCTGACCACCACCACAGTCAAGATACAGAACAGTTCCATAGTAAGGATCCTTCATGCTACCCTTTTATAGTGACAGTCACCTCCCTCCCTATGATGTTTTAAATTTTAGTGTCTATATTACTTAACACAGAACTTGGTACATAGTGGATATTTAAAGGCTATTTCTTACATGAATAAAATAAATTATGTAATTTATTAAAGCTGGAATTCATTAGAAGAACAATTTACCACAAATGAAAAGGATTTATCCCTAAAAATTCATGGGAGGAAACTTTAGCAAAATAACATTTCATTACAATATTTTAAAAAAGAAATTCTAATACTAAGCAAAAATATTAAAATATGTCAATTTTGCAATAAACAATTTTTCAAAGTATAGAACTATCCTTTCTTCCTATGATAAAAGAACCCACTTTCAAAGAGAAGCAAGTATTAATTCCATGATAAAAACATGTTAGTCTCTTTGAACAGGGATGTTTGCTGTCACTATAACTATTCTATGTTATTTTAGAATCTGGCCAATGTAATAAGATATGAAAAAGAAAAAAAAAAGCTTGATATGAAGAGATTGTCAATATCCTCCAGACAAAGACCACCAAGAACATACCTGTTGTTCAAAAATTTGGGTTTATTATTCATTGCAGTGAGTGAGAAGTTTTGCTAGGGAATAAAGTGAATGGAGAATTGTGAAGTATCTCAGTAATAAGATATTGGAAAAGATTGATTATGTAATTTAAGTGATTTGGGGGAGGGTTTAAGGAAGCAGGGTCTATTCTGCATAGGATGCTGTCATGAACTGGCAATAACTCTAAGATTTTGGTATCTTGAGAAACCCTTTCTAGAACTGTTGGAGACTAGACCAAAGCTAAACCTGTAACTGGTAAAAAATGCAACAATCACATATTTTAGTCAAAATAGGAACGTATTTGGTATTTTGTGGCTTGGACATTGTTCATGTCTTGTCTCTGCTCAAATCTGATCACACAGTGCTTTTGGTTTTGTTTTTGTCTGGACCCTTGATGGCCACAGTATGGCCTCGATGTTGATGTTCTGTGAAATTTGTATATTTAATGGAAGAATGCCCAGACCTGTCAAATAGTATCAGGACAGCTCTTGGATGTCAAGGACTGCTTTCTTTTTCTCAAGACAATTAACATTATTTGCAAACCATATTGATATCTGTACATAAACTTGCAATAAGAAGTTAACTATATCTGTACATAAACTTACAATAAGAAGTTAACTATTAATATTTATCAAGAGTACATTATTAATATTTCCATAGAAGACAAAGATACTTATATACATATATATCAGCAATAGGTCATTTTAAAATAATGAACAATAGATTTCTTTCATAATAGAAAACAAATACATAAACTGGGATTAAACTTAGTAAGATATGTCAAGGAACTTTAGATAGAAAAAAGAACAAACTTTTACTCACAGAAGATTAGTCAAAACATTTAGAAATGTTCTTAGTACATATTGTACATTTCTTTTTATATATTTTGTAATATCTCAACTACTTCAGATATCTGCTTTCCCCATTTCTCTTCTCAGAGTATCAGAATGCCTATTATGAAAGGAAAACTGCCTATTATGAAAGGAAAAAGAGTTCTCTCCTAAGTGTATTTTGAGGTCTAGTCTACCAAATTGAAAGGAATAGAAAAAAGCTGGCGAGGGACTGTAAATCTTTGTGAGCAAGTATTATCTAAGAAACAAAATCTAAGGTTAAGAATTTACCTTCTAAAAATAAATAGCATGCCATGGGGATTGGATGGGTTATAAACAAAGCAACTAAGTCATTATCTTGTAAAACCACAATATATTAATGATAGGAAGATTTTATATATATATATATATATATATATATATATATATATATATATATATAAAATGTGTGTGTGTGTGTAGGTAAAGTTAGTGAGAAAAGACTAAAAATACATTATTTTGCCAAATGATAACATAAGATTCTTCCCTTGTTCTTTAAGAGGTAGTAATGAGCACAGTTATGCAAATTAAAAGATTTGACTACAAATTCCTAGTAGGCTGTGGGACTGTGGGCAGGTTATTTAACTTCCAAGTTTCAGTTTCTTCATCTGGAAATGGGGCACATGTCCACAACTTGGCACTTTTAATAATTAAGTAAGACAATACATTAAAAAATAAGAGCGACCTTAGTGCTTGATACAGCAGTTTCTCAGAAAAGAAAATGCTAATATCCTACATTTACCCTTTTCCCATTTTCTGCTGAAATTGATTTAGAAGTAAGACGAATTTAGGTTACTGTTCTGAATAAATACCTGACATCAAGTATTGTGAACCCTAATGCTGCCTAACTCTGAATGCAGTAGAAGTTCAGTAATGTGACTTACAGTGGTACATTTTAAAAATTTAAAAAGACTTTCAGACAACCACCTTAAAAGGGTTCTGATCACCAATTCCAATATGTGTAAGTGGGTTCCCACACACCACCAAGTAATTCTCCAACAACAGCTGGGTGTCTTACAATTCAACACTTTCTACCTGGAGAGAAGCATCCGATTCCACAGGCTAAGGGCTCAGTCCCACAGGACTGATGCCAGTTGCACCAGTCTTGATGCCTCCTTCAGATGCCAATTGCAAGTCCAGGTTGTTACCTGTACTTCTGACTGATTGGCTATAGAGCAGAGGTTTCCATGCCACACCCATCTTAAGTTCAATTAATTTGCTAAAGTGGCTCAAAGAAGTCAGAAAAACATTTTATAACAGGTATATTATAGATGGTTATAACTCAGGACCAGCCAGATGGAAAAGATACATGGGGCAATGTATGGGGAAAGAACTTGGAGCATCCATGCCCTCTCTAGGCATGCCACTTTCCCCAAATCAACACATGTTCACCAACCCGAAAGCTCTCCAAACCTCCTCCTCTTTGGGGTTTTTATAGAGGCTTCTTACATAGGCATAATTGATTAACTCATTGGCCACTGGTGATTGAGTCAACCTTCAGCCCCTGACCCCTCCCTGGAAATCAGTGGGTGGGACTAGAAGTTCCAACCCTCTATTCGTGATTGGGTCTCCTGACAGTCAGCCCTCATTCTTAGGTGCTATCCAAAAGTCACCTCATTTAGCATAAACCCATTTCACCTTTATTGCTCTAAAGAGTTTTGGAACTGAGGACCAGAGACCGAGTATTGTAATAGAAGATCCTCCTGTTGCTCTTATGCTTAAGAAATTCCAGGGGTTTGGGAACTGAGAGCTAGGAACCATGCATGATGATAAAATATACATGAGAAATGTGTATTTGGTTCCCTGAATGACCAAATATATATTTCTTACAAATCACCAAATCGCTCACCTTTTCTGAAGTTCTTCGATGTTAGGCTGCATTAAGACTTTCTGATCCTCCTGGTGTAAAGACACATATCTTTTATTTTCTGCCTACTAGTAGTATGAATCAAAATGCCAGTAGAGATCACAGGTGGAAAACTAACCCCCTGGTGCTTTTCCATGGAAATACTGGAGCAGAAATGTGACTCTGATACTATTTATCTCGTTCTCATTGAAGACCTGATCAACCACTACCAGAGAATTGTCTCCCTTGATTATTACGTGAAACTACTCTATTGGGATCATCCATCAAGTCCCAATTTTCCTCAGTCAGAGAGGGTTTCAAAGCATTCTTCCTTAAGGAGTTGCTTCTACATCACCTCTCTTGCTCCCCACCCCCCTTCATCCCAACAGGCTAGGATTTGCTTGAGGCTATGACTACTATTAAAAGCAGACTTGTAGTTATCACTCAGGACTTGGGAGTCTAGTCCCATTCTCTTGTTCTCTGTCTGGTGACTTGCTGGCTTTCCTTGACATTGCTGTCCCCCCCATCTTTCCAACCCTGTCTGGGGCTGACTTAGTGGAGCCTTTCCTTATCTCTGCACTGCTCTAAAGCTGAACACCAGAGATATTTACAAACTTGACTTGGAATGAACTTGGAGCCACCAAGCTCAAGTCTCTCGTGAGCCAAATCATTATTTAATCAAGTTGGTGGATGGGGAAGAAAAGAACAAAACCACTTAAATATGGATGATAATAGTCCCTGACTTCACCTCTACTTGTGAGAAATAATTACTCTTCCCAGTGACACATACAGTAAGTCAGAAGATTGCCATTTACTGCTCTTGCTTTTAGTGTATTCCTCATCATTATATATGGCACTCCATCTATCAGCAAAAAATTAGGTTTCATTGACATATAGGTTATAAATTCATCCTGGAAAAAATAAGACTCCTTTTCTGACATGAGTATATAACATATGAGTACATACAACTTAGTTCAGTCATAATTTAATTATAATATGCAGTATTTGTAAATTTTGTTCTCATTTTATCTACACTTTTTTAATGGTTAAACGCTCTTTGATCCATAACTTTCTTTCTATTCTGTATTTTTCTCAGTTGAGAACTTTTTAAATTGAGAAACTATTTTTGTCCATATCTTCTATAAAGATTGCTAAATTTCCCTTGGAAATATTAATTACTGTTTGAAAGAAATATACAGGAGAAAAAATATTTTTATTGTCAAAATTTGAATAACATAAGATCATTACTAATTGGTTTACATGAATATTAAGTTTCTTCGGTCCTAATACAAATCTGTATATGCTAGCTGTCATTGCAGTTCCTTTGCTTAGCACTTTATTGATATTATCTCAGTTTATCTTCATATCACCCTAACAAAGTAGATAATATATTACTTTGCCTATTTTTAAAATATACGTTGCACTTAAGACTTTAAAAAAGTGAGGTAATTTTCTCAAAGTTACACAACTAATTAATGACAGAGCTACAATCCAAAATTATATACTACATTCAATTTTAACATGAGACATAAACTTTTTTTCCCTTTCTAGGATGTGATAGGCAATAACTTTGCCAAATTTACATAATTAAAAATTAATCAACTAAACAAATGTAGCAGATATAAATTTCCATATATTGAGGTGTGTAAAATAGCACTTTTTCTACGGATTACAGCAACTTAATTTCTGATTCTAAGTCCTGTTATTCTCAAGCCTTCTAGCATCCTCACCTGTCTTGCCCCAGAGCCCAAGAATGCCTCTCATGCTGTCTGAGAACCTAACATGATCCCATGAGTGAAGGGACTTTTGTAAGTTGATCCCTGGCCAGTTAGCCTAGATGTATCTTATATCCATTCTTCTTTGAGGGTTTGCCACCTCCTTGGAATTGATGCCTTGAAGGTAGAACCTGAGTCCATACTATTCTTGGACCCCCAGAACTTTTTCCCTTGTCTCCACCCCATCGTTTTGTTGTTGTTTTGTTTTTGTTTGTTTTTATCTGGGGGCAGTAAAAGGGGGACCTGGCAATTGTCTGCTCTCCCCACTTCTCCAGTTGCTCTGTCTATGTCCGGGAATCCCATTTTTTATTATCCACACCAAATTTTCTTCATTCACCAAAGGGTTTAGGCCTTTGGAAAATAAAAGTACAACTACTGATGCCCTGCTCCTTCTTCATACCCTTAAGATGGGAGAAAATGTGGTATAGGAAAAATACAGGATACAATATATAAATTAATATCTCAAAACATAACCAAAACCTACAAATATTTAGGAAGTATGAGAATTGTCTTGGTTCTGAAGGAGCATGAGAGTGGGCTGGATTGTGCCAAATGAATAAAAGATGTCCCTATTCCTATGAGCTCACTACATTAATAATTAGAATAAAAAAAACAACACTAATATCTATGAAATAGTCAGAGAACAATGCCAAACTGTGTGGAGGAGAGAACTTAGAAAGAGCTGAAATACAGAAATATCAAAGTATTTTAATAATACCTACTGCCAAATTAATTAGATATTACCAATACAATTCATCTATTAGGCACCAAGCACTCTACCTGGCACCAGGAATGCAAAGAGGGAGCATCATTTTATCTTCCAAGTCAGGGGTGGGGTGCTGAAGATGGGGAGAAGAAGAGGGAGAGACATTGGAAAATACTTTTTAAAGGATAGGATTTTGAGCTGGGTATTAAAGAAAGTAGAATTTTGCAGTGGAATTATGATTAGAGAAAACACTGCATGCAAAGTCAATGATAAAATCGGTCCAGTTTTCAGTTCTTTCTTTCCCCCCAAACTTGGGAGTGAGTCTTGTTAGGAAAAAGAAATAGCAAGAGTGGAGGGAAAGGATTTTTTCATCGAATATGCTTTGGTTAGAGACTTCCTCATAGGACATGAAGGAGTGGGAAAGGGCTAGCTCAGATTCTCTCCCTGAGATGGAGGATGACAGTTGAAACAAAAACCATGGCCTGCAAAATTGTCCACAAGGTCAAAATTGTATAATACCTCTTTGTTTAGATCCATATGTTTCAAGATTGAACCATAGTCAGAATGACATACCAGTAACTCTACAAAGATCATGTGTTCTATAAATGAGATCTCTGAGTATGCCAGCAACTTGTCTGCCTGGTTTACAAATTCTGAATGATCCATGCCAAGACCATCTATGACTAACTGCAGCCCCCAGGTCCTACAAGTACCTGTCCCTAAGCTCCCCCTCTTTTGACTCACTCCGTGGCTCCCTCACTTTGGCTTGTCTCTCGCTGTAGCAGACTCAATCAACCCAATATTTCTTTTCTTTTACTATAGGTGTGTACCCGGTGGTTTCTGGACAATGACTTTTAATAAATCAAGGTCTATCAAGATTTGTCAGAAACCCTTCCTACTACTGTAGGACTGGACGCTTACGGATAGCCTTAACTAACAGCTCTACGCCTCCTCCTCAAAGCTGCTCCATCTGTCACAATAAGCCAAATCTCACTACCCATGTGAGCTCCAAATATTTTGTTGAGCCCCTCAGCGTTGGTTTTGTTTTGTTTGTCTTATGGATAAAATCTTCAGGACTTTTTGGTTACATGACCATATTTGTACAATTCTCTTACAGTTCTGTCAAAGTATCATGAATACTTCCATACCACTCTTCCTCCTGTCTGGTGTCTGTGTATTGGCAGTCCTCTGGTATCTCTCATACATTCAGAGGGCAGGAAACAGGCATAAGTCCAATAAACTTGCATTGCAGTTTGATAGTCGGTGATCAAACATCACAGTTTTATGGAAGTTGTTTTTTTGTTTTGTTTTGACATTTGTAAGCATCAGAGCTTCTTGTCCTTTTGGGGAGGGGATGAATGTTTGTTGAATCATTTGGCATGGTAGCTCCTGTGAAGTAGAATTTAATACTCTGGAGATCACATATTTTGTACTTGAAACATGGACAAACCCTAAGACAAAAATCATTATTAAAGTTTGAAACATATCTCATATGTTTCATAATCAATTTGGATTTCTTTCTTTCACTGGGGAAAGCCAGCTGCGATGTCATGAAGATATTAAAGCAGCTCTGTAAAATTCTACATGGTGAGGAACTGAAACTTCTGCCATCATTTATTTGTCAGTCTTGAGTGGCCACCTTGGAAGTGGATCCTCTAGCCCCAGCCAAGCCTTTAGATGACTGCAACCTTAGCTAGCATCTTGACTACAACCTCTTGAGAGACACCAACCAGAACATCCTAGCTAAGCCATTCACAAATTCCTGACCCACAGAACTCTGGTAAGAAAATAAATGCTTATTTGTTTTAAGCCATTAAGTTAGGGACAATTTGTTCTACAGAGATAGATAACTAACATAACAGATAATTAATACCAAGATCGGGCCATTAATACAATAGATAGTTAATATCAAATGGACTTTTTATTTAATTTGGACATGGATAGTTTATCTTTGCCTGCGTCTGTAGGATTAGTTTCACACCTACTTATTGTTAAGGACAATGGTTTTGGAAGTACCATAACAATTGGACAAGAATTCTACTAACAATTTAGAATCTTGAACCAGCAGAAAGCTAAAGTTCACCCTTTACTGATATCTTATTCTATTTCTTCCAGAAGACTCAATTTCTGATTACTGCCGGGGCCTTTAGGTAATTATATAAGGAAGAAACAGAAATTTCTGTGGATGATAGGTGTGGTATGATAAGTGTGGCCTTTAAAGTGGCCCTTAATGATCCTGCCTCTTGATATTTATGCGATTATGTTATTCCCTCCCTTTGAATGCAGACTGTACTAGTGATTTGCTTCTAAATAGTAACATATGATGAAAAAAGGGATATATTTTGCAAGATTAGGATACAAAAAGCACATGGCTTCCATCTTGCTTGCCTTCTCTTACTCTCTTACTGGCTTACTCAAGGGAAGCCAACCATCTTGTTGTAAGCTGCCCAGTAGAGAGGTCCACTTAGCAAGGAAATGATGTCTTTAGTCAACAGCCATCAAATTACTAAGACCTCAGATCACAGTCCACAAGGAACTGAATCCTTCCAACAAAGGACTCAGAGGAGATCCTCCCCCAAATGGGCTTCAGTCAACACCTTAATTGTAGACCTGTCAGAGACCTTGAGCCAGAGGTATCCAGCTAAGCCATGCCCAGATGCCTGAAACACAGAAACCATGAGACAATAAATGTTTGTTTTAAGCCACTAAGTTTTGTGATAACTTGTTACACAGCCACAGATAACTGTGTAACAGTTATATAAAACAAGATTAAATTGTTCTGGTTAATTTTTATAATAAAATTTTTTGTCACATTTTATATATATACACACACACACACACACACACACACACACACACACATATATATATACACATATCACTATGTTATATAATATTACATAACAATATTAGAATGGAGGTTTTCTCTTCCATTGAGGTTTTACTCATAATCAGTTTTATAGGAATTTTGTCATTGATTATCCTGGGAGTAAGAATATATTATGATCAATAAGGACATTGGAAAATCATTAATTTGAGCCATAAAGTTTATTATAAATGTCACCAGTTGACAGACATTTAAATCTATAGAGAAGAGTCTTCTTTTTAATCTCATTATTCTGTTGATAATTATCATACTAGCCATGTATGAGCATGAGTATGTATTTCTTTTTAACCTGGATTATATTTATAGTAATACATTTTACTTAAGCATAACCCAGGAATGATGAACTTCTTGTTTGATCTGTCAAGTTTTTATTTCCTTTTTCATACATTTGCTTAATAAGAGAACAATTGAAGTTGTTTGGAAATAATTAAAATTTGGAAATTTCCAAACAAATCTAATTTTTATCTTTTATTCCATAAAGCAAAGGAGTAAATATTTATATAGAGACATCATTAACCATTTTATTCTTTGGAGCTCAAATTTGGCAAAGACTAAATCAAGAAGAGTTGTTTTCAAAAAATAAGGAGATGTGTTATTAAGGAGTTACCTCTTGAAAAGGCACAAGGCTTTCTTTTCCAAGAGACTCTTTCAAACATTTAAGGAGTAGGTTTATGAGGTGTGATCAAGCAGTACAGTGAATGTTTAAATTAAAAAAAAATATTTCAGTAAAAGACACATTGCCATTAATCCCCCTCAATATCCTCCCCCTTGCTTCGAACACACTTATTCTATCATTCTTGCCACTTTTTGAAGCAGTTCTGGAAGTCCTCTTTCATGTGTCTTTACTTCATCCTCCATCATGACAATGCTCCATGTCACACATCACTTCTGGTACAATTTCTGTCAAATAAACACATTATGGTGTGTCCTCATCTACCGTATTCACCGGATATGGCACTATACGACTTCTGGCTCTTTCCCAAAGTCAAAATGACCGTGAAAGGTAAACATTTTGAATTGATTCAGGACACCGAGGCAGCCATAACAATACAACTAAAGACACTCATGAAAGAGGACTTCCAGAACTGCTTCAGTAAGTGGCAAGAATGATGGGATAAGTGTGTTCAAAGCGAGGGGGAGTATTTTGAGGGGAATTAATGGCAATGTGTCTTTTACTGTAATAACGTTTTCTTTTTATTTAAATATTCACAGCATTGTTTGATCATACCTCATATGTTATTTAAACTCTTGGGGGAGGTATAGAAACAGAGAGAGAATGTTTCCTTATATATGTTTATGAAGCTATAGACTCTGGGAGCAATCCTGACAGAATGAATGAGCAGAGTGGCAGTAGCAGGCACGGGATGTCCAGAGAACAGGGCAGGAGAATCTCTCAGAGCAACAGAATGAAGAAGGACCTCTGGAAAAATTTGTACTTGATCCTAATTCTGATCGACTATCTGTGCCAGGGAAGGATTTTGTGCTTGTTGGATATAGTAATTGGCAGTAGAACCAGTCCTGAGTCTCCTAAAAATGAGATGTATACTGTTTCCACTTAAGATCCACCTATCTTCCCATTTGTGTTTTTTTAAATCAATGTTAAATTCTGGCATCAATTACAGAATCTGAGGTTCTAACTCCTTATTACAGAACAAGCTAAAGGGAGAAATTTCCCTCATAGTCATCTTTTCTTATTTCATATCTATCCCTTGGCGATCTCTTGATGGAGTTTCCATAGAAACCAGTTAAATAAGAAAGTAGCTATGTAAAGGTTTCCTAGATGACTCAATTATTTTCATTTAGAAAACAATCAGGGGCTGTCACATCTTTGCCCGTGCTTAAAAAAAAAAAAAAAATTCCTAGAGTCTCTGCATCTGCAGGACTAAAGTAAGCCAGTAAACACACACACACACACACACAACTAAACACTAGAGAGAGAGAGAGAGAGAGAGAGAGAGAGAGAGGGTTTAGTGAGCACATGAACAATCATTTCAAAGGATTGCTAGGTGCTGGGAAAGTGGATTCCAAGGAGATAACACTGGGGGTCAATGAAAGGCTGTTTCTGGTTCTGCCTGTGTTTTAATATATAACCATCAATATCCAGCTGACTTGGAAAAAATTCATGTGATATGAATGAGGCAGAACAGGTACAAAATTCTATTACACACCTGAGACTTGGCTATGGTCTTTCTTTCTTCCCTTTCTTCCTGCCCCTAAAACCCTAAGGCAAGGAACAAAGCCTTCTAGACACTGGCAGATGAGTCAAGGTACTGCGGCCCAGACAAGCTAAGCACCAGCTCTGCACCACGCAGACTCAAAGGCATTTAAGAAACCACAGCCTTCTGGTTTGGGGGCTCCTGCCTTCTTAATTAAATCATCACAGACTGTGTACGTAGAGTTCACCCACAACGCAAACAAACACCGTAGATCACCTTGGGGCTATTGGCCTGCAGAAATGTCCATTGGGATGTGATTCATTGGGGAAGAGGGAGGCCTCTGAGAGCAGCCAATCAGAGTGTAGCCCAGGGAAAAGTCACTTAGCTCTTACAGGAAGCCATCTAATTATGTTACTGTAATCCTTAGGCTTGCATTTTTCAGCCACCTCAACACGAACTCACAGACTTCACCGATTATGTAATTACGGAAAACTTCACAACAAACACGAAGATTCCTTCTGGAGGCCACATTGAGGACTGGGACGTGCATTTGAGCGTGGGAGGGAAGCACACGGCTCACAAAGGGAAGAGCAAAGAGATTTATTGAACTTAAAAGGCCGCCGTTTAAAAGGGGGCCTCTACCAGACCTCCCTTTTCGTGTGCACATTTTTTGCACCTGCAACTGTTTGTGGGCTGGAAAGCAATAGCCTCCCCCCTTCTCCCAAGAGACCATGCTTTCATGCCTTGGCCCCAAATGTGTCATTTTCCTGCCAGGGGAGAGAAATCAAAAGAAACAAAGTTTTTAGAACTTTGCTGTAAAGAAAATAATAATTCTGAGAAGGATTGGAGCCACATTTTCAGGTTAGACACAGTTGTTAGAGAAATGTCAGAAGCGAAAACATTCCTCTTCACTTTCTTTCCTAACTCGCTTAAGTTCTTCATTTCACTGGGCGCTATCTGACGTCCCTAGCATCCATTTCAGCGGGGACGGCAGCAAGCTTTCAACTCAGCAGCATGGACCTGTGCTCCAGCCACAATGTTCAAAGTCTAGATTCCAAATAGACCTTCCTGGTTCTTCACAGAGAAGATGCCTTCTAAATGATTTCCATTAAAACAAATCTTTGATACCAGAAGTGAACTGTGGAATCTTAACGACGATACTCATGAATGAAGCGCTGACAAATGGTCTTGCTTTAGATGGTGTTTGTGGGTGGGGCATGAGTGAGAGCTGGGATCAAAACTTGATTTGGGCCATGGATTCACTTCCTCCTTCCCCCACCACCCACTCATATGCTGAGATGAAAGTTAAAGTAGAAAGCCCCTTTTAAACCATTATGAACAGTTTTATTCAAAGCAGCATCTGTGCATTTTTATGAGAGTGGCCAAGATTTGCCCAATTATTTCTCCATCCTATCCAGGGAATGGAGAGTTTCAAATGAAGGGTTACAAAGGAAGCAAAAGTGTTATGTTCATATGAGATAGACTGTATTACTAAATAAAGAGAAGATATAATAAAGCCCCTCACTCAGTGTACATAATAGCACAAGGATGAACATGATTGAACAGATTAGAATAGAAGTAGATCAAATAAACTTAGTTTTCTTTGGTTTAACATGAAAGACATTGAGGATTTTCTATGTGGTACCAACCGCGATGAGTGTTGAGGATATAGGTGTTCTCATATATCTTGTAAAATATTAGTGTGCCATGTGGTCAGGTAGCTGGAGAGTTTTTAAAAAGTAGATACATTTAATCTCCTTAATGAAGGGGAAATAAGTATTGTCTCAGCTAGAAAAAGTGATCATTTTTCTTCTCATTCTATGGTTCAATCCAGTATTAACACTGTTGAACTCGGTAGGTTTGGGATTCCTGGCTCCTGTAAAACAAAACCCACAATGATCTTCAGTTCAGTTGTCTCATGAGGAAAATGAGTGGGGGGAGAAAGCTTGATCAGTTCATTACGACTGCTGTTGAGTTACACCTACACAGAGAGAAGTACTGATGGTTTGGAATGGGTCCTCTGGAGGGACATTTCCTGGTGCTGGCAAGGCAGGCAGAGGCCCAGGAGAGCTCAGCAGCAGGTGCCACCGACTCTGGGGCCAGGAGCACCCGCACCAAGTTCTCCAAATGCCCCTTCTCATAGTATGTGAAAATGAAAAAGAGCTTCTTAGAGCCTGACCATTTTACTTCCCACTCAACAAATAAAGTGTGCAAAGGGCTTACAATTTGCTTACCTTCACTCCCAAGATGGAAAAGGAGAAATTAAAAAAAAAAAAAAAGATGCTGATGAAGATATACTGGAAGGCTCAATCTCTTCCTTCCATTATTGCAGACACCGCTGAGCTCTTTTCGAATTGTACTCTTTGGGGGGAGGGAGTGGGGGTCATTTCTTTCTCCTTTTATGCCAGCACTTCAAGGCTGTGGGGTTTTGAAAATTACAGATTCTTTTAGAGGTATTGCTGGGCTCCCGCCAGCCTTGCCAGGAAAGTGAAGAACGGCCTGACTTATGGACACTCTTTGTCATAACCCAGAGGCTATTAGCAACTCTCCATTTGCCCCCATCTACTAGATTATCTGTACGCAGTTGGGAAATTCCTCTAGACACTTCCTGAAAGCAAACTTTCTACTCTATTGTTTAGATGACAGCTGTAGAATGCCTGGAGAACTCCCTTGCTCCAGTACACACCGTTATGGAGAAATACCTAGCCCTCTTTGCCCAGTACAATTCCATCTTTCTCTGTCCTAATCTAGATTTTACCTGTATCATAGATTTTTCAGAGCTTCCCCTGGTTTACAAGTAATAGATATTTCTCCTTCATAAGGGAAAGGCAACTTGACAATATCCCCAATATTGCAGTAAGTACATGAAAAATAAAAAGTAAATCATTGTGGGTATACAGTTCAGGTTTTGTCAATCTGTCCACAGTATTTACTGAGTGACCACTGTGCTCAGGAATGGTCTGGTAGGAGATACTCTTTGGAGATTATAAAACAATAATAACCACCAACAGATTAGTGCCTGCTGCACGATTCAGAACACTCAGGAACAGAAAATTTGTGTAGGTTTCAGAAAGTAGTCATCTAATACAGCACCAATATGACAAAAGAAATCTTCTTTAAAACACCTCATAGTAATGTATTAACTCACCATGAGTCAGTGCATATTCCAGGGTGTAATAGTACAAAGAAATATTCTTTTGATTTACCTACGCATGTAACAACAAAGAAAAAGAAAAAGAAACCCGTAAGGCTAAGCTCTTTAAAACTTGGTATACTAAATATATGTAGCTTAAAAATATGATGCTTTTCTGTCACATGAATAAAAATAATTACATTTGAGGGGACACAAATTATATTAGTTTGTCATCTTTATGTTTCTGAATCAGAATGAATGTTAATGAATTCAACATAAAGATAATGTAAGGGAGCAGCCTAAAACTTTTTGGGCGAGTGTTAACACCAGCAGGACTACTCACAGAGCAATTGCTCGGACAAACAGTATTAAGGAGAGAAAGTTCTGGAGTTTCTTGGGTAGAATGGAATATTGAAACCTAAGAACTTATTGCTGAGGAAAGAGTCTTTTCAGACACAGCTGTCTTGGAGAAAATTCAAACTGCTTTCTCTCAATGATTCATTTTACAATAAATTTATGTTTGCGTAGTTGCCATGTGAGGAAAAGAAATAGAGAGTTCTGTCAGACTTCTAAGGAAAGGCGCTGCTCAGTAGACTCTGGAGCCCCACCAGCCCACCCTAGTTTTGAAATCAATCCCGATCTGAGGAGGGATCGAGGGAGCTGGAAGGAACTCAACATTGAAGCATCCCTAAGGTTCTCCAGCCAAGATCTTGAATCCTTGTTCCAGCTACTGCCTTGTAAGATCTGGTTGCCACTCGCAGATTCCTGACTCAGGTGTGGAGCCTGAGCCACCTCCAGTTCCCTGCTGTTCCCACAGTTTCACTGGGCTGGGTGGTTGCCTTCCCAGGGGATTGAGAAACACCCCATCTGTTTCTAATGCCTGCACTTTATGTTGAATTGTGTGCTGCTGTGTGTCGCCCCAAACATCTACACACTCTTCAGATGCCCCTTCTGGCATCCAATAATCTAGTTCTAATTTATTTGAACAGTAACCTTGTAGCAGGCATCATGCTGAACAACTCCCATGCATTATCTCACTTAAATCTCACAGCAAGGCCTTGAGTCAGATTATTATTCCCATTTTACAGAAAAGGAGATTGAGGCTCTGAGAGGTTAAATTGTGAGTTAACTTGTACGTTGACTTTGCATCTGGGATTCAAACCCAGATCCATTATTCTTGTCTCCCACCCATGAAGGATGGTCTAGTCTACTGCAGGGGCTGTCTCCCCTTAGTGGCAGACAGCTCTAGTCTAGCTCTTTCTCACTACATGTGTGTTCTGAAATATGATGGGCTCCTTTGAACTTTTGAATGCCTTTTACGAACAAATGGGCTTTTGTTCATCAAGTGTAGTCTCACTTTTTTTCTATTACTGTTACTACAGTCATATCCTAAGTGACAATTAAGAATCTAACAAGCATGTTAGGAAGTGCACAGAGCAAAATCCCAAAGCCCCCTGCCTCCTGGACTTGTATCAGTCCCACAAAAGACATCATAAAAGGAAAAGGATGAAAAATCTCTGAGAGGAAGTTTTCTGAGAGTGTTTACGTGACAAAGAAGTCAGGAAAATATGGTATTGTTGTGATTCTCTTCATCGTTTCAGGATCTGAAGTGGTTCAGAAAGAAAGATACTCCAAAAGGAAGATGGACTTCCAGGGGATGTGACTCATAAGGAGGAATATGAAAGAGAGGAGAAAAGTGACTTGTCAGATGGACAATGGGTTTTTATGTGAAGCATATGGAGTCACATAAAATAATACAGAGAGGTGGAAGTTAGAAAGGGAACAAAGAAAATATAAGAAGATGTTCCGGGCTTGGGCAGGATGAAGAGGTGGGGTGGGGCGTCAGAGAGCAAAGGAAATGAGTGAGGAAGAGACAAAAATATAGGAGACCTTTGTGTATAGAGAAACAAATGCCTGACTTCTAGCTTCTTGAAAAATATTGCCCATTTATCAACAAGAATGAAAACAAATTTCTCTAATGTTCCACTTATGCCATTCACTAGCCCCGAGAAAATTGCAATCTTCTTCCTTCTGATGGATAGAATGACAGCAGAAAGAGTTTCCAGTCTCAGAAAGGGATGGTTTCTGGAAAAAGACATGAGAAGTGTTTTTCCTAAAAGAGATACCAAAAGTTAATTTTTTTGAGCTTGGCCAGTAAGCCTTGAGGAGACCAAAGAAAACAAATGCAGGCACAAGGGAGTCAGCTTTCTTGTCTGGTTCACTTCTCCATGTCTCCACAAGGCATGGTCATGTGTGGGTCCCTTGGTGCCATTTTTCTCAGTCTTCAAATAAAAATCTGTGGACAACTTTTCCTCTGCCTCCAAGGAAATGCCTATATCAGACATCTCTGTTTATAATACCAAGTACCTCAGAAAATGCCATCTGGTGCTCTTGAAGTTAACATTCTTGTAGAAGTTTATCCTGATGAAATCCTTGGCATTTTCCTGAGGCTTTTTTTGCCTTTCTGCCAAATGTTAATTGGTACCTGTTCCTGTAAGTCTTGAATTCTCCTTTCCCAGCTGTAGAGATCAGCCTTAAGGGCACTTTTTTTTTACTTCAAAATCTTTTCTCCGAAACTGTGTCCTGATTTCCAGCCCAGACTGGAGCCCCTCCTCAGGCTCTGCATCGTCATGTTGCTCTCCTTGAGGCTCTGACACTGTATTTTTCCATCTTCCTTTGGTCATCTCCACTTTACAGAACTGACCTTCTATACAGGTTATTTCAAAGTTTGCAAAATACATTAGGACGTGCTGCATCATATGTTATTTTGTATCTGTCAGTCACCACATCTGCCTAAACCTTCTAATTGCCTACCTCCTCCTCCCAGATAAAGAGCCCATAGACACTCTTCCTTAAGCAATATTTTCATTTCCATTGCTTTTTATGTAACAACTAGGCCTGGAAAATAGCATGATGGAGGAGAAAAACACATTGACTTTGGGGCCAAAGAGATCTCATTTTAAATCCTAGTTTCCTCACATTCTCCTCCCCACCCACTCCCCTGAACTTGGGCAAGTGACCTAACTCCTTATTTCTTTATCTTTAAAGTGAGAGTGATGGTGGAGTTGTAAAGATGAAATGAGATAATGTACAGGTGGCTGGCACATAGGAGGTGCTTCAAAATATTTGGTGGAGAAAAGAATGAATGAATTTATAAATTAATAAAAGAAGACAAAGAAGACCTTAATTTTTGCATATCCACTGTGTCCTGGCTTTACGGTAAGATTCAGTTTAGTAAGGGCAACAGATACTTATGCCCCAAACTACCAATCAATGCAGTAAGGACAGATGGTGGAGGAATGTGCAGGGGACTCTTGAGTGCAGAGGAATAGCACTTAACCCAGCCTTGTGAAGGAGGAGAGTGTGGAAGAATCCGTGCCTTACATCTCTTATTAGGTCTGTATCTTTTGGGCAGCAGCTTTGCCTTGTACTGTGATTATTTCCCAATGTAGGATACAGTGATTCCATGTTGTATATCACACTATAGAAATTCAACCACTTTAGGCAGTGACTTGGAGCTGGGCCTTATTAAATTTGTCTAAGGAAATATTCACACTTTCTTTTCAGGGTCCACAGAAGACGGTTTTTGGAGGCCTGACATAAAATACCAAATGTGGGGACTTGCATACAAGTCCAGAACACAGAACAATGGCATTTGATTCTGGTTCTGTTTCCTACTCCGTATATCACCTACTAAGGCAAAGGCCCAGACCTTCACATTCTTTAGTTTTTCAGGTAGCAAACGTCACCCAAATTGTCTGTGTGTTATTGAGACAGTGTTAATGAAGTGAGGTACAAATACTGTTGGACGTGTCTCCAAAGTTAGCTATTTCCTATAGGTAGACTGATTCCTAATGCAGAGAGAATTATTACCTTGCTACAATCAACAAGCTTGTTTGTCTATGGATTTTTAAATGAGATATTTTCTCCATTTTAAAATACTTTTCTCTTAAATGAAAGTGGCAAAATGCTAGGACTGACCCCACAAATATTTGCCTCCACAAAATAAATATTTTGATTTGATAATCTAGAAGTAGTTTCTACTGGTAAGCACTCCCGCCACCCCAAAGTTAGAGCACAGGTCTGTGTTGTAGATCAGTCCTGTTCTCCTGTTTTTCAGATGAGAAAACTGAGGCGCAAACACAGCATGATTTGCCTACACTTTCATAGCGCCTTAAGGGAAGATCTGGGAATCTTCACAATGTGTTTTTAAATCTGTTGCTTCGTCATGAGACATAAAGCATCTCAAGAACTACCAAGATCATTAAAAATGTTCTCTTAGTGGAGGTCATTCCCAGGATATAAAATGTGATAAACTGCAGGGAGGAAAATAAATCACCTCAGAACATAAAACCACGTTTGAGAGTAATGGAATCTCGACCGCAGCGTTGGATGTTATTATTCAGGAGTTGGAAAATTATGTGAGATGAGTGCCCTGGATTTGGCTGCTCTTCAGTAATGTCTATGCTATTCAAATACTCTGGTGCCGACTCAATTTTTAAAAGTTATGAAGGGAATTTTTGTTCGGCAAATGTTCTTGTAAAAGTCGTCTGCTATTAAATTGTAGACACAACTCTAAGGAATCTCTTACTAGAAAGCAACGCATTATTCCAACATGAATCATAGGCTCAGCTGACTGTTTTCCCAGGATGTTATAACTGACTACTGTACTCCACTGAGAGCTAGGATACTCTACTATATCTGTGATTGAGGTGCCCACTGAACCACTGTGCAACTCAACCAGATTCAGTGAGAGCTTGTTATATATAAAGGGGAACCCAGGGGGATTTGGTTAGGGCAACTTTCGATTCAAAAGACTACAAATTCAAAAGAATGCACAAGGGAACATTAATCACCACATACTTAAATCAGATTTAAAGTGAATCTATCAAACACTTCTGGAACATTCTGCTTTTTTTCCATTTGGATGTGAGGTGCAATAAAATTCCAATATGGGAAGCTGAAATCAGTCTAGAATCAAGCCTTAAGAGAATGAACTTCTTTATACGAAGGTGACCATCATATAAGACTCATTAAGTGCTCAGATGCCATGGCCCGGTAATAGGCAGTGAATAGATTGGGAATGTACTTTTAATGTCAGTCTCACTCTAACCATAATTTTAATTAATGACATTCATGAAAGAAGGAATACAGGATGGTACTATATTTTTTTCATGAAACTACCTAGCATTCAAATAGTGCTTTGTTCTTTGAAAGTAGTTTTACACATCCTATTTTTACTTCACAAAGTGTATTGGTTTGACTGGCATTATTATCTCCACTTTTAAAATAAGAAAACTGAGACCCAGATGAAACTAAGACCCACACTCAAATAATAATTTAGCAGCAGAACTTAGACTGAAATACAGATTTCTTTGTTTTTCTTTTTCTACATGTTGGTAGTTTTCATTTGTTTTTAATGCCACTGTGTAATTTTCTTTATGTATTTTCAAATAGACTTTAATATTTCCTGATCTCGAACAGCGAATAGTTGACAGACATTCTACACAAAAAACTTCTGCCTTGGTTCTAGGAATACTTGTGGCAAACTTTTTCTTATGAAAAAACATTACAAGGATATTTATTCCATTGATTCACAGGGTATTTATTTTATTGATCCACAAAGTGAAAAATATAAATGTTTTTCTGTAGAAACATGAAGCTCCTTTTGTTGATTTATCTTTGTTTCAAAAGTTAAAAAGTATAGAAAAATACAGTAAATAATATAATAAACATGAGTGTACCCACCACATAGCACTGACCAATATTGACATGTTCTGGTTTTGCTTTATGTGTAAATACAAAGTGGCTATATCTCCTCATGTATTCATCTTTATTTTAGTGACATAAAATCCGGATTTCTTGACCCAGAAGCTGAAAAGTATGAGGTCACACAGACCGTGTTGACACAGTAAGCCCTACCGACTCCTGTGGCAAAAGCCCTGACAGAAAAAGCTTAAGTTATCAAGCCTTACCTCCAAGTAAAACACAATCAGCAGACCCTAAACATAATGCTGCTGGTCTTCCCGGAGGTAATTGTTGAGTCATTATTTGGTGCATTTTTCTTTCTTTTTTTTCAGAATCTTTTATCTAAAGTTTTAGGCAGCACCTTGGTCCATACTCAGCTCTATTGGGGGATTTTAAAACTGTGTATGGATATATGTATGTATTATACGTATTAGCTCCCAGAGAAAGGGGAAGGAGCCTTGGATAAGAGGAGTGACTGTAGCCAAGTAGAAAAAGAACTGGTTGTATTTCCTTGTCTATTCAAGTTCCACAGATCAACTATTCTGAAGAGTAATAAACTGGTTTAGCATGTTGAGAAACTTAGGGGAAAACTGAGGTAATGCGAGACCTTAGGGGCTTTTCTTTTTTTTATTATTGTTGAAAGGTAAATAACATTTTATATTCAAGTCCTGTAATATAGGTAGCACATGAACCGATGAATGAGTCATTTGTTGTTTAGAAGTGAACAAACTTGCCTAATGATATAGTTTTCTGTGTGTGTGTGTGTGTGTGTGTGTGTGTTCTTTCTGGGCAATGCCTCCTTTTGATTCATCACATATTTTGAATTATGCCTAAATTACCAAATTCATTTTCAAATTGTTTCTACCATCCACTGGTTGCTTCTCATTTTAGATTTGTGGCTGAAGCAACAGATCTACAAATGGAACCCATGGCTTTGATTGTTAGGAACTTTGGGGTATAGATGAAAAATCAGAACAATGCAGAAGGGATATTTCTGAAAATCTATACTTCAGGATGTTTCAAAAAATTGTGTACCAAAAGTTAAGAGATATTGATTAAGTACTATGCTTTATAAACATAAAATAACATACACATACAGATAAAAAAATATATCCAATTTATCA
Organism: Rhinolophus hipposideros; assembly: GCF_964194185.1. Classification (NCBI taxonomy): domain Eukaryota; kingdom Metazoa; phylum Chordata; class Mammalia; order Chiroptera; family Rhinolophidae; genus Rhinolophus; species Rhinolophus hipposideros. Next base: position 49,612,504 of record NC_138049.1, on the reverse strand, counting down.
TGATAATTCTTTATAGAACTGGTTTGTTTTTTTAGTCTTTATTTAACTTATTCATTTTTCTTCTCTTTGAGGTCAATTTTTTTTCCTGTTTGTGTAATTAACTCCAAAGCTTTGTTTGAGATTATGAATCAGAGATGAATTTATGGGTTCTGAAATGTTAAATTGTCTGTTTCAGTGCCCATGTATTCATTTGGGACCAGAGCCTTCTTGACTGATAGGTTGAAAAGAGAAACCCAGTAACTGACATCCTTATCAAAGCACTGTGTTATTTTTTTGTTGTGTTGTTTTTATCCTTTTGTACATTTCTTTTCATCTCTCTCCTCTTAGGGCAACTTAGACTTCCAAATCTTCCAAAGCTTTTTTGAATTACATTCTGTGTTCCATTCCACCACATGTATCCTAATCCTTATCTGTGCTTCTCTCTACCCTTGTGAGATATCATCTATTAACTTGTCATCTCGTGAATCACTGTGAGGTGCCAACATGTGAAAAGTTTTAAGTACATCTTAGATTGTAGCTCTCAAGCCCCATCATTCAGAAGGAGTAGAAATATTTGGAACGACTCTGGAGAAGACTGGCTCTTCTAAAAGAAAATAATGGTTAACAGACCCTGATAGTTTGTTTACATGGAAAAGAGAGTGAATCTATGACATTGAACAAAATACCAAGTAGTCTGTCTTAAACAGATAACATTACTGTTGTTGGTACTACCTACTAAAGATATTTAAAATGTCACAGTTTAAAGACCACAACATATCCTAAGAAAACATTTTTTTTTTCACATGAATTAAAAGTTATATCTGCATGCAGGTGTTCTCACTACTTCATTAATAACATGAATCATGTCCTTGGTACTATTAATAGTTTGATTATTGATTCTTGTCCTGTTAGAGATACTTGATTTGAATCACATGCTTGTTATTTTCCCTGTTATAAGTGCTCATAAGATATTGTCAGTAACTCGGTGCTGGATAACTGACTTGTTATTTTTCAATATTCCAATTACCCTTCCCAGCTTACATCTTGTGTGGGCTTGGCAGACCTCAGCTCTCCAGCACCTAGAAGGCACTTCCTTCTCCTGAGGTACTTCACGGAAACCAGGACACTGTTGCAACTGGCTGAGGTTGGAATTAACTCCTCCTCTGTCTGCATTACAAAATAAGTAAAGACTAACCAGCCCGGGCAGGTTTTCTCTATCCTTGGATTGATCTCTTTGTGTCTTTTCAAGAGCTCTTTCTGTAAAATCGCCAGACTCCATCTAAATTTAGCCATGTGATATGGTACAAACAGGCTTTCATGCACACTGTGTCATCGAGGGGATTTCAGGCTTGTCTAATTGGTCTGCCTTGGAGAATCTGACGCAATCTCCCATTGGTCTGTACTTAGGAATCTGGGTGGGAAGTGAAAGTACAGACAAGTCTGCCTAGACCATCTTCACCATGTAAGAGCTTGCCACAGATTCAGGCCAATTCAAAATGAGAACCTTTAAATGAGTACTCTGAAAGTAAAATGAAAACTGAATCTTCATGCTACATCTTGATGAGGCCCAAAACATAGCAAACGTTTTGGGGTACAAGGTCAAGTATAAGGGTTATGGTCAGAAACAGCCTTTACCGTCAGGCTAAATAAATATATTTTCCCAGTGGTATGGCTGTGGAAAGGTGGCACAGAGGAAGGTCAAGTGGCTCACACGGGATCTAAATTTCCACTGCTGAACTGTGTCTCATCCAGGCCTCTCTCTATGACATTCCCACAAAGGGACTGGCTCCAAACCAAACCTGAGAGTTATGTGAAATCTTCCCTGATTTAGGACTTTTAAGGGTAAAAGAAAATTATAGGAGTTTATATAATTTATAATTATAGAATTACATTGGGAGAATGTTCCTTATGGTCCTTTTACACACACACACATAGTAGTCCCCTCTCATTCATAGTTTTGTACTTCATGGGTTCACTTCCCATGGTTTTAGTTACCCGCCATCAACTGTGGTCCAAAAATATTAAATGGAAAATTCCAGAAATAAACAATTCATAAGTTTTAAACTGCACAATGTTCTGAGTAGCATGATGAAATTTGGTGCCATTCTGCTCTATTCCCCTGGGGTGTGAATCATCCCTTTGTCCAGTGTATCCACATTTTATATACTACCCACCTGTTAGTCACTTAGCACCTGTCTCGATTATCCGATCGACTGCTACTATAGCTCAGCGCTTATGTTCAAGTAACCCTTATTTTACTTAATAACTGGAGTAGTGATGCTGGCAATTCAGATATGCCAGAGAGAAGCTGTAAATGTTTGTTAAATATTGTCAGAAGGTCAATGGTAGCCTAATACTACATCACAATGCCTACGTCATTCACCTCACTTCATCTCAGCACGTAGGAATGGTATCATCTCACATCCTCACGAGAAGAAGGGTGAGTACACTACAATAAGACATTTTGAAAGAGAAAGAGACACCACATTTGCATAACTTACTCCAGTATATTATTATAATTGTTCTATTTTATTATTAGTTATTGTTGTTAATCTCTTATCATGCCTAATTTATAAATTAAACTTTATAATAGATAGGAAAAAACATAGTAAAGATAAGTTTTGGTAGTATCTACCAAATACAGGCATTTACTGGGAGTCTTGAAACATATCATCTGTTGATAATAGAGGACTATTGCATATATATATATTTTTTTTTCTTTGCTCTAATATTCCCTAAGTTATTTTTATCATTTAAATGAAGAGGAATTAGCTGAGGTTGTTTGGCATAAAGCATATCAAAATATTTTTCTTATTAAAAAAATCTTTATTTTCTGATTAATAATCGTACTTACTGAAAAAAAATAGTGAAATGTTACAGAAATGTATAACAGAAAATAAGAGGCCGTCCCCTTCAGCACATCCCCAGAAGTAACTTTGGGTAGCATTTTTTTTATATTCTCAATTTTTCTCCACAGATACACTATTATCTATCTATCTATCTATCTATCTATCTATCTATCTATCTATCTATCATCTATCTTTATTTACTTTTTACAAGAAAGGAATCTTCTTTGAGACACTTACAAATTGCTTTTTCATTCAATTCAACAATATGTTTTTCCATGTTTTTTAAAAGATAAACCTTAATATCTTGTTCAATTTTTAAGACTTGATTTCATTAAAATTATAAGTTATACATAGAATAAAAGCAAAGACTACAGAAGGAGATATATTGAAAATAAAAACGCTACCCTTCCGTTCTCCTTCCCACAGTATTACTCTAGTCTTTGGAATGTTTTTAAAGCATATACACATGTAATGCATACATACTTGTTTACACCTGTGTATTTTTTTCCACACAAATGGAATTGCACTATATAGTTCTGTGTCTCCGTTTTTAAATTTAGTACTAGAAGGTACTTTCAATTGGACCAAAAGATGCTTAACCTGACGGTATAAAAGCTCACTCTAGGCAAGCAGACACACATCTGTCTGGTTCACTGCTACATGGACTTTGCCTGGCATCTTATCACCACTCCATACTCAGAAGCCCTGAGTCTTGTACTCCAGTCAGAAAACCTCTGGGAGAAAAACTACCTCTTGGCCCCAGATGCTCAACAGACCCACATGGAATTTTCTTCAATGGATTCAAGGTCAGGATCTCCATGTGGGCTTTCTTTTATAGGTGCCAGGCTACAGTAAGACCTGTTTCTGGATGTGGGAACCATTTGGTGTTCCAAAGTCAATAGAGGAGTATGTGCAACTGGCTGAAGGGGAAATAGGAGGCCAAAGAGATCAGCAGACTTGAACTGTACTGAAATTCTCTCTCATGTCCTGCAATCCATGAAATACGTATACCCAATATTCTTGGGAGCAGAAAAATCTAATGTTGATAGCAGAAAATGGATTCTTAGTAATCAATAAGATTATTAATAAAGAAGCTTAGCAAAATTCACAGCGGATTCATTTTTAGTCAATTTCAGAAATGTGTGTGTGTGTGTAGACTGAAATAGTCAAGTAACAATATTAAGTAATGTGTATTTGAATCTTATGCATATTACAATTTCTCTAACATATTCACTCTATAATAGGCCCCTCTCCCCAAATGTGATATTTGGTTTTGTAATTCTTCAGTGATAGAAAAATTCAATGATTCACGTCACTGAATTTGAGTGTCATTTCAGGCTATTAAAAAAGTCAAATATTTCAGAAGAATTTTAATCATAATTTTGGGGGCAATAGAAACTAAAACCAATATATGGTAGTCTTTGCATAAGAGAAAAAAAAAAAACTACCTATTGGCGAGACTTCAAAGGTCAATACATCCCAAAAAGGCTCTAACGTATAACAAGAGACATTTATTATGTACTGACTTTGAGACATTAAAGTGTCACCCCTAGGATTTATGGCTTTTGAAAGATGTGTACAATTTCTGTGGGGATTTATTTTTCTCATCCCAAAGGATAGGGATAATAGAAAGGAAGGCTTTTATTAGGGCTTCCATTTAAAATATTCTAACAGTGTTAAGGAGTTAGGATGACTTGTCTACCTGGCCATGGGCAGTTGGTACATAAATCAGAAGGAATTGGCCATAGTGAACCTCTGTATGGAAAAGCTCACAAAAATTGGCAACTGATCATTCCCTTTCCTTTATTTCTCTATATAAACTGTTTATAGAACATTATGTGCCAGAGTGTCTGAGAATAGTGACATTCTAATCCCTAGTAATTCCTAGGAAATGTAATTGTAGGAACGGATTTCATAAAGTACCTTCAATCTTATATAAATCTATGTAAATCACAGACCCTGTAAATGCCATTTGGACATCAGAGCTCTAGCTGGGACTGATCGTCACTCCCCTTTGGAGCTTCCCCAGGGCAACTGCTGGTTCCCTGGTGGAACTCTTGCCTTCTGGGCTGGCCAAATCTTACCAACTGCCTTCAGTTGATTCTGGAGAATTTGGAGCAATCTTACCCTACTTGTGCCAAGAATTTGCCCCCTGACTTTTAAAGGCATCTGCCTTTCATAAGGAAAACCCAATCCTGTGCTTTTGACTCATTTGCACAGAGAGTTGCAAATGCCTAAATTGAAGTGACTGCTTGCTGTTCCTGGCTGAGAACAGTCTCTCTCTCTGTTGAAAACTGAAAACCTATGTGGTGGATGGCATGAGTCCTATTTAATGGTGCAAATTTCCCCTCCACAAGAGCACTTTTGGAATAGATGACAAAGTGATCTAAGGGATAGATGAGTAAGGGATAGATGACAAAGTGAGGCTGGAAATGATTTTCTCACAGCTTCCTGAGATGATGATCAATGAATGAGCCTCTGGGAATGTGAGGTATCCACATCCCTCTTTCAACTCGCACATCATAATGTAATGCAAGCGGCAAGTGCTATCTTAAAGATGCAAATCTGTGAACTTGGATCAGGTAGTTTTCTTTTTGCTCTTCATGTTGGAAGAATCAAACAGCACTGTAGGAATGGGCACTCTGCATTTGGTTGTTATCTAAATGGATTTGTGTCCTTCTCCAGAATGCAACTCTAATCCTTCCCCTCTTCTCCATTTGTGCTATCATTGACCCACCCCGGGCCCTCAGGGATTCTCACCTGGATTATGTCTGTAGTCCTCAACTTGTGCCTCTGATTCTAACCTGTCCTCTAATTTATCCCTCCAGACCATTGTCAAATTGACCCATCTCCCACCTAAATCTATTATGTCATTTCCCTTATTTATAACCTTTTGGAGTTTACCATGGTCCACAGAATGAAGTCCACCTAAGACTCCCAGTGCCTGCCTGCTGCTCCAGACTCCACCCCTAACCCACGTGCATTCCTGGTGCTCCCTGCTCTTTCTTGCCTATGTGCTTTTGCTGTGCTGCCCTTTCTCCCCCTTCTCTTGGCTGGGCTGACTATGGCTCATCCATGAAGAGTCAACTCACACACTACCTTCTCCAGTGATCCCTGTCTGGCCTACCATCCCTCAGGACAGAAAAGGGACCCAGTGCTCCGTGGGCTACTTCTGTCTACAGGCCCAGCCCTCCTTGCACTGGCCTTTTTGTAGCCTGTTAATCTAATTGTGTGTCTTCTAGCCTGTGAGACGCTTGAGCACATACTAAACTGTATGTTCACTTAGTCATTGGTGTGTTCTTACCTGAAGTAGAGCACATTGTCTGTCATATATTTAGTACCCTATAAATGCCTGATGGATGAATATATGAAGCTAAATAGGCAACATGAAGAATGAGAAGGGTTTATATTTTTGTACAAGGTTTGTAAGGGTCATAGCAGGTGATATAAGGTTTATAGTAGGTTTTATATGAGGCTTATGGTAGGTTTTATATAAGATTATATAAGGTTTATAAGAACCACATATATTTACAAATGACTAGAATTCGACAAATATTTTTAGAGCTGAAAGAGACTTTAGAGAGCATCTAGTGCAACACTTTTCTTTTACAAATTGGGAAACAGAACCTCATGGAAATTACGACCTGTCCAAGACCCCACAATAAGATAATAACCTGCGTGTGAACATGTGTACATCTAGTATTTGTGGGTTCTACTGTACAAATTGAATTCTGTATAATATATGCGTCAATATTTATGTTCAAAAAGAATCAATATCATGATTCACTAATGGTACATTTAGCCCTAGAGATGTAGAAAGTTAAGAGTAATACAAAATGTCTAATATTACAAAATGTTTCTCAGCCACCATCTGCAACTACAACGACTATCCCACTAACTCCTGAGTATCTCTGGAACCAACAACTGGAACTTGAAGAGGAGCAAGAAAATGGAAGCTCAGCATTACTAGGAACTGATATTTGATTTTGCAATCTGAAAGGAAAGACTTGATGAGTTAACTAATTTGTCTTTGTCTTTTTCTACACTAAAGTGCTCCTGCTACGTAATATTTCCCACATTTCAAAGCAGTGCCCACCTCTGGTGTCATCAGTGGCACTGCCCCCAAGCCTTCATGGCATTTGGTCACAGTCCTGCTGTCAAGGACATAGAGCAAGAGAAGTACAACAGAGAAGTGTTCTTTGTTGCCTGGATAGTGTGAACCATCAGGGTAGATGTTTAGGAGTATGAGCTGTGTTGAGCCAGCACTAAGCACCCATGTGTTGGTTAATAACTGTTTGTTTGTGGTATGTGGTGTGTCTAAAGCTAAGGGCCCTCTTGCCTGACTTTAACAGCCATATGAAATTTGCAAGAAATTCATACCTATCAAGTTTCTGATCAAAATGTTCTGTGATGGTAATGAGGCAATAGTCCATTAAGGTCCTTAATACAGGGTTTCTTAGATTCTTATGGCTTATTTGCTTTTTGCATTGCTTTTTGCATTGCATTTAGGATCATCTAAGGTATAAAGATCTAAGGGGAAAGGCCAAGAAACTGAGAATTTGTAGTCTCGGAAATTTTTTTTTTTTAATCTACTAATTGCCTACTGGGTAACTTTGAGAAAATACAACCTATTAATGATTAGCCATTTCAGTTTCTCTATCCATAAAATACTCCATAAATTACCTACACCCTTGCAGAAGTACTGGGAGAAGAAGCACTCAAATGAAAGGTACTGTATAAGTATGACACAGTTTTACAAATTTGAAAGCTGTTGTGACCTCCACTTAAATAGTTAGCATGATGTCAGGCTCTCATAGAGCCTCCGATATAACTCATCATAGAAGCAATAGTGTGTTTTCTTTGAGCTACTCAAAAAAAAAGTATTTTTCTAAATCCAATCTGTTTTCTTGGGTAAATGAATTAAGTTTGTGTGTAACATGTACCTATCATGTTAAAAGTATCCATTATGAAAACAAGACTGTTGCTTGGGAGCCTCTTTCATTCCGTTTATAAACCATTTAATTAGCTGTCCTCCTGTAGGCTACCTGAGACCTGCTTATCTTTGACTGGTTCCAACTGGAGAGATAGAGTCTTCTGCCTTCCAGTGCTACATTTAAGCCATCCTGAGTCCTTGAGTCTCCTAGAACAATTTGGATTAAGGATGCATTAAGTAACTCAAAGACCCTGAAACAAATGTGATTAAAAGCAAATATCTTCTTCATTGAGGATTGGAGACCAACTTCACAAGCTTGATTAAGGAGGCATCCAAAGAGAGCTGACCACACCAAAACTATCTAAGCCTGTCTCAAAGGGGTACGGGACCGCAGCTGCATAGCTGGAGTCATCTTCCCTCACAAGGAATTTTAGAATAAGAGAGAATACCAGCTCCCACCTACAAACAGTGCTGAGCTGGTCTTTGGGGACTTAAGAACTCTGAACCACTAGACAGAGCATGAGTAAGGTGTAGGCTTTGATGACCTATAACTTCTTAAAGTTTCTAGGTTCAAAAACTAATGCCAAGAAATGGGATATTCATAATGCTGCCTGGGAGGCAGATGGTTCATTTGTTTCTCTTTTTTCACAGTAAGGAGGTTCTTCACTTTGACAGAACCATGATTCCAGTGGTGTGTGTTTTCTGTTTCTGATAAACCCACTGAGCCAGCCCCTTGCTGTTCATCATCATTTCTTCAGAACCGGCCATGATAGATGCTCAAAAAAATATTCATTGAATAATCAAACATTACCTTATTACTTTTCCTTTGGTAATTATTCAATTAAAAAAATTGATACCCTACTTACAAGAACTTCAGAAGAATTTTCCCATCTTCAAGTTCCCAGAAATCCAAATGGACAAAATATTCCCATTTAAAATTTTAAATATCTGAAGAATGTTGTGACCACAGTTTATTTTCCCCTCTTATTTTCCTCAGGGTTTGCGTTGGTCATTTAAATGCAATTTGCTGTGTGTTTGGGTCAGTGACTTAAGTTGGGAGGCTCTTACAGTAACTCAGCGCTGTGGAAATACCAGAACTTTGGCTGGGTTTGGAGGAGAAGCGCAGGATTGGTGGCTCTGAGGGTCACTCTAGTTAAGCACCAGGCAGAGGGCCGGCCTACTTGCGGCATCAGGTCTGCGGCCTAATCAGTTTGGTTTAGCATGGAATCAGTCAGCCAGGCCTGAGAAAGTCAGGAGGCCGGTCAAGATGACTGGGAAGGTTATAAACCAGAAGACTTCCGCCTTGGTATTTGAAAACCACACGGTATTTTACAACATTCCTGTCTATTAACTGCTGGGAAGGGCACTACCTTATTGCTTTTTGCATAATGGCATCAATCTTTCCCCTCAGAGGCCCCCATGTTGCTTTGATCAAGTTCAAAAGATGAGGGAAATGATGACTAAGGACCTTGGGAACCAGACCGAAGAATCTCACAGACATACTCAAGGTTTTTTGGGGAATTGTTGTTTGGTTGTTTTTTTTTTTTAACTGACGCATCATTTTGGTAAACAATTCCTATAGTCTGCGCACTTATCAAATTCCTCACCCAAATATTTGTTATTTATAAAATAATCAAGGAAACAGACTTGTGTTTATTATTCCAAAATCAGAAGCAGTTTGATAAATTAAAAACAGTCTTACTTTTTCCTCTTTCCTCTCCCTTTACCAGCCTCTTGTACAAGTGCCAACATTATTCACCCAACTCTCTCTTGAAACAGCAAAAACAAAAAATAAAAGTGACCTTGGTGACCTCTATATTGCCCAGAGGCATCTGCCCCGGTTACACACTCAGCCAACAGCCGACCCCCCTTAGCACCAGAGGTAGATATTTGGAACCAGCTAAGTTGGAAAGGGACACTGTAAATGTCTGTTTCCGGTTCCCAGGAGGCCCCCGCGTCACCGCTGGGTTTGGACGTCTGACCAGTTTCCTGACTTTGAGAGTCACCTACTTTAAACACGAGGGATCAACCCTGCAAAGGAAAGGAAAGACACGCACAAGTCTGCCTCTGACCACCAACGGTCACTCTCAGGACGGTTTCTTGGGGTGGGATTTACACAGAACTATTTTGATTTGGACCCTGCTTTCTGCTGCTGTCCTGCGCCGGGGGTGGGTGTGAGGTCGCGGGTGGGTCCCCAGGCTCTGAGCGGAGGAGGCCAGCGCGGGGCCGCTTACTGTCAACCTCACTTCCAGGAAAGCCCCATCTCCACTCCTCACAACTCAAGAACAGAGCAAAATCAGACGCTTTAAACTCAGAAAAGCCTGTCAGGCTGGTTTACATCTCTATTGTTGTCAAGTGGTTCTATTTATATTTCACATGTGTGAAAGAACGGCTTTGTTAGGGGCACATATCTAAACTTTTCTTTTCAAAAGAGACAAACATGCAAAATCATCATGAGGGAACTAATACATTTCCACAAATCCTTTCAATGTACAATAACTACAGTTACCCTCTATCAAACTGCAACTCCATCCAGGGTTACAATAACTTTGCACAGAGTTGCCACAATGCTTAACATATATATTTACACACTTAAGCCCTCTTTAAAACCACCTCTTAAATGTTCTCAATTTTGTCTTTGTTTTCATGAGTATTTCCCTGTTAAGAAATGGAATATGAGTCTTACCTACTTCTCGAGCTCTTTCACTAATTGTTTCTATTTCTTCATAATATGCTGAGCTGACTGAAAAGCAGACTTTTGCTTGGCCAAAGTGTGGCTATGGCTACTCATCCCTGAGAGGAATGGGCTCTTATTGGCATGATTTGCTTTGGCATGAAAGAGGCCAAAACATCCTGTCTTCCATAGGAAACAGTGGAGAAACACCAGCAATGAATATAGGCAGGCATTTGTGGAAACTGGCACATTACATATTCATAAGGCAACATTTCAAAATCATAAATAAAAATTTCATTTACCATTATGAAAGTAAGCATTTCATATTCATAAGGAAACATTTTGGTAAATAATTTCATTATACCTACAGGCAAGCCACCTCACCTCCCCAAAATAAGAGAAGTCAGGGTCTAGACACAGAAGCAATGCCGCCTTCAGCTGTCAGTCGCCCTGGCAACAGAAGTTTAGAGAAGAGTGGGAGGAAAATAGCTTTTGTTTGTTTTCTTCCAGCATTATGAACCAACTAGGGAGGTTAGTCCCTTAGGACAGAGATTTAAGGCTCGCGCAAATTACTTTCTCTCAGGAACTTTTGCTTCGAATCACTTTTAGGCACTGAACTAGTTCCTTCTTGCTGGAAGAACATTATCATATTGTCTAAAATACTGCATACTTCCTTTTAGAATGCCAGTGGAAAACCCCAATGATGCCTTTTCCCATTTAGGATTTCTCTTTCCAGTAACTGCAAAAAGAAGATGCAACCATTACTAACTGGCAGCCTTCTTTTTTTTAATTGAAAATAAGCCTTCTTTTTAAATTTTTTTTAATTTTTAAACTATATTGTTTTATCTTAAAATATCCATTACTATAAGCCTGATGAGGGCAGAGACCATACCATACACCTTTTTATCCCCACAATATCCAGTATTATTTATGCAAATAATTGGAGATGAATAAAGATTTTTAAATGAAGGAATTTGCCCACATATATTGAAAGCATTTTTAATATACAACTTTGGTCAAGCAAAGGTCCATAATATCTATAAACATGATGGACAAGCAATGAGGATAATTCTTGTTCCATAATCTAGTATGAAAATTTAGATTGATGATTGGTTTTACAGTTCACTCTCTGTTCTAATGAAGGGAAGAAAGACTACAAATAACTGACAAACAATTTACAATTCAAACAAAACTCATCTAAATTCAGCTTTGATTTGTGGTAAATCCCACACGTCAGTAGTGCCCATGATCCTTTTCCATCCATCCTTAACTCCAGCCTCTGTCTAGTTGATCAGATCCTGGGTGGGAGGAGCACCCAAGAAATGGTTCACACATTCAGAGAGGATAATCTTCTGGAAATAGAGCAGGGATGGGAGAAGGTGCTGAAGTGGAGGACCCAGGAGTTGTAGTTGAGGTGCCTCTCTACTACTAAATCATTTTGTGTCATTGGGAAAGGTTTCTGGGTTCCCCCCTCCCCATTTTATTTGTCAACTAAGATGAATGGATTAGATAATGTATAAATTTCCTGCTGAGACTGTGATTGAAATTCACATATAAATAAAAATTAATAGAACTTTCATTGTTGTAGTAATATGCCAAATGTGGAAAGAGCTTATGGATACTAGCTAGAAATGGATAAACTAAGTCAAATAGTGAATTATCAAAATCTCAGAGAAAAAAAAAAAAAAAAAGAAATCTCAGAGCAATTCAGGGACAAAAATGGAAACAAAGTAAAGCATTCCCATACTTTCAATTCCAGATTTTACCATTGTTTTCTTCTATAGCTTATTTAAACACACCCTTCAAAGTTGTAATAATTTTGAGAAAAGCCCTTAGTTGACTTGAATATATGCAAATTTGATCCTGGTCATTTGAATTTGACACAATTCAGCAAATTTTGAAATTTGTATTCTGGTTATTCAAGTCAATGAATAATGTCATTTGCTTATTTGATTTTTTTTTAACGGTCCTTTGAGAAACTGCTTCTGGGTATCAATACTAAAATGAAAACACTCTCCAAAATCATAAAAGCAGGAAAATTAATTTCAGGGCATTTTAAGCTTCCCCTGCTTCCTGGGCTCACAGAGCTTCAGAAGTTGAGAATTGTTCTCTGATGTCACTGTTCTCTGAAAGTGGATCCATTCAAATCCATATGGTGGACATCTTTGAATCACATACTGCTTACATTTTTCTTTTTTTCTTAAAAAGAATTTCCCCTTTTAATCCTCAAAACCAAGCTCAAATAAATTGCTTTACCCACCTGCAGCTTTCTCTGAGGAATATAACTCTCTGATTCAACCCATAATTTCCTCATATTCCACAACCCCTGAAATATCCTAGTTTAGTTTTAAATTCAAATCATTATTACCATCACTGATTCTGAGCTGGGAAAACGGATGATGTTTTTTTGTCATGCACCATAGAGATATTACACAAATACAAGCCAAGAAAATGTTCATTTCTTTAATTCTCTACCAGAAGCTACGAATCTATTAATTCAATAAAGTTTCAACATGGTTCCATTGACTATGCAAATCCAGAAACTTGTGACTTCTAAAAGCCTCCTTTATGGGGAAAAAATATCTACGAGTATCTGCTAAACAATAAAGAAAGACTATTCAGAGAAATGGAATGTGAGCCCCATTGATTTGTGCCTCAGATAAAGGTTCTGGTGGGAGGGGCCTCTTTCATATCTTCGTCCTCCATCATGATAACGCTCCCTGTCACAAATTGCTTCTGGTATGGCAATTTCTGTCCAATAAAAACATTACAGTGTGTCCTCATCCACCTTATTCACTAGATCTGGCACCGTGTGACTTCTGGCTCTTCCCCAAAGTCAAAATGACCATGAAGAAAAAATGTTTTGAATTGGTTCAGGACACCGAGGCAGCCACGACAGCGCAACTAAAGACACTCATGAAAGAGGACTTCCAGAACTGCTTCAGAAAGTGGCAAGAATGATGGGATAAGTGAGTTCAAAGAGGGGGAGTATTCTGAGGGGGATTAATGGCAATGTGTCTTTTACTGTAATAATTTTTTATTTATTTAAACATTCACCACAGTTTTAGATTACACCTCATGTATTTCAAATTATGAGGTATCTCCATATAAAACTCAGAAAGATCACATTTATGTGAATAAGACATGATTATACTTTGAAAACATTTTCTTCCAGTATCACTCTCCTCCAATATCCCAGGCCTCAGTGAATTTTGAGTAAGGAAGAGTTGGGCGGAGTATTTACATATCTGTAAATGTTAGGCAGCCCCTTGGTATCTGTGGGGGATTGGTTCCAGGACCCCTACAGATATCAAAATCCATGGATGCTCAAGGCCCCTTACAAAAAAGGTGTAGTATTTGCACATCCTCCCATATACTTTAAATCATCTCTAGATTCATTAGTCCTCACTTAATGTCATTGATATGTTCTGTGACTTTAAGATGACATATAACAAAACCAATTTTACTATACACTAATTGATACAAATAAGACGTAAGTTCCTAGGGTATCTCATCAATGTTATAACACAACAATGAATGAAACCATGTTATTCAAGGAGCTGCTATACTCATAATACCTCACACAATGCAAATGCTATGAAAATAGCTGTTATGCTGCATTTTTTAGAGAATCAGTACAAGAAAAAAGGTCTGTACATGTTCAGTACTGCCACAACCATCATGGATCTAACTATATGATGGCAACAATGTAACATTTGTACACATAGCAACAATGTAACATTTCCCCCCAAATATTTTTGATCCCTGGTTGGTTGAATCCAGGGTGCAGAACACACAGATACAGAAGGCCGACAATATTTCTTTTTTATAAACTTACTTGCTGCCTGACTCTGCCTTCTTGCTTAAGAAGCATTATATTGAACTGGAATGATATTGCATGTAAGTGAAGGTGCAGAACAGTCCTCCTGTAAAACAGTAGTCTCCTGCTGCAAGTAAACTTAGGATGACCTACTGCTCTGGGTGTTGGTCAGCAAAGATTGCAGTGGACAGTGTTTAAATCTAACATTTCCTCCTATAACAAGGTTTTGTAATGGTAAGTCATTTATTCCCAGGTCCTGTTTTGTTTTGTACTTTTTTAAATTCCCAGTTTAAATAGTAAGTCTAGTAATTCAGTTCTTTTCCATAAATACGAATGTTTAAGGGTACAGAGTACCTTAAAGTTCTACATATACTGAAATTCTAGAACAAGCTTATCTTGCCTCCCTAAGAGGTATCATAAGGCAGACTACACATTTAAAAAGAAGTCATGTTCTCAGTTTTAACCCTAGATGCCCTGAGGTGAGAAATCAAGAATAAGGATTTCATCTATGACTTGAGATAATGAGGAGGATCCTTTGGTAAATTCACAGGATTGCCTCTTCTAAACACTCAATTAAGTAAATTCCTTATTAAATGTCCATTGTGTGCAAGGCGTGATGTCAGTGAAAGCCACACAGGATAAAAAGCTTTTAAATGTTTCTGGACTGTAAGGCATTTACAGCAAACGTGGGAACAAAATTTTTAATTATGATCAAGCTTTTAATCAAGCTAAATAAAAATAAAAATATTTCAATAACAGATCTAAATGAAAAGAGATAGCAGCTCCCACAAGGCTGTCCACAGTTAATTGCCGAGTGAGATCTATAAACAGGAAGTGCTCTGAGACCTCAGAGAGGGTAAGCTTGTAAAGACATCTTTTAGGATAGACAGAATGCAGGTAGGCTGAGAGGGAGGCCAAAGGCACCTACCTGGTTGTCTACACCTTGACAGACCTGAGCTCAGCTCCACCAAGGATGACCTGGAACAAGCTCCTTTCTGCTCTTCTCAGAAGAAAAAGATAATAAACCTGCCCCTTTGAGGTACTGTGAAGAACAGAGGAACTCTGTGTAAGAAAACTCTTGGTAGAGAGTCTCACACATATTAGCATTTATGATACCAGATGTCAAATTATGCATCAATTTGTCTTTTAATTTATTGTCTGTTTCTCCTACTCAAGAGTAAGCTCTTTGAGAGAAGGGACTTAGTATTAGTCTACCCATGGCTCTACACTCTCTATATTACTACCTGGCACATAATAGGTTCCTAGTACATATTTGTTGAATGAATTAATCAATAAATGATTAATTTAACCTACAAAAAGAAGATTCGCTAATGTCGTTGTTCAACACTGTTTTTTTTTCACATTTCTTCTTGCCCCTCTTCATTTTCTTCAATCTCAGGAGCAAAAAGAGATGTTGTAAGCATCAGGCTAAGCTCCAAATGAATGGGATCACTTACAGTTTTCAAGTTATCGCTGAAAGTTAAAGCTATTAGCACTGGAATTATTTGCCTTGAGAAGAGCAGTCAGTGCAATGGGGGAAAATCTTGTATTCCCATTTCTTACTCTTCCCATCAGCTCCTGCCTACTGGCTACTATCACATCTATTCCCCTTGTGCCCCTCTTGCCCATCAATATCTAAGATGAATAAATGAAGGAAGAAAGGAAGGAAGGAGACAAACCATGGGGAAGAAACTAAAGTTGTTCCCTGTAGATCTTCCAACTCCCATGGAGGGAGGGTTTGGATGTAACTTCCTTTCTCTCTATTTAATCTACATCAGTGTCCAGCTTTTAAGCCCAGGAAGAGTTAGTTAACCAAAGAGTGCCAAATAAAGCATGTTTGTTAGAAAACGTCGTGTTTGCCATGACACTAGGTCAAGCAGGGATGGGCTTCTACTAGATCCCTTGGCTTTGTGCAGAAGTCCCTGTCACCACCACCAGAAACAGACTTATTTTGACCTACTTTTCTGTTCCATTATGATTTTGTAAACTAAAATTAAATTTGGTTTAAGACTACTGACCAAATTTTACATCACTAGCATGAGGAAGGGGATGGACAATCAACATCTTATCATCTTGTGTTGGTATGTGACCAGCTAGAGAGTCTCATTAAAATCTTATTTGCGGGAAATGGGTTCATTACAGCTCCTTAGTTGGTAATATGTTTCTTAATAGCACAGAAGGGAGGTAAAATGAGTCACAAAAGGTCAACTCTGGATCAAGTGAGTGTCCTCCCAGATGGCAAACTGCTGATACCTCATTGGGTTCTCCATGTGTGACACAAAGCTCTGATCCACGTACATTCTAACCTCTTACATAAAATCCTCTCCCCAGACCTGTAAAACCCATTATTGCCTCAGAAAAGCCAGAATTACTGAATGTTTTCCTCTTTTCTGACTTAAAATGCATGTCATCGACCACGTAAAAGAAAAGGACAACATGCGAAGTATTCTCTGGATCACACCCCTTCTAAGATAGTCTCACAATGCACGCTCAGTTTTAAAATGGTTTCATCAGAGGATTTTAATGTCCCTGTGTGAACATTTCCAGAGATTCAAAGAAATGAAATCCAAGCACCTCAGGGACATATTGTGCAGAGGTTGATACAAAAACTTAGGTATTTTTGTTTGTCATGTGAAAAATATCTTAGAGTGTTCATAAGGGTCTTTATGAACTTTATAAAATTTTCTTGTTACATGTGTACATTAATCAGTGTTCTGGTAAGAAACGGAATTTACCACAGACGTTTCCGGTGAAGACAGTTTAGTAAGTGACTATTGATGGAGGTGTGGTCAGGCTAAAGGAACAAATGATTTGTTGAGGCACCCAGAGACCAGTAATAGTGGGAAGCTGTTACTTCCCTTAGGTCTGAAGAGCAAGGGGAGAAATAGTGCTACTTGAACCCCGTGGAACCTAATGGAGGCTATAGTCGCTGCCAAAGACACACACAAAGACAGGGTTCTAGGAAGAAATACCCTGATACTATCTGCTTCTAACCTCTGATCTCCTGCTGGTGCTTGTCACGGGCCAAGGTCAACTGAAAGGCAGTGGCAAGGGAGACTCGGTGATACGCTCCCTAGGGGTCAGTTGACCAGGACATAGAGCAGGGGAAGCAGGACAGAGAATTAATCTGCTAAGGCAACTGGAGCATAAACCAGTATAGTGTTCTTCATATACAATGATCTTGCTCAATTTTATTTTTTTGCCAGTACTTATGATAAATTTGCAGCTGTTTACCCAGACTCTCTATTCTGATCATCTTCGAGACCTTGTAATCTATAATTCCAGGCCCTGCAACAGTTTCTCTCTGCACAATGCTAACTGTTCTCTATTGGGATTAATCCTGATGTCCAAGTCAACTACATAAACTTAATATCATAAAAACTGTGAAGGCCCATCTTTATCTCAATGAATCTTTAAATTCATAATCTCTGGGCTTGGCCCAGTTTCATTCCTTCAAGGGTATTAAAACATTTTGTTATCTCATAGATCTTTACCATATCTCTGTTAGGTAGGCATCTTGGTATAGTACATAGTACAGTGGCCCACAAGAATAGACGCTTAATAAATGCTTGTTGATGGGAAGATCATTATCAAATGCCTCTTGTGCAGATAGGAGAGCTTATAAGGAAAAGTTAAGCAACCTAACCAATATCTTATGATGTGCCAACAGGAATAAAAAGCCAAGTCAGAGGGTTTGCCCTGAACATGCTGCCTCCAAACAGAGATTTTGCTAAGCAGGGCAAGAATATGAACAAAACTTTATTTTCTTTATGTACTTTGACCCAGTCTTAAGAATAGTTGAGCTATTCAGGGCATGGTTTTTTCAATTGCTTTGTTTCCTAGATTACCAGAGAAATGTGTGCCCCATTATATCTTCTTAACCATTAGACACGAAATGTTGTTGCCAGTAAGAACAAAAAGTTGTTATACACTTAGAGGAACTGAACTGAACTATTATGTATAATTCTATATAATGTATAATTCTATATAATTTCTGGGATGGAGGAAAGGAAATATAAAAGGGAGATTAAACCTGAGAATTGCACGTGAAATTAGTTACAGCCAACTCGTTATCAATGAAAATAAAGCACAGGAATAGCCTAAAAAACAAAAATACATATGGTTGTAAGACCTTCACAGTTGTTATAAATCCCTTTCAACTAAATCTTTTACTATATTCTGAAGTTCTAAATGCTATTAGGTTGGTGCAAAAGTAATTGCAATTTAAAAGGTTAAAAACAATTGCAAAAACCGCAATGACTTTTGCACTAACGTAGTAGTTTTTCTTGCATGTCACTGTTTTCCTGAATATTCCATGAAGGATTCATATAAAGGAGGTGAAACAGAGGGATCCAGATTCAGCACAAGCCACATAAACTCTTTGTGGAATAATATTAAATCAGATAGATTAAATTTTGTACAGAGGTTAAGTCATTCATCAGCATGAAAACATTTGGGTATAAGGCTGGTCCATAATATTGGAAGCCTATGTCATGCCTTCCTTTAGAGAGTGTGTCACCAGTTGCTTGATGTAGATGGCTCCTGTGTACACATCCTCATGGAGGGTGCATATGACATTACAAGGGAAACTAACAATGGGCTCAATTCTTCTCAAAATCACATTTATTTTAGATCAATGATGACATAAGTTTCTAAATGACTTATGTTCTTCTGTGCATTATTCTCAGCTCCTTTGTCTTTCTCCTCATTCCCATAATTATAATTATGAGAACCGTATTTCCTATATATCTTTTGAACGTGACCTCTTTTTGTCACCATCACCTTTGTTTAGTCCAGGCTATCTATCATTTCTCACCCAGACCATTATGAGCCAGATTCTTAACTGGTCTCCCCACATCCACTCTCCCACTTCAACACTCTCCATATTGTAACCATCACCATTGCTCAAAAACACAAATATGTTTAAGTCAACTGCTGGCTTAAAATACTTCAGAGTATTGAAATCCATTGAAATCCATTTGTTAACGCCATCTCTTCATGCTTATCTCTCCAGCTTTCCTCCTCACTCTTCTTTATTTCATACTCCCCTTTGTCACCAAAAATAAGGTCCAAACTCAAGGCCTTTCACAATTTGACGATAGCCTATTATTTCAGCTTCATCTCCTCCCACTCTCTCTGTCATCTCTCTCCAGATATATAGTTGCCTGGCAAATGCTTTATCTTTCAAGACTCAGATCAAATGCCCTCCTCCTGACACTACCAGTGACACCACCCTTTTCTATGGCATCCTAGCACAACATACAGTATCTAAATTATTTCATGGATCACATTGTATAGAGTTCACTGTTTATATGTTTGTCTCCTCAGTGCACTATGAGGTAAGAATCTTCAATCTACTCAGACTTTAGCTCATTATTTAGCATAAGCACAGCTCTTATGCCTGGAAAAAGGAGGTTCTGTGCCTCAGAGACCCCACTTTGGCCGTCTTCCAGCAGTGTCCCTCCAGGTGAGGTGAGAAGTCTGCGAGGATCTGTGAGATGTGACTGCCTGGAGTCCACGTCTACCCAGATCTCACGCTCCCTGCTTCTACACTATGGTCTCCATGCCCAGATCCCAAGAATTCTCTGTTCAAATGGGCAGGGAACTCTCCTTTCGGGGCCTACACATGCCTTTTCCTAGGATCTGTTCTTCAGAGAAGGCACCAAATGAGAGGTGCAGTCACTCCTGAATCCAAGAGGTGGCCAAGATTTGCTATTTATAGAGGTATATGTACAGAACTTGTATTACAGGCTAGACTGTCCACAGGTGTACATACAAGGTGCTAAGTGATGAAGGTCAGAGCACGACTGGGAGGAGAAAGCAGATAGGCTGAGAGCTGGGACCTGGGACCTCAAGGATTGAGGAGTTCTAAAGTTCAACCTGATGATCCAGGTAGTTATGAAGGTATATTAATTATGGTGGAAAGATGGGTGGTATTTTGCCATTTGCAAACATGAAATATTTAGACAAAAATTAGGAGCCTGGTGTCTTGTCTAACACAGTTTAGGGCACATAACTAGTGCGTGTGTAATGTGTGACTGAGAATTGGCTCATGGCAAAAAGTGTGAAATAATTGAGAGTCAAGGTAAGTAACTACAGTACTTGAGCAAGAGAAAATAATACAAGATATTAATTATAACTGAATTATAAACTAGCTATTATACTTCCTAAAAATGCTTATAATCAAAAGGCTAAATTTAAACATTCTTGCAAGGAAGATGTTATTTACCAAATCAATGGTCAATTTTTCAAGCCTTCCATGATTTTTCCAGCATTCTTTGTATTTCCAAAACACAACTGATCTACAAAGCTCTCTATAGAAGGGTTAAAAATGAAATCAAATAAAATATGAGTCAGATAGCAAACTCAATTATGGGGTTACACTTCATCCAGAGAGGAAGAATTAATAAAAACTAGCAGCATTTCTTGGAACCAACATTTAGGTCTCTGACACTTCAAATGACCCCTTTATCCTTCATAGGCAGATAAAATCATTACGGTAAGGAGGAAAAACATTTGTCTTCCAGATGGAACCTTGAAAACTAAGGTCCTGCTTACCAAAGATATGATAATTTCAATGAACATAGACATTTTAACTTTTTCTCAGGTGTAAGAATCAATGGGTCTCCATGTTAAGTAACCCAGCTTCTTATCTCTTATCTCTAAAGATAATACTTTTATTTTCATATAAATGTGTGTTGCTAATGAATGCAAAAAACTTTCAGACTAAAATATGTACATGCATATGGTTATATGTACATGTTTATATGTGTCTGGAGAGACAGAGAGAGAGAGAGAGAGAGAGAGAGAGAATCTATTTAATCTGGAAAGTCAACTGAGAAACATCTATCGAGTGACTTCTCTATACCTAGAATTTGCCACATTATGCGAAGTATAAGGGATAAAAATAAAAGGTCTCAAAACAACGAGATACCACTATACACCTATTAGAATGGCAAAAATCCAGAACACTGACAGCACCAAATGTTGAAGAGGATGTGGAACAAGAGGAACTTGCATTCATTGCTGGTGAAACTCCAAGAACATTTGGAAGATGATTTGGTGGTTCTTACAAAACTAAACATACTCTTACCATAAGATCCAGCAATTGTACTTCTTGGTAGTTATCCAAAGAAGCTGCAAACTATGTCCACACAAAAGCCTGCACACAGATGTTTGTAGCAGCTTTATTGATAATTGTCAAAACTTGGAAGTAACCAAGATGTCCTTTAGTAGGTGAATGGATAAACTGTTGTGCATGCAAACAATGGATTATTTAGCACTGAAAAAGAAATGAGCTATCAAGCCATGAAAACACATGGAGGAGTTTTAAATACATATTACTAAGTGAAAGAAGCCAACCTGAAAAGGCTACATACTCTATTATTTCAACTATATGACATTCAAGAAAAGGTAAAACTATGGAGACAGTAAAAAGATCAGTAGTTGCCACAGGTTAGGGGAGGGGAGAAGAGAGATGAATAGGCAGAATACAGAGGATTTTTTGGGCAGTGAAAGCATTCTGTCTTATACTACAATGATGGATTTCACATGTCATTATACATACATTACACATTTATCCAGCCAATAGAATATGCCACACTAAGAGTGAATTGTAATGTGAACTATGAACTTTGGGTGATCATGATGTATCAGTGTAGGTTTATCAATTGTACTACTCTGATGTGGGATGTTGACAATAAAGGAATCTATGTATATGTGGGGGCAGAGAGTATATGGAATATCTCTATTCCTTCTGCTCAATTTTGCTGTAAACCTAAAACTGCTCTAGAAAAGTAAAGTCTTTAAAAAAAAAAAAAAGGAAAGAAAGACAAGGTCCTGTCCCCAGAAAAGTTTACAGTATTTGATGGAGCTGGGTCTAGAGTGATGGGAAAAGCATTGTGGGAATATGTTTGTGGGTGTGAGATGGGGGATGGCTCAGATTTGTCAATTATCTGCCATGAAGAGACACTCTGATTATGTTTGTTATATTAGAATATCTAATTCTTACCAAACAAGTGCATGTAAGTATTATCCCCATCTTCCAGATGGGGAAGCTGAGGTTTAGAAGAAGAGTCCAATGAAGGGCAAACCAACTGAGCAGCAGCCAAAATAACTTTTAAAAGGAACTTATGGGAATGTAAATTGGCGCAGCCACTATGAAGAGTATTGAGGTTCCTCAAAAAAATTTCAAAATAGAACTACTGTATCACCCAGTGATCGTACTTCTGGGTGCATACAAAAGAAATGAAAACAGGATATTAAACAGATATCTGCATTCCCATGTTTACTGCAGCATTATTCATAAAAGCCAAGATATGGAAACAACTTAAGTGTACATTAATGGATGAATGGATAATGAAGATGTGATACACACACACACACACACACACACACACACACACACACACACACATTATTCAGCCATGAGAAAGAAGAAAATCCTGCCATTTGTGACAATATGGATGGAACTTGAGGGCATTATTTTAACTGAAATAAGCCAGACAGAGAAAGACAAATACTGCATGGTATCACTTACACATGAATCTTAAAAAAAAAAAAGTCAAACTCATCTCATAGAAAGAGAAAATATAAAAGTAATTGCCAGGGGCTAGGGGTGGGGAAAATAGGGAGAGGCTGGTAAAAGCGTACAGACTTTCTGCTATGAGATGAATAAGGTCTGAGAATCTAATGTATAACGTGGTGACCATAGTTGAAACACTGTGTTGTATAATTAAAATTTGCTAAGACAGTAGAATTTCAATGTTCTCATAAAAAATAAAGAGATAAGTATGTGAAGTGATGGATGTGTTCATTAACTAGATAGGAGGAATCCATTCATGGTGTGTACTTACATCAAATCATTACAATGTACACTTTAGATCACTTAAAATTGTA
This sequence comes from Rhinolophus hipposideros, assembly GCF_964194185.1. Taxonomy (NCBI): domain Eukaryota; kingdom Metazoa; phylum Chordata; class Mammalia; order Chiroptera; family Rhinolophidae; genus Rhinolophus; species Rhinolophus hipposideros. The sequence continues at coordinate 49,589,351 of NC_138049.1, read as the reverse complement.
GTATTTGTCAAGCATACCTCAATAAAGCTGGGAAAAGACTTGATGAACAGGCGAAATTCAGCTATGTTATCAAAGACACAAGAAGTTCCTTCTCAATTCCCGACAGGGTCTGGCAATGAGGAAAATGGATGAATTTTACAGGGACGATCAAGCCTTCAGAAATAGTGATTACAGGTATTGTCTTCACTTAGTAATGCTCAAAATCAAGAAAAGATTTAAAACGCAAATCAAGCTAATGCTTATCTGTATCGCCACCATCTCTTCCTTCTTGTTTTAAGTTTTGTTTTGTTTTGAAATATGTTTCACATGTGCTTAAGAAGGGTGTGTATTCTCTAACAGTTGCATGCAGGGTCTGTATATGTGCCTATTAGATCATACACATTAATTATCTTGTTCAAATGTTCTATATCTTTATTGAGTTTTTGATCTTGACCTTCATATAATTAAGAAAGATGTATTGAAATCTCCTAACAAGCATATTGCATTTATAAGTTTCTCCCTGTAGTCCTATCAATTTTGCTTTATATATTTTGAGGCTATTTTAGAATTATTAAATCTTCTAAGTGATGTGAAAAAAGAAATTTAAATAATTTGAAATTAATCTGGAGCATGGTGTCTGTTAAGTCAGAATAATTTTATCTCATGGCTTCTTACACAACTGGTGAAATGCATATTGGTCCCACTTCTGCTTAGCACATGTATTAATTCTTCATTTGAATTCAATCAAATAACAGGAAAAAATTTACATATATTAACAATTTCCTTACTGCTACACTCAGAGTCCGGTACTGAGGCTTGGTTCATTGGTTTGTGGAAAGCAACACAACCTTTATTCTCAGTGAAATGGTGTTTGATATAATTGAAGATTTATGTTATTCTGTGGGAGGAAATTGCAAGTTTAGAGAGATGCTGAGATGAAGTTACTCTGCTAAGAAATGGAGAGTGATTGCAGGAGGTATAAGAGCTGACAATGGAGTACCAAAGCTGGAAAGGTTGAACCCTGAAGGAGAAAGAGAGGAGAGACTTGGGAGAGGGGTGTCTCCAAAGGGGCTTTCTCAGGAGAACTGTGCATGCATGCAATCTGCCTCTGGCCTTCTCATGCTTCTCTTTATCCTCCCTGGGTCCGTGATGAAGTCACGTGAGTCATTAATGGTTTTGACTTGGGGGAAATGAAGACACAGGACAAGGGAACGGACATATTGTTTAAAACAAAGAGATGTTGAATTTTTGTTATTACAAAATTAATTTCTCTACACCCTCACTAAGTAAAGAGAAACATTTAATACACAATATCAATTTGAAAGAGCAAAATGTCATCATCCTGCTTGTGGCACTGACATCTCCAAAAGGTCTTATCCCTGGTAAAATAACTAAGTCAGAAAACCGCTGGCTGCTAGAAGGGGGGGTGGGGTGAGGATGAGGAAGAAGGGAAAGGGATTAGACAGCACAAATTGGTAATGACAATATTGCCTTGGGGATATGAAAGACAGTTTGGAAGAATATAATCAATAATGTAAAGATTTTGTAGGGTGTCAGATGAGCACATGTCTTATTAGGGAGACCACTTCGTGGACGGTGTAGATGGTTGACCACTGCACTACACCTGAAGGCTGAAGTTGAATTATATTGTATGTCAACTATAATTTAATATATAGTCATGGGATATGGAGAATAGCATAGGGAGTAGAGTCAATGGAATAGTAATTGATATATACGATGTCAGAGGGACAATAGATTGGGGGAGAGCGTTTATTATCACTTTGTGAGGAGCGAAATGTCTAACTATTGCATCGTTTTGTATACCTGAAACTAATTTAGAAAAAAAAAAAAAAAGAAACACAAGTCAGGCACCCAGCGGTTGGCAAGGTCAGAATTCACAGTCAGCCCCTGATTTGTTTTCCACACAATACCTCCTGAGCAATGGGAACAATTCTGAATTTGGAGACTGGAAACTTACTTGTAAGCCTCAGCTTTGCTACTTGGTAAGGTTTACATTAGTGTAACAAAGTCTAAATTAGCCTCTCTGGGACTACTTCCCCCATCTGTGAAATGTGAATAATCAAACCTTCTCATTTTACTTCATAGGTCAATTTTAAGGTTCAAATGAGAAAACAGATGAGAAAATATTTTGTAGATGTACAGAGCTTTAAGTGATTGGGTCAGTGAACCCCACTGAAATACCTGAAAATTCATAAGCATACTTGGCTGAAATGAAAGGTCTTGGGTTCAGCATAAACTGATGTTACCAAAGAATATTAGTCACTTGGTAAAACGCCCAAATGACCAGAATGAAAAAAACAAAAACAAACAAAAACCACCAAACAAATGAATCCGAGAGATTACCCCTCTTATTTTTATAGTCAGTATCAAAGTTTAGTCATATGACTTCTTAAATAGTTTAATACATATTTTCTTGTTGACTCAGTTTGGTTCCTGGGAGTAGAGTGGGAAGAAAAAAGTTGGAATTCAATAGAGTGTTTAGCTGGAAGTTCATTGAGTGGTATCCTTTCTCCCAATAATGTTGAGAATTCTGAATGTCAGTTTGAACAATTCAAATGGCAAGTGCTTCAGTGAAAGCCTGTTGCGTGTCTAAAGTGAGAAGGATCGGCTTTGGAATCCTGAGTAGGTGACAAGAATCCTCAGTATCACTTTCATTCTGGTACTTACAGACTCAGTGCATCTCTCTTGAACTTAATGTCCATGGCATAACCTTTTCTTAGTTTATAAGATTTTCCATGTGTACAAAATATAAGCACTTTCTTAAATCTAGTTTTTATTCCTCAAGATAGAGGAGAGCAACGAGTGCCAATGAATTTATTTTGGGTTGATTCCATTCATGTCACTTGTTTTCTCAGACAGCAGAGTCTATTGAATCAAACTAATAACTAGTTTAGCATTTCTTTTCTTTGATCAGCCAATAAAATAAAAACAATTAGGTGGTAAGAGATATTGAGAAACTTCATGCAACACTGCAGGCTTTTAAAACTATGTCTTAGGGATCCTTATGCTTATAGCTCAGGACATTAGTTCTAGGAAAGTCTACACGTATAGCACCCCTAAGCATATATTCCTATAATAGACAATTTTAGAACTTGGAAAAATTGTTCTTTTCCTAAAACATATGAAAGATAAATGAATCAGCTGGTGGTCCCACTCCTGGGGATTGCGTCTGTTAAGAAAGGATATATATTGCACTATCTTCAGCTTTAGCTGACAATGGAGACTTCAGCTTCCATGTCTAGCATATTTTGTGACATTTTCACTGACCTCCTACATGAAACAAGGCTGTGCTATCAACTGTCAATTCGGATGCCTTTAAAAGCCTAGAAGGTGATTGTCATCAACCTGTTTCCAAAGCAGTGCGATGAGGACACCAAGGCCACGCCGACACAAGCCTTGGGGAACGTGCTCTGGGACGGCTGGGACAGGGTTTTCCTCCTCTTATATCTCCCACAGGGCCCATACCGAGCTGAAAAATACATCCGGGACTGAACTGAATCAAGATTGCCAAAGGAGATGAGATAGAAAAGTCAAAGTGACAAATGAGAAGCAGGGCCCTAGAGAAATAAGGACAGAAATCAAACCATTCTTTAAAAAGAAGACACAAAGTGTACCGATCAAAAGTAAATCTCATTGATCCTATTTGAACCTATTGATCTCCCGACCTATCTGCTCCTCCATTGCTACTCTTGACTTTGATGAACTATCAAACTCCAACCCTCCTTTAAGAGCTATCTCAAAATTATCTCCCCTGGGAAGACTTTCTTGATCTCCCCAAAGTGAGTTACTTCCTTCCCTGTGAAGTCGGTACCCCCCTAGTACTTTGTCCTTAACCTCGTATCTGTCTCTTCCTTCCCTCTCCTCTGCAGACTCAGACCATGACCTTCTTGAAAACGTTCATTGTTTTTCCTATTATCTATGCCTATCATCTATGTTTCTAGTCCCTAACTCTGTCTCTGGTCAACAGGAAGTGCTCGATAAATGTTTAGTAATAATGCCCAGTGTAGCTTCCACTTGTGGTTTCCATTAAAGGCATCAAAATGCAAAAGGAGCTTCTTGAATGCTTGCTTGAACACTAGGAAAGTTACAGCTATTTCTCAGCAGGCAAGAAGAGAAGCACTTCAGATACAGAAGGAGTGCACTACATAAACATCATTCTTACCTAAACGTGTAAGCCACAACCCTATATATTAGATTGGTGTAAAGGTAATTGCAGTTTTTGCAATTATTTTTAACCTTTTACACCACAATTACTGTTGCACCAACCTAATACCTAATGGCTCATATCGTTTTAGAACAAACAAAATCAATAAACATTCATGATAGGAAAGTTCGCCCAAAAGATCCACTGCCCTTGCTTCCCAACAGATTCCATGTGAGATTACTTTTTACACTGCTTTCTCAAGGGACTGGTTTAATCTGGCTTTAAAATAACCACTACAGAAAGGGTTCCATTAATTCCCTAAAATGGCTGCATCCTGGATTAGTAGACTTCTAGGGATCTCTTGTACAAATAAACAGTTTGTGACACTGAACCAGTTTTGGCCCACTTTCCTATTTCTCTGTGTGCAGCTTAACTGAAACATAGCTGGACTTGGAACATGTTTATACAAACTAACTAATCCTACTAGATCATCATGACCTGCAATTACCCTGCTATTCCCAGCCTGTCCTCAACTTGTGCCAAATGAGGCAGTAGTTTCATAAAAAAAAAAAAAAATTCCATTAAAGAGACAGGTTAAACCTCTGCATTGCTCTTTCACTTAAGTGTCCCATATCTCCCCATATCCAGCACTCCTAAGGAAACATTTAGGGCCCCAACCCCAACAGGGCTGCTGTATTAAACTTGAAAGATGCTTGTGTTTGTTACCAGTTGGATCAGATATAGAAGCTCTGAGTCCAGGGGCTACCTCACTTGGTGACAACCAATTTGCTTAAATAGGGCCTTGTGCGGAGTTAGACTCCACACATGATCACCCTAGTTACTAAACAGATGTTAATGAAATTATATTCCTACAGGCTTGTAAAATTATACTTGGAGCTCACAGAATATCTTAAAATGTTCTACATTTGGAATCTGGAGGAATCTCAACTATATTTTTCTTTAGCTATCTCCTCCAAATTTTTAAACAGCCTAAAGATGCTAGGAGGATATTAATCCATGTGTTTCTAATTCATTTACACTCATACCCTTAAAATACTGTATTATAAGAACTAGCTGATGTTCAAGAAACCAGTTAAACTTTTAAATAATCTTTGTAAAGGCTTTCTTCTTAACAACAGGAAGATGTGTTTGCCAAAAGAAAATGAACTGAAACACTAAAAAATCTGGGTTTGATTCAAAACTAACCCAGGAGGTTGAAAAGGGCTGTAAATTTGGTGAGTGAGACGAGTTTAGTTTCCATATACTACATATCCATATGCCATGTTGATACTTGGTGTGCACATACCTAGCTCACATGTGCTCATGTGGAGTATTAACATTTGGAAAGTCAGAGCCAGTTGGCAGGTTAGGTTGGAACAGGGTACTAATGAGATAAAGATTCTGGGCCCAATTTTCTCAAGGACAGTGTGCCCCTTCTCTTAAGCTAACCATTTGCCACTAAAGAGTTCAGTGGCCTTGGGCTACTCTGATTCAGTCTAATTTAACAAGGTGGTTGAGGCCTACACAGCGCTGGCTCTGTATTTGGCACTGGGGCGCCCAGGCCTATGATGTGGTCTCTACACTAATGGAGCTCACTCTCCAGCAGGAGAAGCAAGTAAGTCAATGCACCAGGGCAGCAGTGTAACCCAGGAAAGAGACAGGATCTACCACCCCTGGGAGTCAAGCACGGCTTCATATCATAGGCTTTTCCTTATCTTTCAAGGCTCAGCACAAGCATTATACTATCCTATACAGATTTCTCTAGACAAACATAGGTGTTCCTTTCTCTATAGTCCCAATATACCTGGAAATGACCTCCATTAAGGGTACTCAGGAAAATGTGGTGAAGAGATGATAGAGCTTATATAAGGTTATAAACAGAGTTTGGGGAAGAGACGAGCATACCAGACAAAGGAATGGGGGAAGGGAGGATTGGAAGAAAGGGCCAATGGGTGGAAGAGTAGCAGGAAATGAGGTTAGGAGGTAGAAAAATAGAATGCAGCTCTTAAAGATTTTTATATGCCCTGCAGAAAAGCTTAGATTTCATTTTGTAGCCTATGAGTTGTTATTGAGGGTTTTAAGAATTGGACTTGTGTTTTAGTAAGATCAATTTGGTACACTGCTTGAATGGGAGAGAATGAGCCTGCAAGAAGTTAGGGCAATTGGGAACCTATTGCCACTCTCTAGGCAGGACCCAAAGATGGTTTGAGTTAAGCAGGAGTGGGGAGAATGGTGAGGAGAGGGTGGATTCAAGAGATAGCTAGAAGGCAAAGTCAGTGAGACTTGAAGATTGATTGGGTATGGAGTGAGGAAGGGGAGGAGTCCTGTACAACCCCAGGTTTCTCCTTTAGGAGATTAGGTGGATCGTGGTGTCACCAGTTAACATGTTCAATGTGGGAAGAAGGCCAGGATTAAGTAGGGGGAAATGTAAAAAGTTCAATTTCAGAAGTAATGAATTTCAATTGTTTATGAGGAAAATGTCCATTGTTTAATAATAAATGAGACATTTCTTCAGGAGCCTGAGGAACTGATATATAGACATAAAATGAGATAAAGACAGAGATAGAGATGATAGAAATGGAAAGAGAGAGAGAGAGAGAGAGAGAGAGAGAGAGAGAGAGAGAGAGAGAGAAAGGAAGATGGGTATCCAGGTAGAGCAGGTAAAGTGAGAAGGGAATGGAACATGAAATCACTCAGGGATTATTTGAGAGGTGGACAGAGAAAGTTGGTCCAAGAAAAATTCTGAGAAAGAATGTCCACAGAGGTAGATGAACCAAGAGAAGGTAGTATCAGGGAAGACAAAGTAGGAGGGAGGGAGTAGACAGTCATGTCAAACACCCTAGGAAGACCAGGGAGGAAGGAAGAAGTGGAGAAGAGTCCAGTGAATTTGGTGTCAGGGTATAATCACCGACTCTACCCTAGAGCAGGTGTCAGAAACAAAGGCTGGTGTTCAGAGGACTGCTTAAATAGATGTGAGGAGTGAACTCTGCCGATTGTTAAAAAGCTTGAGGATGATAAAAAAAGCGGGTGAAGTAAATGCTAGGGGCAATGCTTGGAGGGCTTCCCTTCATAGACAATGGGCAAGATTTAGAAATTGTTGAGAGGCTGAAGGTAAGAAGCCCCTTAAGAAGGAAAGATTAAATAAAATGTCCCCAAGATGGAGGGAACAAGCACAAGGAGGGACCAGCCTAAATGGGAGACCTAACACCTCAGCCACCATGACTCATATCTTTCTCAGAATTTGGAGTAAAGTATTTATGATGTTTTCATGCTGAAATCTTTTATTCCACTATTAATCTAAAAATCTTCCCATGTCCTCACTTATAAACATCCTCAAACTTTGTTTTCAGAAGTGAGGCCAACTTTGTGTGAAATGATGCAGAATTGGGAGGCATGGCTGTGGTGTATGGAGATGAGTTTGGGGAAAAGACGCAGGTTGGGGTCCCAGCTATGCCACTTAACATATTACCTGGCCTCTCAGGACTTTGTTTCTTCATCTTTATCCAACCTACACAACAGGGGTCCTGGGAGGTCAAGTGAGACCAGCTTTGTGAAAGCTCTCGGTAAACTAGGGTAAGACAATGTTAGCAGCTGTATTCAGTTTTCTGGCACACTAGGGCTGTCTTATCCTGTTTGACTTGCAGGGCCCCCTTGTTTTAAATGAGGTAATACATCCACATAAAGCCCATAAAAGTTGCTTGGCACAGGTAAGTACACAATAAAAGTCAACAATTATCAAGCTGCTCTCTCTCCTCCACCTCCACTGCCCTAGTGAGTCTTACTAAGCCATCCAGATACGGTGTCACCTCATGTAGTGTCCACTTTACACACTTTCTGGAGCTTTCCACCCTGCCCGGAGGGAATGGTCACTGGTCCTGTGTCACATTTCCTCAGATCCAATCCCTTCTTAGCAGGTATTACAATGAAACCCATCTGTTTCGCCAATTCTCACTACAACAGTGATGACTGACACTATTTTTAAATGATTGCTCCTCCTAAGAGTATTTGCAATTTAGTATGGCATAAGTCTTTAGACAAGAAATGAACCCTCTCATGGAATACCTCTCATGGAATTACCTCTCAGGTAATACGCGAGGCAGTTCAAACACTGCAGAGTAAATGGAGTTCAATCTTAATATATTTGAGATGACTAACATTTTTCATCATAGATGGGAAACTGAAGCTGAATGTTCCTTATTGGCCAATAGGTATAATTATTCATATTCACATTTACTGTTCATTTATACCACCACCCTATCTGAAAAAGACTTCAGTTAGTTTACAAAAAACGTACGTGTGTATAAATTAATAAAATCAAAATCGAAAATCAAGACTATGGAAAGGAAAAATACATAGAAAACGTTTCAAACATAACAGCTAAAGTTTAAATATATACATAAATGCTACAAATTTGACTTTGACCTTCCTGATTGCCTGAGCAAAAGAAAAACAAGACAATGCAATTCTGTAGTGAGAACTGTAACTTCTCACCGAAGCCTATTCCTTTTTAAAAATAATGTTTCACATTTTCCTTACAGCTAACCCAGCTATGTGATTAACTTCTAGACAGTAGGATATAAGTAGAATTAATAGGTGCAACTCACAAGTCACACCCTTTAGTGTAATGGGCATGTGATGGAATGCAGATGTGATAGGTGGAGCTGGGGCAGCTGTTTGAAACCCAGAAAGGCCACGTGTTCAGATGGCAGAATCTCTATACTAGCCCTGGGCTGCTGACTTTGGGCTATTACTTTGCTGAAACTACTACAGTTTTGAATCTTTTTGTTTCAGCAGGTTAGATTACCTACCAATACAGAAATTGGTATCTAGAAGTAGAATCTGTAGTAAAAATAGAAACCTCAAAATAGATAACAATGCCTTACTGGTCAAGCAACAGGCATTGAGAACGAAAATGTATTATGTAAAGCTCTTGACCCTTGTCATGTTATGGTAAACATTCAGCAAAATTATTCACCAGTGATAGATGACTGGTAACTGTCAATCTTAGCAAAGACTTACAAGAGAGGTTCATTTAGGGAGGTTCACTTAAGCGAGCTTGTAAGCACATCTCTACTTAGGGAGGCTGTCTCTTGCCTGCAGTGTGCAATCTAAATTAAGTTAAAGTCTGTTAGTTCATAGTTATGAAAAATACAATTGCTTTTGCACCACCAGATACACCGAGAGATGAGACTATAACGTTAAGCCTCTCTCAGAGCCTAACACTGAGTGTTTCCTACTACACAACAAGCCCACTCCCAAGGTAGAGATTAAGGTTGTTGCTTTCTCAGTCTCCAGCAATATGAAAGAGGTCTGTTCAGCATGGAGACTGGGAAATGAAAGAAAAGAATCTTCTGGCTTAAGAGTTATGGATAGATGAGATCTTTGGCAGTGGTTACTGGCATCTGGAACTGACAGGAAGCAAGTAGACCATAAGTCTAGTAGGTTTTAAGGGAATTGGATTGCCAAAGAAACCACAAGCCTAGCCTGAAAAAGCATGTGGCTATCTGAACCTTAAAGTAATACCCAGCCTCCTAAACCTTTATCAGCAAGCAACCAGCTATGCCCACTTCGTATGTGGCCATCAAGGATAAAGGACAAGAAAACTCCCAAAGGGCCGGGGAGGACAAGACGCAGTGGAATTACTCCCAGCATCCCAGTCTAACAAGGGGCCCCTGCTCAGACAGGGAAGAGTCCTGCAATTCCTGTCAGTGGCATATGATAGCTGCTATGAGCTGTTGGCTGGTATATGTTCATAATTTTTCACTTTTATGAATGGGAGTTGTTATTGTGGTTATCCACAATAAATGGTCACAAGCTTTGTTTATTGTGGTATTTTGGGTGGAAGGTGGGGCTGAAGATAACTTGTCTCTTAATTTCTAGGTCATCAGATCACAGGAGTTAGATCTAAACTTGATGGAGGAGATTGTACATTATGCAAAGATTTTGGACTTTAAGTCTAATGGAGAGGGGTACACATGGATACTTGGGTGGCTGGAAGGGCAAATACTAGCAGAACTCTGTTTGCCCACCAATATCTATGACTCCTTTCTCCTTTAATAGTCAAACTCTTTTCATCCTCCTTCATAGCCAGGCATGGCCATGAGACTAATTTCTGCCCCGTAGGAGGTGAGCACATGTTAGCCACTTCGAGGTCCCTTTAGCCTTTGTCCCTTGGAGCAATCACTTTGAAGCCAAAGATAGAAGCTATGTTTAATGATGGCAGAGCCTCCTACCAGCTCTGGACTACCTATATCTATGGAGTATTATATAAAATAACAATAAACTTCCCTCCTGTTTAAGCCACTGTATTTTGGGATATCTGTGTTATAACAACTAGGCTAACACACTGTACTTATCACAAAGGAGAAAGTCCACTACTTTTGTAAAAAAAAAAAGCCTTTTTGCTTATCTTGGCTCTGAACCGAAATAGAAAATGTTCAAGTGTAGCCTTACATTGAGTGGCCTGTGGACAATATTCTTTATAACAAATCAGAAGCTCTTTGCACAAAGCTGTCCTCTCTCTCTCATCTTTCTAAAGTGTTAAAACCAAGAGCATAACGTTCAAGAGCAGCTCAGTGAAAGCAATTCTTTAAGAGCCTCCACTAGAGTGCCTCAAACATGGAGTCTCCAGGGTGGGAAGGAGGAAAGGAGGACAAACTTAACTCACGGATAGATCTTAAAACCTTCTGGAGTAGCAGAATTCTACAGAGCACTTCCCAATCTAAGTCATCTAAAATCTCTCCAGTAAACTCCAGCAATGACAATGAGGGTCTAAAAGGTATTTTATGTTGCTTTGGAACTTTGTGGAATAGATGGGGGTTGACATTCAATCAAGAAACCAGAGAAGCATGACCAGTGTTGTCTAGTGCAATTAATTTTATCCTGTCCTCTCCTGAAGGAGACAAAAGAGCTTCTGGCATGCCAGAAGTCATGAGCTTGCTCAGGATAGACGCAAGCACAGGTACCAAAGCTGCCTTCCAAGTCTACGTGGGCAGACTTCCTTCCACGCAGAGGCATTGCATCACTCTATGGGCCCACAAGCAATATGAGAAGTGGACCCTATCCTTCTTCCATCTTTTCAAAACGGATCGCAGTACCCAGGGCTGTGACACAGAAAACAAAACAGTTCACCTTTGATGCACTAGTGTTTGGCACTTGGTCTATCCAAAGAAACTTTCAAAAGCCAATCCTCTATTTCACTGTCTTGCAAAAGCTATTGTCTATCCTAGAATGCAGAGTGTTTTATAGTAAAGTAACACAAAACACAGTTTTAATCTATCTTTTTGATTGTTTTATAGAATTATTGGTCTCTAAGTTGAATTATTTTAATAACAATTAAAAAAATGAACAAGAAGCTCTGGGTAGACCTCTGCTCATAGGCACATACAAGCCATACCTTTACCATAGCAGCACACAGCTGATTCAGGCCGGAAATATTGTCAAAACAAATGTTACTAGGATAACTGCTTTACCTCTAGGGCATCTTCTGTAATATTTCTGTGGATTTTCAACTTTATAGACAAACATTGACCTTCTGGGTATCTGAACATGTAGGCTTTCTGTACGGGATTATTTGGTTTTATACAATTTAACTATACAGATTATTTGCCAATGACACTGCTTTTGGAAACTGGATCTCTATTAAGAAATGAATATAAAATGTTGATTGAGAAAGGAAAAAAGTGCTAAGGAAAATAACTATCGACCTAGAATTGTGTACCTAATTAAATTTTCCTTCGAAAGGAAGGGGAAAATAAAGATATTTTCAGTCAAACAACCTCCCTTTCCCCAAATGCATTTTAGCAGTAAGGTGAAAATTAAGAGCATGAGAGGATTAAATATAGTCTTCTTTCACATCAGTTGAAGATTGTGATATAATCTGGCAGTTTCTGTCCCGTTGTAATTCTTGCAGAGGGATTAAAATCTAAGTTTTGTAGCAGCTATCACCAACTATTGCTATAAAGTAGAAAAGACATGGTCTTTGCAATGACAACTAGTGTTCAAACTACCAAAGGGATATAGCATAATTAAATATGATAATAAAATGATAAATAAAAACTGAAAACACACTCATGTTATTTTCTTTAAGATGAAAGAGACTGTAAAAGAGAATGTAATTTTAGTTCATATATTAATATATCTGAATTCCAATTGTTCCTCAATTAAGATTTTGGATTAAGAGAGGCAAAGCTACCTAATCCTAATTTGGAATTCAGCCTTCCTCATCCTGTTCCTTGTGGAGGGGCAGAGTCCCCTGGGAAACAGCTAGAATGTTAGCCCCAAAATGGCAAAGGTTTTTGCGTTGTTCAGACATGCCCCAAGCTCTAGAGTGGAGATTGACACATAGTAAGTGCTCAGTATTTGGGGGTTGAATTTTTAAATGTGTACCACAAATAGGACATAGAAAAATAGAGACCACTTAGCAAAGAATATGTTGGAGGAGAAACTACTGAGGGGTCCTCTGTGCTGTGTGTGCAGGCCTGCTCTGGAGAAGCCTTAGGATAAGAAACATGGGAATATGGTGGGGGGAAAAATGATGTAAAAATGAGGGCTTTTTGTATTAATTGACTTGCTGGGTAGAGACCCTTGGCCTCCAAAACAGTATCTTATTCTCCCTTCTGGAGATGTGGTGAGGACTATAGGAGAAATATCTCAACTCACTCCATGTTTCAGGATTTCTTTGTAGGAGGCTGAGGTTCATAGTCATGGGTGGAGTGGTAAGCTTCCTGTTTTGCGAGACATATGGAGATCCAGAGTAGTCCAAGTTGGATAATGAGTATATTGTATTTTGAGTAAATAACCCAAATAGGAGATAGGCATCTCTGTCTCACAAAAAACAAAATCTCTGTCCTAGCTAGCATTGTCACCATGGTGATAAAGGAAGGGCACATTTACACATGTGTTTTGATTAACATCGTATGCACAGTCAATCTGCATCTGCAGACTCTTAGCTCACATCTGTAGTCCATCCAAGCCCATTTATTTATACTGAGATCTGCAGATTTCATAGGGAAATCCACAGATAGGTAGATCTCTTCTTAAAGTGTACCATCATACCCAATAAATTCAACTTGTGAAACTTGGCATGAAAATTCCCAGGGGCTCAGGAGAAGATCTAATTCTAGGCATGACTCAACATCCTAACAGTCCCATTGCTGGCTTATCCTTGATACTTTAGCAATATTTAAGGTTCTCCCAAATTGTGAATCATTTCAATGATGTTGGAAGACAACCAGCATGGACTTGTTAAACATGCACTCTCTTCCCTATTAACGTAAAGGCTTTTGTACAAACATCATGGTCATATCAATGGCTGTAAATGCCACTGATTTTCATATGCATTTAATAGCTCAGTTTGTATTAATTTAAAGGGGGGAAGACCCTTTATAGCTTCATACAATCCAACCAACCTTGATTCTCCCTAGCTGTGCCAAAAGGATTTTTCATTTTAATGGGTGTGGGATGAAAAGATGAGGGAAGTGCCCTTCTGTAGTTCTTGGAATGCTTTTGTCATCAAGTTTCCATGAATGTCTTGATTGTACCATCATGTTAATAGTCTGCTCTGAATTAGAAGGAAATTTTATTTCATAACACTTGTCACCAAAGACAAGCACATCTCACCACCCATCCATAACATGTATAAACATATGAAAAATCAAATCCAGGTGTACAGTTAAACCTGAGATCCTAAGATGGAACAGGTTAGACTGGTAGAAGGAAATTTTATAGGGCTTTGATAGTCCTACTTTGCAAAGTGTAAATAAGCATCTGTCATTTGACATTCCAGTAAAGAACAGACTATATATAAATTTGCAAGTATGGTCAAGCAATTTTTTACAAATAAGGATAAAGTTAGGTGAGGCAAAATATATCCTATCAGATATCAAGACGTTATAAGGCAATGGTAATTAAATGTCTGTAAGTGTTCAGGGACAAAAAGATAAATCAGTCGAATAGAGAGTTTGGAAGTACATGGAAAAAATATATAGTCTGAGAAAACGAGACAAAATGAATGAGCCAGTTATGTAAATTATGCCCCCAAAAGAAGTGGATTACTAAAAATCTAAAACCATTCATTGATGTAGCTGTCCTCAATAATTCTTTACTGTACACTCAGGTATTATTCAAGGATGAGCTTCCAGAAAATGTTTGTTTATTAGAATGTTTGTTTATTAGTTACCCATATGGATACAGAACTAGCTTAGAGTAAATCTGTACATTCTGTTCTGGCTCAGAGAGTGTAGACGCATTTGTTTCAGAATCACGTCCTTCTTTACCTTCCCTCCCTGTGCCACCATTTTTAAGTTTGTTCCGTTTGGGGTTCTGATCTACAGGAAGCAGGAAGTGGAGTGCATTTCTCAGGTAGAAAGATGAACTTTTGATCCCTGTATAGCCTTCCCAAAATGACAGGAAAGCCAACACTTTCCGGAATCAATCCATTCCACCATGTATTGAACTAACCCAGCCAACAAGATAGTCATAAACTAAAATTTCTACATGTGTTACATGGTTATATCATTTTCAAGTCAAGAACTTTCAAAGCTGCTAAGATGCTTGGAAGCCTAATGAGGAAGGGAAGGGAGCAGGTGGGGAATTAACATTCCCTGAGCACCTAGAACATGCCAGGTACTGTGTTTGAAGCATTATAAAATTTATCTCATGTCAATCATCCCAGAAACTCAATCTGATAGGTGTTTTATACTCATTTTTAAGATGGAAATATTAAGCCTGAAAGATGGTCGGTAGTTTGCCTAATATTACACAGCTAATAAGAGCCAGCTAAGGGAGCATTTGTTACCCATTGCCTTCTCACTTACCCCGAAGTTTCTTCATTTCATTACTGGCTTCATCTTACTCAATGTTCCAGGTGATAACAATGGAAACTCTGTTTAAGATACAACCATTGGGGGAATGTCCAATGAAGGCAGAAACACCATCACATGGTCAAAAGAAAGAAACTACTTAAAGAAAGACTCGTAAGATTTAGCTTTATTTTCCAGATGACTATTAGTCCTAAATGGAAATTTTTACACTGCCAACAAACTTTTCTCTGCCATGGCTTCAGCATATGTTCCAAGTTCTCAGAAATCATCATTTTTTCTATTCACTCCTTAGAGTCTCTGTCACCCTGGTGAGTCCTGTGCTTAAAAAGCCAACGCAACCCCAGTGTCAGATGTGCTGTTTACATGTGGCCACATTGGTCTCTTTGATTCTCAGTTTCCTGTACATCTGGCTGAAGAATGGCCGGATGGAAAGTTGGGGGGATACAGTTGTGCTCCATGCCATAGTATACAGTGGTTGCAGCATGCTGGGTTATATACTAAACTTTTAAACAGCAGTCTAAAGATCATTTCACATCCTTTGTCAACTCACCTATGTTGTCTTTGGGAGCCCCTGAGTCAGGCTGTACTTTTTGTTGTTGTTTCTTTGGTTTTTTTTTCTGGTAGCTCATCATCTCTGCTTCTGACAGATCATCTCTACTTTTGATTCATCTTTCTCTGTCTCTCTCTCTCTTTCAGTGAGGTAAGCTAGGTCTCACAAAAGGTGTACTGAACTTCCAACAAGTTCTTATGGTTCAAAACCCTAGAAAAGTATGCACATAGTTCTTCTAGATTTTTGGCACATATCTTCCCCTAAGAAATGCTGGAAATTTTAATTAGACAGCAGCTTGAAAAAAAACTGGTTTGAAAAGTATATAGGTTTGCCTTTTGGGTGTAGGCATTCCTATATTTAAATTACAGGATTAGCTGCTGTGCTCAGAAATTACAATAAACAAGATACTTGACAAACAAGGATAATGGAATCATAGAATTGCATCATTGTTCATTAGAGAAAACAATGACCCTTATGATGCTATGAATATACAGAAGTACATTATCATTTATTCCAAGTGCAAGCAAAAATATGGAACAGAAGAACTAATGAGTTGAGATGTCATCTGAATTTCCATGGATTACACTTACAGCTTAGAATTGTAGCTTCATTGAATGGTGCCAAAACATTCTTACTTTATAATAGCGTTAGTGACATTTCATTTGGATAATCCTATTTGTTTTCATTCATTTTAATGAGGTAGTTTAAGATGGTAACCTTCAGTGGAAAACTTGGGAACGGGTGACAGCATGACTTGAAATGTCTCTTGAATTGAAAGGGAGGTAAGACCCAAACTAAATGTTTAGGTGCACAGTGGTTATCCAGTACTGTATACTTTGCTCTAAAAACAGTGAGACTAAAGTGCCAATTTTAAGAACCTAGGACTTTATTGCCTTTTAAAATGTTCCTGCATGAATGAGTAGATAATAAGGACTAATTTGCTGCATTTTTGTGGCCTGTTTCTACATGTTTGCATTTCCCAATGATGTTTTCTTTATGAAAAAGAGTGTGCTAGGCACAACACATTTTTTTCTATGCAGTGATCATATGTCTATGATTCATTAAATCCTTCAATATATAGACATAGGAGTGATGCAGATGGCTAACGGATATGGATATATGCCAAGCCTTTAGGTGTCCCAGCTTATAAAAGGGGTTTCTAACATTGAGAACTTCAATTATGTCACTTAAACCCATCAACCTTTTCCCTTGCTTAATGCTATAAATCTTTCAGATCTCTTATTGCTATAACATCTAATGCCTGGAGTGAAAAGAACCCCTCTGGCATTTTAGTTTTCCATGGAGACTTAGAATGAGAAAATGGAGCCTCTGTAAGTCTTCCTTATCAATTAAAAATGAAAAGACTTTCCTTATTCGATCCTTTGCAAAGGCTAACTCAGCTAGTAAGTAGACCTCTCACATTTCTCTTAGGCCCAGGATAAGAACTCATAATATATCCTGGTCTTTTATGCACAGGGAATAAATAGCAACAAGATATTAACCCCTAAAGAATACCATTTTCAGGTCGGCTCCAGGTACACCTTGCAAGATCTAGTCAATGTCCAAGTGAGAAAGCTGTGAAATAAAGGACTCCTATTTTATCAGTTCAGGGCCAGTCAAGAGATGAATTACCCCAATGGAGAGAATTTAATACGAAGTATACAAAGAATTATTTACATGGTACTAATTACTGAACATGCACCAAGGAAACACTAAGTTATCATGGAAATAGAATACAGTTGCCACCTGTAAGACTGGAGAACAAAAGAGAAAGATGAGAGTTATTAAAACCAGAAACTGGAAAAAAGGACCCCAGTGGATCTGGCACTCAGATGTCTGAGGGAGCATTGCTCTGATGATGCTGGGACCTTGGACCTTGGAGGATGGCCCCGTGGAGGCCACATTCAGACCTCCCAGGAGAGGTGGCAGCTGTCTGGTGCTGGTGTATCTAAGGCCAGTGGAGGGGTCTGTGGGGTTGACCCAGACTTGTAAGGAGAGGATGCTGCCAGCTGAGGGGGGCGCATGAGACTGGTTCTGCAGACTTTGGAAAAATTAACAAAAATTGGTATCTACTGTCACTACTGAAAAGAACTGCCACTGCTTGGGTAAAGAATTGTTGCTGGGTGGTACTGACAGGAACCACCCAGAGGTAGCAGGAAGGAAAATACACTTTCTCCTCCCGACTTGCAGTCTCCCTCCAGCATCCCCTAGGCAGAGACTAACAGGAAACCAGTAACAACAGAGAAGTAAATGTGTTTTGCAGAGACCCAGCATCCAAACGCAGAGTAGACGGATGGCAGTGATGCTGAGAGACAATAGCTTCCTAATGAGAGACAGTAGCTTTATTATAAATATATGTTGCATATATATACGTGTATACTGACTAGAGCAAGAGAACATGAAAAATGCTAAGTGGAATTCTTATGATTGTTCTTATACTTCACTTTGGCCTTCTCCAGTTCCCCATAGGTCAGCTCTCTGGCAAAGAACATTTACTGGTAAAATTTGAGTCAAGATTTTTCTTTTGAATTTTGATGCATTGTTACATCAGAACCAGAGTGGAATTAACTAGAGAAGTTCTTGTATACAGGTTGTCTAAACTTTTACTTCAGAGAGTCGTTTACCACGGTGAGGAAGAAGGAGAAAAAGAAAGTCTATTTTTACTTTAGGAGGAAGAGCAAACTCTACTGGGGAAGTGATTGACTGTGGAGGTCTTATTTGTGAGCAGTGGCAGCAGTAAAACTGCCCTCATCATGCCCTCCATTGTGAAATACCTGGTCAGGGAGGCACTTCTTGCCACCCTTCCTGAGCGGGAGACAGAACCTGCAATGCACATACATGGTTGCCCTTTTCAAGATCTCTAGGCTTCTCTGTTGGCCTCCTTGTCAGTTCTGAGTTGATTCAGATAAAGAATGTGAAAGCCCACTGGTGGGTTTTGTTTTTTTAAACTTTGGGATCTAACCGATCACTCACATAGATTTTTCTTCTTTCGTGTGTAGAGCTCTGTAGGCATCTTCTAAGCAGAAAGCAGAACACCAGTTGAATGTTGCTGGTGATGTGACCTTCAGCTGCTGTAAGGAAGATCTGACTCATGTAAAGAATGATCGATCTGCTGCCACTTGGTTTCAAGAGGCAAAGCTCTGGAGGCTGGCTCATAGAACAGCCTCTGATAGGACAACACATGAAGGCGGTACAGAGTGGTATTGTTTTCCAGTGTTTCTCTTTGAGAAATTAGTGTACTGCCTGGCAAGAAGAGAGCTATGCAAGTATTCCTAGAAATAACAATCTACCTGTGTGCTTAGTGGCGCTTCCACACTGGAAGGAGAGGTATTAATTTCTGGTCTTCATGCTTGCTAGCAGGGAGCTCCTTAAAGGAACTGGGAAAGACTTGCTTAGGTCTCAAGCTACACCCTAAATCTGAACCAACTGCCTAAGAGAAAAGTGACAACAGGCATTGTAAATAGTGCTTCATTCAGTAAACTAATTTGAAACAGATCACTGGACAAAATTTATTTCCATAAGAAAGATAACTGGGCATGGAAACTTTTTATCTAAGACCATCTGCAAATTAGATAAATAACATCAACCAGTGTTAGAGAGACAAAAACAATGAGACCAGGCCCGTGCTAACATGACAATATGAGCAGTATTTACTCAATTTGAGAAGGAAGAGCTTTAGAGATTATTTATTTCAGTTTCCATGAAACTCGTTTTTCTCCATAGTAGAGTTGGTTCACATCGCATATTTCCTCTTACATGGACATTGGACTCCCCCTAAAGTTTGAAGAATTCAGATTACCAGTCATCCCCAAGAATAAGTCTGGGACAAAGACACAGGTTCTAGCATTGAAACAGAGGTCCTATTCCTATTGTCTGGTAGTGTCCTAGAGAAATCACAAAACATCGTGTCTTAGGTCACTCTTCAGGAATGGCACAAGGTCACCCAGACTTCACACTTAAAGAGCCACCAGAGGATCCTTCACACTGCCCCAAGCCAGAGCGGGGCTTTGTAAGTCTCTCTTTTAGGGGTACAGGGGTGGTTTGCATTCTGTAGACAACCTGGACAAAGCTAGCCAAACCATGACATTCACAACAATAGAATGTCTTGAGGACTTTTCTTAGACCAAATGCATTAACAAATGAAGAGACCTGCAATTACCCTTCCCACCAACGTTAACCACACCAAAGCAAGCCAAACCCAGGCTTCTCATAATTGGTTCTTTTTCCAACACAAGAGTGAGAAGAAGTACTTGCTGTGGCCAACGGTTACTATCGCTCTCCTCTGTAGAAAGCCACTGTCTTCGAAGAGCTTACTAAGGGTCTCCACTAAAGAACAAAAAAACATGGGTAAGACTAGTTTCCTCTCAAGTTATGACTCAACTTTGGTCACCACACTTCCACTTGGGCCTATTAACATTCGGCGGCCAGAATGTCACTCTTCTTAATTGGCTGCTCTAGCAAACAACAGCCTAGCTGCCTTGCAGTCATACAGAAAGCCACAAGCATATTTCCTTTTGACTCCTTTCTCTCCACATCAGACCCACAAGTCAAGCTAATGCTGCGATCTATCTTCTCACAATCTACTAGAAAGTGGCCTGCCTCAACTTGCTTACCCTGCTAAAATGAGAAGAAAGAAATAAACAGCTTACTGAGAATTATAATTAGAGAGCACTGGTTACTGAGCCTGCCCATAGTATAACAGAAATGCAGGAAAGCATTGTGCTCTGTCTTTGCTTGACTTGGAGCCACAATCCGTGGGAGAACAGTGCCTTCTCCCTCAGCACCAGGGGAAGCGATGTGGACACAAGCAGAAGCCTGTGGTGGGATCCTCATAACCACTCAAGGATGTGTGGATGTGGGGGAGGGTCAGAGGGAAAAAAAAGCTATAGTTTTTTTTTCTCCATCTTTCCTGCAGATCAGAAAACAATAGTAGGTTCTGAAGATCAACTCTGTACAGATGATCTCCTCTGGTGCTCAGGTACACACTAAGAATTCCATGATGTTACTTGGCTTTGAGATGTTATTGTCATTATTGTAGCTAATATTATGTATGATTATATTAATATAAAAATAATGGTTAAGACTTATTTGACAAGTACTATGATAAACATATTAAATATTTTAGTTCTTTTAACCCTCACAACTAACAGATGAATTAGACTCTAATATTATCCCCAATTAAAAATGAGGACCCTGAGATATGAAGTGGTGAACTTCTTGGAAGTCCCGCTGCTAAAGAATGTCAGAACCAGGGTTCAGCCCTAGGTCCAGTGCCCTCAGAGACCATTCTATTATTCACTTCAGATCAATCCCTCCCCCACTTAAAACAATGAACTGTTTATATCCTCAGCAAACCCAAATGCTTAGCTCCAAGAGTTAAACAAAAATAAGTGTTAAAATGGCACTGTTTGGTTTCTCAGATGGTGCATTTTAGGATTATTAAATTGAACCCCTTGTCCCTTCACTCCGTGTAGTAGCTTCTCTGACCCTTGAGAACTTTCCCCTTATTCTTTCCTCCATTTCTTCATATTCTATCATCCCCACCCATTCTTACTCAGGCTCTATGAATTCCACTCCTCCTTAATAATGTAACTCAACTGCCACCTCTCCCAAAAAGTCTTCTTCAACTACTAGAGCTCCCACCCCTGGATTCCTATAATATAAAACTCAATATTTATACCACTTACTTGGCATTTATGTTTTACTTTTTACTGTTAGTTCTATTTGAGAATAATCCATCTCCAGGCTGAATTCATTATGTCCCTTTATTTCATCGATTACTTATAATCCTTGAAAGCAAGGACCATATATTAATATTAAAATATTTTTATATCTACATGCATACCAAGCTCAGGCACTCAATAAATGACCGCTGAGAGCTGGGGTAGAAAGCCCACTGCAGCCTGGAATTTGCAACAGGCTGAGTTGGTAGGGGAAGAAGGTAGCCTGTCTTCTTAGAGCTTTAATGAATATTGTAGAAGTAGTTTCTCTCACGTGGTCTACTCAAACTCCCAAATTTCAAACAAGAAGTACGTGGAGGGTTAGACCCTGTAAAACAACACCAACTTTTACTTACCGGTTTCACTTACCTTCACACCTGTGGTTTTGAAGGTATCAAATTTCCTCTGAAGTCTTTCTTCGAAAGCTTTATCCCTCCTTCGTTTTTTCCACCCTGCCAGTCATCCCTGTCAAGAGTGACAATCTCCTTGTCAAACAGAAGTCACTGGAGCTATCAGTTTTCATGAACTTTTGAGTTGGGATAATCCCTACTTCCTACACAACTGTTTTCCTTCTAGGAATTGCTGGTTCCTTTTACTTTAGAGTTTCTGAAACTTCTGGAACTAACGCCTCTTGTCCAGATGATTTCTCGTGGTTTTCTGAGACCTTCAGCTCAAAAGAGATGGTAAAACTTTGTTTTCTATAGTTTGTGTTATGAAAAAGTTTGGCATATTACTTTTTCTTTTCAAACTACACATGGCACCGTGGAGAGTTTAATATGCACTAAAAATGAGCTCCTCCCCTAGGATAACTGTTCACATTACTTTTTGTCCTCAATAAGATCTGCTTCTTTATCCTTTCCATTGCCTACTATCTAGAGCCCATGCTTTAGTGACATGCTTTAGTGAAAAAAATTTTACCAAACTGAATTCTCTCATCTATTTTTCTTCATATTGTTAAATCCACTAACCTAGGAAAGCCATAGCCAGTAAATGTAAGCATGCAAAAGAGCCCCCCATTCATCCAGCTTGTGTGACTGCTAATCTGGGGGACATATAAAACAATGAGGAAACCTATCTTACTTCTGTCCTCCCTCAACCATTTCTCCATTTCAATCCGCCAATTCTTTGGCCTCAAACTCATTGTTTTAGAGAGGCTGAGTTTTAGGATGGGAAAAGTAATCCTTCATCTTCCCATGCAGTTGAGCTGTGCCCTGAGCCTACAATCTTATTGTCTCCCCAACACCTATTCACTCTTACTATCACTGCTCACCCATTTCCTGTTTCCATTTTCTACCTATTTACTGAGAATGAGGTATAACCTTAGAATTATTCTCACAAGAAGAGGAAAACACTAGGTAAGCAGTGATGGGTGTGATACCCCACAGATGACTTAGGACAATCCAACGAAGCTCAAAAAACAGATCCCTCCCCACTCTGGGCTAGGGGTAGATCGTCATCTGACTAAAATTAATGCAACCAGGTGACTAGAATAGCCAGATGTGTGGACCAATGTATTTTTATTGACCAAGTGCCTGTGGTATCCATATTAAGATATAAAGACAACAATTTACCTTAAAGCAAACTGTTAGAATTATGGTCTTTCTTTATCTTCTGATTTCCCTGAAGTCAGCTAATGGCAAAGCAGAAATCCTATCTTCCTTTCTAAAGCACAGAAAAATCACTATCAAGAAGCAGAAGATACGTGGTTAAGTCTCATGTTAACAAGACACCAAACATGCAACTTTGAACAAATTCTTTAGCCTCCCCAAATGTCAGTTTTCTCATACATAAACACAGATTTTTCCCCACTACCCCACAGGGATGTTGTGAGAATGGACTGAATTAACACATAAAAAAAGTTTATAAACTTTAACGTTCTACAGGTATATACACTCTCCATAATACTACTCTATTTTAACTTCCCTACTAATAATTCTTGATTTTCTGCCATCTCTCAAATCTACTCTTGTAATATATCAAGGATTCTTTTTCTGGGATATTGAAAGATTTCTTTATTTTTTGTGGCTTGAACTTTACTTCCAATCCTCTGCAAAATAAAATTGAACAGAAAACCCAAATCTTTCTTGAACTACTTCTGGATAAATATTCAGGTATTCTGGCCTCTCAATTTTTAAAAATAACTAATCAGCTGGTTTTCATTTCAGAATTCTTTTTCTTTCTTTCTTTCTTTTTTTTTTTTTTTTTTCATTTCAGAATTCTTAAAAACATTCCGGGCTCACAAGAAAGAGGTTGAAATCTCTTTAAACCTGACTCTGAGAATACAGGAGCTCTCCATAACAATTCATGTTACACTGTTACAACATTAACATCTGTAGATTCAAGAAACATTATAACCACTGTCACCTTAACCTTTGCTTCTGTATTATATTACTACAATCATTTTTAGAGCTGGAAAAAAATTGACTTAAGTATTTTGTAAAAGCTATACGTGAAATCCTACTATTGTGTTCAAATGCACAAAATAAATGGAAAAAGGATGATGCTTTCGCTAGAAGAGAAAGAGGAACTTTAACTTGGAAAAGCAAAGTTGGAGGGGGCAGGACACTCTGGACTCATTACTCTCATTTGGTGACATGTGAAAAACTTTTACAGTGCATTTTTCTCACCTTTAGTACAATAGCAGTTTAGTAGAGTAGCCATTCTAGAAAAAGAAAGAATAGCATGTTACCATCTTAAACTTATCATTAAGTATCTTCCACAAATATTTAACAATATTTAATAATAACCTAATGCTGAAACAATTTGTTTGATTTAATCAAGGCATTAACAATTGTAAAAAGAAAAAATACTAATACAACATAACCAAATGATTAACTTCTTCCTGAACTCTTCAATTGATGATCATGGCATCATGTAGATATAATTCCATTTAGAACTGACCCCAGGATAAAATTGTAAATCAATTCTACCATTCATACTTGTTAACGATGATGACTCATTGCTCATTAGTTGATGCTAAACTTTTTACAGAGATGGAGACATTGTTAACCAGACCTTCAAGGAATCCACAAAAAGAAAACCTTGAAGTGGGCAATAGGTTCAGAGAGTGAAATGAGTTGTGATACAATTAAAATTTAGGGTAAAGGCTGAGAGTTTGAAAATGCCAAGTAAAAACTTTTCTTGTAGATTGAATTGTCATTTGAAAGTGTCGGGCTTTAATTAGGGTTACCATGCTGTCTGAATACATGAGAATTTTAATGATAATGTGTTGTCTGATAAGCCAGCTACCCACGCTAAAGGTACAGAAATATCAATTCATTTTATTATGATCAGACAGGAAATTGTTCTGATAAGTGAGGAATTTTCATAAAACACAAGTCAAAAGGCGAAAATCATTTTTCCTTTTGTGAAACAAGGAAGAAACTACTCTGTAAAATATGGTAAGAAACAAGAACTACAAAAGGAGGGAAGTCGTGATTTAGACCCTGAACTTGTATGCTGGTTGTGCAAACCAGATTTTATCTCCCTTGGCTTTCTTGCATCTTGACAAAAGAAAAGAGAAGTCAAAGATCCAAAGTGCTTTTTACCAAGTAAAAATAAATAGGTGGAGCACACCTCTTTTATTGAATGTGATCCCGAAGGCAACTGAATCACAGTTTACACATTTTAATTAGTTTGAATTAGAAAACATCCTTCATGGCCAATTATTTCTGACTCGGTTACTTACTATGAGAGTTTTGGTTCAGCCAAGATGGATACTCCCAAAAGCTCTGCATTATAAATAAGTGTTAGGGGCACCTCATGATGAAGTGTGCTTTCTGAGATAGCCTAATAACATCTAGATAAATAGTTCAATAAAAACAGGGGCATTCTAAGTAACCACATATCACCTAAATGATCATTTAATATCTAGGTAACTAACTTTTCCTGTGAGCATTATTCATAAGGTGTTAATTCTCACATCATCTTTGAGAGGAAGATAAGTACAATTAGTCATTGAGACTAAAGATAACTTCACCAATTCACTCTTCAAATATACAAGTGCTGAGTGAAGAGACCAGAGGTCAACAACAGTACCAAGTAAGTCATTTAAGACTTCTTGGTTCTCCTTTGTTTAGAGATGAGAAGGAAGAAAAAGAAAAAATTAAATAGGAAGAATGCAGAAAAGATGAAGGTTTAGTTAAGAAAATGCAGGATATGAAAACATGGAAATATGAGAATTAATAGGTTTATTTCAGTGGGAAGTAAAATCTAGAAGTTCTGATGGTGTCCTGAATCTTTGATTCTGGTTTGTAATTTATATTAGTCACTGAAGGGAAATACTTTTTTAAAAGAATTCGGGATATTATTCCAGCTTTGATTTCCCACACATAAAGAGAAAATTTTCTATTCTACTATCAGAACCTTAAAATACCTGGATATGCAGGATTATTCATTTCAAAGACTGTTCTTTCCAGAAGCCAAAACAAAAGATAAGCATCTGCTCAGTGGGCTGGCACTTGTAGTGACTTTCACTCTTCTTTCTACATAGCCATACCTGAGGGTACAAAGCAGTCCCGTTAGTAATGTTTCCCCTGGCCCTGGTCCACATGGGAGAAAGATTTAGTCTGGCTGAGATAAGTGGCAGCATTTAGGTCAGACAGATGCTGTCCTGGTGTCTGTGCAGGTAAAAATGAAAGAAGGTAGCATTCACTCAGTTCCCTCCATGGTAGTCAACTGACCCTGGCTCAAAGGAGGCCCCATCCTGCCCCACAAAAATGGATCAGCTCATCACTTCTGAATCTCTCTGTCTCTTGTCTCTCTCTCTCTCTCTCTCTCTCTCTCTCTCTCTCTCTCTCTCTCTCTCTCTCTCTCTCTCTCTCTCTCTCTCTCTGTCTCCACTGTGGGTATGCTTCCAAGACACTTATACCAGGGGGTAAGGGAGCTGATATATAAGTGGTCAACCAGACACCTAAGCACAGGAGTGCAGGGGTGAGCCTTAGAGCCTTGCTGAGAGATGGGGGAATTGTGGGGGATAACAATGATTTGGATGGAGTAGAGGCTTTGTTTCTGAGGAGATCAGTTGAACATACCAGCAGTAGTTTAACATGATTGCTTAATAAGAGAAGCACCAAGAAAGAGCATCATAAAGCCAGTTTCCACTCATGTTTTCTAGGATGAGCTTATTAAGTCTTATTGTCTGGTTATACCAATAGAGGGTACTACATTTTAAAAATAGAGATATAATTCACATCCCATAAAATGTACCCTTTTAAAGTATACAATCGAGTGGTGTTTTTTTAAGTATAGTGGTCCCCCCTCCCCTTATTCACAGGGAATATGTTCCAAGATCTTCAGTGGATACCTGAAACCACAAATAGTATTGAACCCTATATATGCTATGTGTTTTCCTATACATACATGCTTATGAGAAAGTTTAATAAGTTTAATTTATAAATTAGGCATAGTAAGAGATTAGCAACAATAACTACAAATAAAATAGAACAATTGTAACAATGTACCATAATAAAAGTTATGTGAATGTAGTCTCTCTCTCTCTCATAACCCATCTGATACCAAGAGGCTACTAAGTGACTAATGAGCAGGTAGCACATACAGCGTGGATACACTGGACAAAGGGATGAGTTAGGCCCTGGGCAGGACATAGTGGGACAGCACAAGATTTCATCACATTACTCAGAAAAGTGTGTAATTTAAAACTTATGAATTATTTATTTCTGGAATTTTCCATTTAATATTTTTAGATTGCAATTGACTGAGGATAATTGCAAATGTGAACAAAACCACAAATAAAGGGGGACTACTGTATATTCACAGGTTATACAGTCATCACCATTATCTAATCCTGCAAAATTTCTATCACCCACAAAGAACTCTTACATGCATTTGCAGTCACTCCCTATTACCCCCGCCCCTCAGCCCCTGGCAACCACTAACCAAATTTCTGTCACTATGGCTATGCCTATTCTGGACATTTCATATGAATAGAGACATATAATATGTAATAACATTTTGCATTGGTTCATCCATATTGTGGCATATATCCGTATTTCATTCCTTTTTATTGCTGAATTCCATTGTATGGAATTACTACATTTTGTTTATATATTCATCAGTTGCTGTTATACTGTTTGGTTTATTTCCACTTTTTTGGCTATAATGAATAATTGCTGCTATCAACATTGGTGTATACATTTTTGTGTGAATATGTATTTTTATTTTCTTGGGCACATATCTAGAAGTGGAATTGTTGGGTCATATGGTAACTCTATGATTTAAATTTACGAAGAAATGCTAAGCTCTTTTCCAAAATGGCTGCGCCACTTTACATTTTCATCAGCAATGGTGAGGGTCCTAATTTCTCCACATCTTCCTAACACTTGTTAGTTTTCATTTCTTTGATTATAGCTACTCTAGTGATGGCATGTCATTGTTGTTTTGATTTGCATTTTTCTAATGACTAGTGATGCTGAATAGTATTTCATGTGCTTATTGGGCATTTGTGTATCTTTGTTGAATTACAAGAGTTCTTTATATAGTCTTGATAATAAATACTTGTTAGATATATGATTCACAGACACTTTATCTCTATGAGCTATCTTTTCACTTTATTGGTAGTGTCCTTGGAAACACAAAACTTCTTACTTTTGGTGAAATCCAACTTATCTATTTTTCTTTGGTTACTTGCGCTTTTGGTGTTATATCTAAGAAAACACTGCCAAACCCAAGGTCATGAAAGTTAACACCTATGCTTTCTTTAAGAGTTTTATAGTTTCAGCACTTACATTTAGGTCTTTGACCCATTTTGAGTTAATTTTTTTTGTGTATGGTATGAGGTAGGAGTACAAATTCATTCTTTTGCATGTGGATATCCAATTACCTCAGCAACATTTGTAGAACAGATTATACTGCCCCCACAGAATGACACTGGCATCTTTATTGATGATCAAGTGAGCATGCAGGTGTGGGCTTATCGCGGAACTCCTGATTCTATTCCATTGACCTATATCTCTATCCTTATGCCAGAAACAAATTGTCTTGATACTGTAGCTTTGAAGTAAGTTTAAAATGAGAAAGTATGAGTCCTCCAACTTTTTTTTCCAAGGTTTTTTAGCTATCCTGAGTGCCTTGTATTTTCATATGAATTTTAAGATCAATTTGTCAATTTCTTCAAAGAAGAGTAGCTAGAAGTTTGATATTGTGTTGAATCTGTAGATCAGTTTGGAGAACGCTGACATTTTTAAAATACTGAAACTTCCAATCTGTGAACATGGACTGTCTTTCCATTTACTCAGGTCTTTAATTTTTTTTTTCAATGATGTTTTATAGTTTTCATAGTATAAGTTTTGCCCTCCTTTTGCTAAATTTATCCCTAAGTATTTTATATTTTTTCATGATTGCAATGCAATTGTTTCCTAATTACATTTTCAATTTACTCATTGCTACTTATAGACATAAAATCATTGCTAAATTCATTTACTTGTTCTAATAGTTTATTAGCAAATGCTTAAGACTTCCTGTATCCATGATTATGTCATCTACAAACAGAAAAGGTTTTATTTTTTTTCCCAATCTGGATGCCTTTTATTTCATTTTCTTACCTAGTTTCCCTGGCTAGACCCTTCAGTACAATGTTGAATACAGCAGAGAAAGTGGACATCCTTCTCTTGGGAAAGCATATACTTTTTCAATAGAAAGTGTAAAGTTAGCTGTTGGCTTTTTAAAAATGTAATCATATAAGGAAGTTCTTTTTTTATTCCTAATTGTTGAATGTTTTCATCATGATGTGTGTGTTGAATTTTGTCAAGTGGTTTTTTCCTCATCTATTGAGATCATCTTCTGATTTTTGTCTTTTAGTCTATCAATGTGTTACATTAAGTGTTGGATGTTAAACCAACCTTGCATTCCTGGGATAAATATCAATTGGTCATTTATTAATCTGCTCGGGCTGCCATTAAAAAGCCTGGAAGGCTTAAACAAGAGAAATTTATTTTCTCACAGTTTTGGAAATCTGAGGTCAGGGTGCAATCATGGTCAGGTTCTGGTGAAATTTCTCTTCCTGGCTTTCAGATAGATGCCTTCTCACTGTGTCTCTACATGGCAGGGGCGGGGGAGCGGAGAAAGAGATTGACACTTATATTCCTCCTTTCACATTTCATTATAAACAGGAGAAACCAAGCCACTCCTTCAACATTTTGCTTAGAAATCTCCTCAGCTAGTGATATCCAGTTTAATCACTCTCAAGTTTTAACCTTCCACAAAATACTAGACCACAGTTTCTAATAACCTGTTTCTGATTTCCATCTGAGACCTCACCAGAATCACCTGTAACATCCATATTTTTAGCATGAACCTCAAAAACCTTCCCATTCTCTACCCATTACCCAGTTCCAAAGCTGTTCCCACATTTTCAGGTATTTGTTATAGTAGCACCTAACTCTTCGTCCTACAGTTTGTCTTTGTTAGCCCAAGCTGCCACATCAAAATACCACAGACTTAGTAGCTTATACAAAAGAAACTCATTTTCTCAGTTCTGGAGGCTGGAAGTCTAAGACCAGGGCTAGTACTGAGAGCATCCCTAAACAAAAGAAGGCTTTACAACAGGCCCAGCTGCTGTACAAGCTGCTCTGCCACTTAGGCCATATGAGTCAGCCGATCAACGGTGCTTGAAATGTCAGTGACAGATAGGGATGCTGTTTGGAGCCTTTGGCAGGCCCTGTGGGTGAATTGCAGTACAGCCTTTAGAATTTTTTTTTTATATCAAACCGTTTTATTGAGAGCCTTCGGGGGAGGGTCGAAGGGCTGGGTTACAAGGAGATCCGTCGTCTTCGGCCCGCCGGGGTCTCACCAGCTATACAGCCACGAAAAGCCCTTAGAATTTTTGAGCAAAGCCCTGCCATCCTCTATGGACAACTGCTCTCCTTTTGAGAAGAAGCTCTTGACCTGCTTCTTGGCCTTAGTAGAGACTGTATGCTTAATCATGGGCCACAAATGTACTATGTTACCTGACCTCCCTATGATGAACTGGATATTATCTGACCCACCAAGCCTTAAAGTTGGACATGCACAGCAGCATTCCATCATCATATGGAAGTGAGATATATATGGGATCAACCTGAGCAGACCTAGAAGGCACAACTAAGTTACATGAATAAGTGGTCCAAATGCCCAAGGTCCCTACTCCTGCTACTCTTTTTTCTCTCTCCTAATCTCCATGACCTCATGGGGGATTTCCTATGATCAACTGACAGGAAGAGAACACTTGGATCAGGTTTACAGATGGTTCTAGATAGTATGCAAGTTTAATTCAAGAGCATACAGCTATAGCACTATTGTCCATTTCTGGAAAAGTGGTGAAGGTAAATCTTCCCAGTGGACAGAACTTTAAGCAGTGCACCCAATTGTTCACTTTGCCTGGAAGGAGAAATGACCAGATATGCAATTTTATACTGGGTCATGGGTTGTGGCCAGTGGTTTGGCTGGATAGTCAGGGACTTGGAAGAACATGATCAGATAATTGGTGACAAGGAAATTTGGAGAAGAGGTATGTGGATGGGCAAAAAAATGTGAAGATATTTGTGTCTCATGTGAATGCTCACCAAAGAGTGACTTCAGTAGAGGAGGATTTAATAATCAAGTTGATAGGATGACCCAGTCTGTGGATAGCAGTCAGCCTTTTCCCCCAATAACCCTTGTCATTGCCTAATGGCCTTATGAATAAGGTGGCTATGGTGACAGGGATAAAGGTTATACATAGGCTTGGTAACATGGACTTCTACTCAGCAAGGCCAACCTTGCTATCTGTATTGCTGAGTGTCCAGTCCACCAGCAGCAGAGACCAACATTGACTCCCTGATATGGCACCATCCCCTGGGATGATTAGCCAGCTACTTGGTGGCAGATTGATTACATTGGACAACTTCCATTAATAAAAAGGACAGTGTTGTTATTTTTCTCACTAGAATTATTACTTAGTCTGGATATGGATTTGCCTTCCCTGCATGCAATGCTTCTGCCCAAACTACCATCTATGGATTTACACAATGCCATATCCATTGTCAACGTGTTTTAAACAAATATTGTTTCTGATCAATGGACTCACTTCACACCAAATGAAAGACAGCAATGGGCCCATGCTCATGAAATTCACTATCCTTGCCATGTTCTTCACCATCTTGAAGGAGTTTGCTTGATAGAATGGTGGAATTGTGCTTTGCAGACTCAGTTACAGTACCAGCCAGGTGGTAATACCTTGCAGGGTTAGGGCAAAGTTCTCCAGAAGGCTCTATATGGTCTGCATCACCAACTGATATATGATGCTGTTTCTCCCATAGCCAGCATTCACAAGTTCAGGAATCAAGGGGTAGAAATGGGAATGGCATCACTCATTATTACCCTTACTTAACCACTAGCAAAACTTTTCTTTCTGTTCCCACTACCTTATGCTTTGCTGATCTAGAGATTTTACGAAGGGCTGACGATGAAGTTCGCGAATTTGTTGCATCGATGTTGCTAACCTTTTTTGATGTCAGAGGGATTATTCATTATGAATTTGTACCAGCTAGACAAACAATTAACCACGTTTATTATTTGGAAGTGCTGAAAAGGCTGCGTGAATTCATGGCTCTTGCATCACGACAATACACCAGCTCACATGACACTGTCTGTGAGGGAGTTTTTAGCCAGTAAACAAGTAACTGTATTGGAACACCCTCCCTACTCACCTGATCCGGCCCCCAATGACTTCTTTTTTTACCAGAAGATAAAGGAAATATTGAAAGGAAAACATTTTGATGACATTCGGGACATTAAGGGTAATACCCTGACAGCCCTGATGGCAATTCCAGAAAAAGAGTTCCAAAATTGCTTTGAAGGGTGGACTAGGTGCTGGCATCAGTGCATAGCTTCCCAAGGGGAGCACTTCAGAAGTAACTGTAGTGATATTCAGCAATGAGGTATGTAGCACTTTTTCTAGGATGAGTTCAAAACTTAATTGTCAAAACTTCATATATTTCAAGAAAAAGAGAACTAAATAGAAAACTATGTGATATGAGAAATAAGTGTGAGTAAACAAATGGTATCTTTATATTCAAGCACCAACAGAGAGAGAGAGAGGAAGGAGGAGGAGAAAAAGAGAAGGAAAAGGAGGAGGAGGAGGAAGAAAACGAAATATATAATAATTAGAGGAAAAATCTAAACATTTCCTAAATGGTGGTTAGGAGATTGATTGGAGTAGGGGCAAAAAGAGGAAAAACAAAAGTATAGGTAATAAAAACATGAAATAAATGGCATAAATAAGTCCTAACAATGATTATAATAAATATAAATATATATGGAAAGATCCTAAAAACCTAATGATGAATTTTAAAAGTAAGTTAAAAAGGAAATTGACAGTACAAAGCCATTTATGCAAATTGAAAACACATGCATACACAAAATATTCTTAACTTTTGCATGCGTAGCCAAAGAGATGTAAGTACTCGAGAATGGCTGCCAATAAAGAGGGAAATAAAGGAATAAAGTGGAATTTGTAGAGGTCTTGACTAAACTGATGGTGATAGTGTGTCTTGAATTGGTGAGATGATTAGCTCAGAAATCTGCACTTAAAACTCCACCCCCCAAAAATCCTAAATAAAGAGGAGGGTGTGGTAAGGTATACAGACAGAAGGACAATCAGATTGGCTAGAAAATGGGGGAAAAGTATACAAGAGCCCCTAAAAATTAGTCAACTCCTGTTAAATTGGGATGGTTTGAAAACGTAAGAAGAAAACAAACAACACTGTCCTATGACACCATCGGTTTTGCAGGGTGTGAGAAGCTTTGTGGGGTTTTGAGTGAGCTCTCCTTTTATTGAGAAACACATGGAGTGGTTTGAAATGCTAAGCATGGTTTGCCACAAAGAAAGCCCTATACTATAATTAAACCATTGGATAAGAGGCCTGTTTGCTTTGTATAATGTGCTTTGTGAAGCTCGGGTTTGCCTTTTGCTATTGCTGAATCTTTCTGACAAGCCACTGGGAGGGGCGGGCAGGGGGGGGGTCTCCGTGTATTTTCCTGGACTACACTTAGGCAAACGTGTGCACTGCCAGTTAAAAAGCAGTGCCCTGTCATGCCTATTTAACTTCAGTTACAAGTGTTGGCAGGAGATGCACAAGGAGACCACAAAGGTACGTACTTAGGACCTGTGGTCCTTTGAGATAAAACAGCTGCAGAAATGAGTCACCCTATTAAGGTAGGCCATAACCACCGCTAGCCAGACTGCTTTGGCTTCCACAGTCACGAGAGGCACGTAGCCCTTACCATGCTCCGTTCCTTCTGTATCCTCACAACACACAGGGCCATATTCCTTCCACGAAGTTTCCTGAATGAATTTTGTTGATTCACTGCTACACACACACACACACACACACACACACACACACGTGAGCGCATGCAAAGCTGAATCTCAAGTCTGCATGCACAAACGTTATATTGTTCTTGGAGTTCTAAAATTGCTGAGAAGACTTAGTGATATATTTTCTGGGATATATTTTCAGTCTGTAGAAGATAGCACCCGATAAGTACTTTGAACAATGCAAACCACTGCAAAGTGATAGATGATGCAATGAAACTGAAGGAACTGATTTCAAAGGATAATGGTAATTAAAAATTTTTTAAAAAAGCAAACTCATAAGTGGTAAGAGAAAATGCTAAACTGAATGATACCTAAATGATCAAATATCGCAACAAGAGATAGTGGCTAGTGAAATGTAGTGATTTAAGTAACTGGAAGTTCAACTTCTAATTGTGTTTTACGATGCTCTTCGGGCTCCATTTACCCCTCTGCCCATTTACCCCTCCGCCCACGGCAGTATTTCTCTCCTCTCCTTTGTAGCAAAAGTCCACCAAAAAAATTGTTTCTACCTGCCTGAGAGCACTGTGCTCCGAAGGTCAATGGGCATTCTGGCTTCTCTATGTGGTTGACACTTCAATAAGATTTCTGTGTAATTTGATGGAGATCATATTTTTATTTTGAGTGAGAAGAATCTTTTTTTTAAACCCATGTATGCAAGTTACCATGTTGTTTCTTCTGAACTATGAAGCAGGGTTTACAGTAGCAGAGAAGACATTGTAGCAACCCAGAGATACCTGCGTGGAATGTAGTTGTAATTGTGAAGCAGTCATAGGAGTCTTTCCCTAAAATTACCAATATGCATATACTTTCTGGATCCTAAGTCCAATTGCTAAAAATTTTAAACCTAATATTTTAACCTCACATTTTTATCACCAATGTTTCTTTAACAGTGTTCCTTCTTTTTGTCATTTAGTTTTTTGTTTTCCTGGGTTTAACATATTAAGTGTTTTATGAGACGACAGATAATGTTTTTTTGAAAGCTGATTCTTCTGTATTGAAGCAGCTGAGTTCCTTGATGTTTATCATATTTACTAAAATGCCTGGCACAAAATGCACTGAAACCTGCAGCAGTAGCTTTATGCTCATGTGTTTGTATTAATACAATTGTCAATACACTTATAACTGGTGCAATACAAATGTAGGTAGAGATTGAGTTGTCAATTAAAAAAAGTGGCCTCTTTATGATAAAAATCAAAACAAAAAAGAATTGTTTCTACTCACTGTCTTGACATCCTCATTTCCCATTCTCTCTTGAAAATACCTTCAAGTTTTGTTCTTACCATTCCACGAAGTTGCTCTTAGCAAAGTCCTTAAGGAGCCTTCTGTTGCCTAATTCCTCAACTCTAACTCCTCTTCTTAACTAACTTCTCAGCAGCATTTGCTTGCTCCTCTTCTTGAAACTTTTAAACTATTTTTTTAAATGTCTGTTTTCAAATACTTTTAGACTCATACAGAAGTTGCAAAAATAGTTCAGAAAGTTCCTGGGTATTCTGTACCCAGCTTCCTCTAATAATAGTACTTTTAATAACCATAGTGGAATTATGCTCAAAACTTCTAAAAACTGTCCCTGCCTTCTTTAAACCCTTTCTTCACTTGGTTTCTGTTATACCATCTTCCTGATTTTCCTTCCCTTCTCAGTCTCTTATGTAAATTTTTCTCCTCTTCCCTATTTTTAAATGTTGGCATGTCCCAGGGCTCAATCTTGTACCTCTTCTCTTTTTAATCTAAATTTACATCTGATGTGATCGTTATCTAATCCTATGGCTTTAGACAGCATGTATATGAAGAAATTTCAGATTATTATCTCCAGCCTTGAACCCTTAATTGAATTCCTGGCTTGTTTATAAAACTGCCTTACTCAACCTCTACATCTTGGCATCTAATGGTATCTCACTTTAACATGTCATAACTGAGCTCATTCAAGCCCCATCATCCAACACTTTCTCCCATGTTCTCCTTCTCAGTAATGATGGTCCCATCATTCAGTAGAGCTCTTAGGCCGAAAACTGGAATTTTCCTGGATTATTCTCTCTCATATAACTTCATTCAATCTAACAGCACATTTTATTGGCTTTAACCTTCAAAATATGACTTACATCTGAACAGTGCTCACCACATTTTTCTTATCTTTACCATCCTAGGTCAAACCTCGTTCCCAGATTATAATCTCTTTCCCAGATTATTGCAATAGCCTTCTATCTCGTTCCCAGTCTTCCACCATGCCCATTAAAGATTATGTTCCACATGGCAGTAAGAAGTTCTTTTAAAATGTGGATTATGTCATGTCACTCTTCTACTCAGAACCTCTCAGTGTTTCTTCCATAGATATGTAGATATAAATCCATTACTTCCATACAATAAAGTCCATGGCACTTGGCCTGGCCTTCAAGACTATATGATCCACCCCATCTTCTCACACCAACTCTCCAATTATATTTGCTTCCTTAGCGTTTGCAGCCTTGTGGATGTTCCCTGAGTACCTAACATGTACTTGCAGGCATTTGCTCTTAGGGTTCTCTCTGCCAGGAACCCATTTCCCCAGCTATTTCTGTTTAGGATTCTGCTCATTTCCTCCGAGGAAACTTCTCTGACCACCTTATCTGAGGAAGTATCCCCTCTCCATAGTGCTAGTGCTGACATCAGATTGCTGCTTGGTTAGTTGGTTGGTTGTCTATCTATCTTTCTGTATATGTCCCACACTAGAAGATAAACTCCAAGAGAGCCAGAACTTTGTCTGACTTTGGTTCACTGTTAATCCTTTGCATGACATACAGTAGGCACTCAACAAATATTTGTTAAATAAATAGGCAAAGGAACAATAAAGGACAATATATAAAAATGCTCTCAGAGAACATAAAATATTTAAATTGGCAATTTAAAATATTTAAATCTAGGTTAAAGTTAAAAAAGATTTTCACAAAGATTAGTTAAAATTTCCATCACTTATGATGAAATGACTGTCTTTGGCCATCTCAGCATTGTTGTATAGCAAATGCCATAAGCTATATAATCCCTGGGTAATGATAAATATATCAATGCCAAATATTTCAGACGGAATACCATTTTAACTGGTTTACCTCAAATGATTTGCAGGCAACTTGAACTGACGTATAAAGTCTACCAATTCCCCACTATGTAAACTAAAGAAACATGGCACATGGTTTAATCTCTCTCCATATGACCTCCCTCCTGGGTCATTGCTATAATAATAAATAGACTCACTTGAGCAATATAGGTGTGAAGGTTTTAAATTATATCCTTGGTTAGCTTAATGACATTATAAATATTTTCTTCTTTTATATTTAAAGATATAGATGTATACATGAGTTACATGTATACACTCCAGTCTTATATCTGTATTTTTTATTCTCCATGAGGCAGTATTCTATCCTTGTATAATCCCTAACGATAAAAACCAATGTCAGATGTATCCAAAACCAAAATGTGATCTTCCTATCCTTTCTCATTTTCACTTTGTAAATAAGCATGTTCTATCACAACCTCTAAGAAAATGGGTCTAAATTTTAATAGTATTTTGGGGCGAAAATGAGCTGAGTTTTCTGTATCAATATTCTATGCAAAAGAGAACAGATTAATAATGTTTATACATGCTCAGGGAATGAAAATGTGATCCTAAGACCTCACAGCTAGCAAGTAAAAATGATGCATACAAGACAGCTTTCAATAGGCAGGGACTCAAGGAATATTTTTTCATGAGCCCTTTTTGAGAACACTGTTAGAGATAAACTATAGCCCACAAAAGGATGACCAGGAAAACTATGACAGTTGGACAGGAAGCAAACATTTAATATATTTAACTAGTACAAATAGAATGTAAATGTTTTGATAAAATAGAAATGTCACAAAAAATTTTAAGAGGAAAAGGAAAAAGAAACAGGGAAAATTGTTATAAAGGCAATCAGTGCAAAAGAAAAACACAAACCTTCCTGAAAAATGGTAAATACATACATACATACATATATTTAGCACAGAAAATAAACTATGCAGTTAATTTTTGAATTGTAAAAAATAAAAAGCATAAAATAGTATGTCAGAACTAAGATCAAATGTATCCCTCACAATGCTAACTGTAAATGGGCTAATATAACTATTATATTAGTTATGGTTTAAGCTGCTACATCAAAGAGACACCAAAACCTAGTGGATTAAATAAAGTAAAATTTTCTCTTTCTTATAAAACTGTCCAGAAATGAACATTCCAGGATTGCAAGGAAACTCTATTCTATAAGGCCGTGCAGAGACTCAGGTTCTGTCTACGTTGTCTGGACATTTATAATATGCTGCCCTCACCAGCATTACCTATGCTGGGTTATCAGCCCCAAACATCCAAGAAGGGGGACAAAGGAAGGCCACAGCAAATGGTTTCATCCTTAAAAATAAAGTTGCACAATTTCCTCCCACTCATATACGTAGTCATGTGGCCAAGTTTAACTGCAATGGGAACTGTGAAATAGTGCTGAAATTTCATTTTGGCATTTCTTAGATAACATATTTTTTTCTGAATCCCAATCCCAAGAAATTTTGCCAAAAACTCAGGAAAAATTGGGGAAATAAAATTTTTTTCTTGCAGGAATCAAAATCTACTGATCAAAGGAGATTACTGATTTGAAAAAAACCACTGATATCAAGTGAAAAGCAAAAACAGGAAATGCTGACTTTTGGAGTTGAAGGTCAAGAGAAACATTTCTAGAGAAACAGGACAGGAGCATGTAGAAGAGAAGCAGTCACAGTCTAATCAGTCCTGTTTTTAGATGTTGCTATAGTACAGAGGAGAGAGAGAGAAAGAGAGAATGAGAAAGAGAAAGAGCACTCTGGGTATTAACAGAAGGCTCCTCTTAAGTCTTCACCTGTATAATGATTAGCACATGCAAACTATTTGAACCTGGACAAAGAACCACCCCGTGCAAGATCTGGAATAGTTTCTGTTTCCACTATTCAGAGTGGAAAACCTCATAACCCAAGGGGCATCAGGTAGAGTACTCAGAAGGCTATTATCTTATTATTGGGAGAAAAATAGTGATAAAATAAATGCTGCTCTGGCCCCACCTAACAAAGCTTAAAAGCAAGTTCTCCAAATATTCAAACTGTTTTCAGGTAACTTACCTGTGTTCTAGAAGAAAACTCAAGAGTATTTGCAGAAATACAAAAATATCCAGCACATAAAGTAAAATTCATGATGTGTAACATCTAAGCAATAATTACCGGGCACACTAAGAAGCAGGAAAATATGACTCACAGTGAGGAGAAAAATGAAAAATTGACCCAGAAATAATACAGGAAATAAAATTAAAATACAAAGACATTAAAGCAGTTAATGTAAATTACAAAGTATTCTTTTTGTTGAAGAAGCTATAGAAAAGATTGAGAATGTTAAGTAGAACACAGAAGACATGGAAAAGACCAACTCAACTTCTAGAAATTAAAAGCATACTTCTAAGATGAAAAATATACTGAATAGGATTAATAACAGATTAGACACTGCAGAAAGAAAGGACTGGTGACCTTGAAGATAGAACAATAGAAATTATCCAAAATAAAACACACAAAGAAAAACTCTGAAAAAATAAAAGTAAATAAGCATAAGCCAAACATACATATAATTGGAGTACCAAAAGGAGATAAGTAGGAGGGCAGAAAAAGAATTTGAATATATAATGATTAAACTTTTCAAAATTTGATGATACTTTAAACTCACAGGTCTAAGGATCCCTACATTCAAGAAATATGAATAAAGTTGCAAAAGCCATCATAATCAAATTGCTTAAAACCAGCAATAGAAAATCTTAAAAGCAGTCAGAGAAAAAAAGACAAGCAGTCTTCTTATAGGAAAAAATGGAAGCCAGAAGTTAGTAAAGCAACATTTTTAAAATACTGAAAGAAAAAAGTCAATCTAGAATTCTAAACCCAGTGAAAGTTTTCAAAAACAAATCTGAAAACAAACTTTTTCAGACATACAAAAGCAGAGAGAATTAATCACCAGAAGACATATGCTACAAGAGATGTTAAAAGAAAGTATTTAGGCAAAAGAAAAATGATGTAAAATGGAAATCTGACTCTACCCAACAAAATGGTGAGTATTGGAAATTAGTATTTGTGACTAAACATAAAAGTCATGTTCACTACTTAAATGTCTTTGGAAAACAATTGATTAAAGCTAAATATCAGTGTATTGTCAGGTTTATAACATAACATAGTCTAAGTATTTCTACACCTAACAACAGGTGTTCAAAATAAAAGAAGCAAATAAATGAGGCTGCAATAAGAAATAGACAAATCTACAATTACATGCCGAGATTTCTCCTGACCCCTCTCTCAGTAATTGGTAGAAGAAATTGGCAGAAAATCAGTAAAGATATGGAAGACTTACACAACACTATCAACCAAATTGACATGATTGACAGTTTTACAATGCTCTATCCACCAATAGCAGAAAACACATTTTTTAAGTGTAAATTGAGTATTTATTTAGATAGATCATGTTTGGGGCTATAAACACATCTTACTAAATTTAAAATGATTAAAATACTACAAATTATTTTCTCTGATGACTATGGGACTGAATTAGAGATCAATAAAAGAAAGATATTTGAAATACTCTCAAATATTTAGAATCTAAATAATACATTCATGCAAGTGTGTTACCTACTTAAAACTTAATTAAATATAAGATTAAAAAAAACAACATGTGGTCAAATTTCCTTGTATAACTGACAAATAGCCATTAAGGTAACGTCAAAAAGACATTTTCAAAGTATTCTGAGCTTTGAGTACATATATCTTCTCACAAAAGTACCATCATAAAGAATAGTAGTTATTTGGGTGTATAAGTTTGGTTAGTTTGCTATAAAAATCAGACTTATTCCTACATAGCCACACAATATTTTTTTTAAATCCTCAAAATTATTGGAAAGACAAAATAAATACTCTAGCAACAGACATGCCCCCAGAACTGATATTCATTATCTTCCTCTTAAGGAAAGTAAATTCCTTCATTTATTCTTGCTTTTGCTGAATTGTTTAAGTATTCAATAACTATACTGATAGAACACCCAGTCTGGGCTGGGCACTATTTTCATATAGCAGAGAGCAAAACATCTCTGGCTTTCATGGAGATTATCTTCTAGCGGAGTGTGTAGGTGAGATATACATTAACAAATAAACAAAAAATGTAATATGTCAGGTGAGAAATGACATGTGACAAAATAAAGCAGACCAGGCAGGTGGAGATATTGATGGGGCAGACCAGATGGAAGAATGTTTCCTGACAAAAAGAAATACTTTTTTTTTTTAATTTTTAAAATTTAGGGTTAATTTTAGTTGCCTTTGAATGAAGTCATCATTGTATCAAACTTTCTAGCCTTTTTCACATGGAAGTCCAAAAAGATAAGGGCTCAAAAAAAGGCAAAAATTTAAGCATTTTTAGTGGCAGATGCCAAGAATTCTCTAAAACAATAGCATAAAAGATGGAGAAAGCTGAGAGTCGTGTGGTATGTGTATGTAGATGATGTATGTCGGGGGGAAGGGGAGTGTGTGTTTTAACCTAGCATTTCCATTTACGAAGAACTCTAACACCACTATCCCCTGCAACACACACACACACACACACACACACACACACACACACACACACACACACACACCCATTCACTCCCTCCAAAATATTCTATGATCTTTGAGTTGAATAAATAGCTTGGTGCCTACCTAATTGAGCTTAAAGATATCCTTCCCAAGCCATTTGCCCTAGTTCACATTCCAGTGATTCCAGAATGTGTAGGTCAGTGTGGCATGAGCCTCCCACAACCTATTTCTGTCCAGTTTTTAGCTGATGGCCTGTAGCCACGTGAGACCTGCACATGTTGCCCAGGGGGGATATATAGCACTGACAGAGAAGTGACCCTAAGTGACTTTGCCATCTTCAGATGAAAACTATACCATTTCAGTTTGAAATAGTATAATAACCTTGGACATTAGATGCTTCTTCTAATTTTATTGTATTAATATTTTATTGTATTAATAGTTATTTATTTGTTTGCCACAAGAAGGTATTAATTGTGTGAAAAAAGATATAATTATATAACAACTTTAAACCTCAGCTAATTATTTTTAAAAAATACACACACACACACACACACACACACACACACACGGGTGCCAAAAAATGTATACATATAACTTGTATTTATCTTTT
Organism: Rhinolophus hipposideros; assembly: GCF_964194185.1. Classification (NCBI taxonomy): domain Eukaryota; kingdom Metazoa; phylum Chordata; class Mammalia; order Chiroptera; family Rhinolophidae; genus Rhinolophus; species Rhinolophus hipposideros. The sequence goes on along the minus strand of NC_138049.1, from coordinate 49,547,550 downwards.
GTTATCAGTATATATTGAGTATTACAATTTTAATACAGTTTTTTTCCTTTCTTAAAATGTGTATACATTTTTGGGGGCACCTTCTGGAGATACATTTTAAATCTGATGCCAAAGGCATTGTCTAGGTTTGAAATTCTTGTGTATAATCTTTACGAAACCACATCATAAAATCTCGGTTTTTAGGGACTTTAAAATCATCCAGTCCCCAAACTTCTCTCATTTTTTTATCCATTCCACAAAATGTCCCAACAAGGTTGTCCAGTTTTTTTTAATGCTGTCCATTACATCCCCATGACTTATTTATTTTATAATTGGAACTTTTTATCTTTTGACCATCTTCATCCATTTTAGTCCACCCTATCTCTGAAAACCACCAATCTGTTCTCTGTATCTACGAGATTGTTTTTTTTTTTTTTTTGGATTTCACATATGAGTGACATCATACAGTATTTGTCTTTCTCTGTCTGACTTATTTCACTTAGCATAATGCCCTCAAGTTCCATCCATGTAGTTGTAAATGGCAAAATTTCCTTCTTTATTATGGCTGAATAATGTTCCACTGTGTGTGTGTGTGTGTGTGTGTGTGTGTATCATATTACTTTTTTTTTTTTTTTAGTTTTATTTATTTTATGTGTGTTTTTCCAAGGACCCATCAGCTCCAAGTCAAGTAGCTGTTTCAATCTAGTTGTGGAGGGCGCAGCTCACACTGGTCCATGCAGGGATCGAACCAGCAACCCTGGTGTTACCAGCATCGCGATCTAAACAACTGAGCTAACCGGCTGCCTTCCCATTTTCTTTATTCATTTATCCATCAATGGACATTTAGGTTGTTTCCATTTATTTTTCTTGATGAAAAGATATGCACAACAGATCTTATTCTCAGAAATTCTATTAGAATTTTGAGGTCCTAAAAACGTATCATAAATGATCAATATAATACTATATTGTAAATATCCTTCTTGGGGAAAAGTGAGCCTTTTCTTTTCATCATGATATAAATCCAGGACATTTTACATCCTATGGGGTAATAAAAGATTCAAAAAGTTTGAGAATCACTAGACGAACCATGGAGTCTTCTGAATGGTTAGGAGATTTCCTTTCAGGATTTATTATAATTAAAATGTCACATTGTTTTGTTCCCCAACACACTAAAAATGACAAAAAATTGCCATCAGAGCTAAGATCTTGGCCTTCCTTTCTGGGGGAACAAGTGGGTCTAGCCATAGGGTTAAGTTTGTATCCCAAGTAGAAATAGGGAATGCATTTGACAAAAATAGAGGGTGAGTCAGTCCCTGGTGCATTCATTTGTTCTGCTCCCAATGCCTAGGTTCCTCTTCTCCACGAGTTGCTCTGTTTTAACTCTGGCAAGAACAACATATTTCATAAAGGGGTCAAAATTACAAGGAAGGGCCAGCTTGGAATCTGGGAGTTCCCTGCGCCACATACAAACACTCCACTGGCATGCCACAGGTGTACATCACAGCAGCACAAAGGCAACTATGGTACTGGAAAAAGTGTGGGAGGGAAGAAACAAAGAGGGACACCATGATTAGTTTCAAGAAAAAAAACCCAAAAACTTTTTTTCCTTGAAAGATGACTATGATATCAATTTTTTTTTGACTATGACTTATCTCAAACCTAAAATTGGAATACTTCTGAAAAGTTTTCACACACACTATTTTGGTGTAAGTCTTTGGTGTAGACTACTGAAAAGCAGAAGCAGCTCACTGGTACTCCAATGTTCTTTATACTTCTTTAAAGTTCTGGGCACCTTATCTTGAATGGGTGAGTGGCAGATACACCATCTGATTTTAACCACAGAAACTCTGTCACAGTAACATAAAAGGGCAATGTAGAGGGCTATGAAATCAAAGTGTGCTCATGACTTTGATGTGGCAGAGTTGCCGAGTCCCTGTGAGTGCCACCTTATGGTACATTTCACCACCTGTGGCCATCAGAGGCCACTGATGCTTATCTGTCCAGGTTGATTCAGGTGCAAGATATTTAGGTCCAACTTAAATGTGTAAATCTATATTCCCACATACTATACCTGAACCACACCGCAAAATACATAATTCAGACCTAAGTTTGAACACTTGCACCTCACTCACTCTGATATATTAAACTCAAGCTATAAATTTGCCTGATGTTTTATTTCCATGCAGAACAGAATACCTTGCTTTCAAGTGTCAGTCCAATAGGATCATTGGCTGGCAATTTCCAGATTTGTATAGCATCAATATAATGCCCAAATACAATTATCTGGCATCATCAGCTGAAGCCAGTATGGTACTTTTTGGGGTATTCTTCCTGCCTTAGGTCAAAGGAAAGTTCAGCGATTACTTAGTTCTATCACATAAACTAGGAGGCAGCAAACGCTCAATGAGTAGACATTTCAATTCAAACGAAAATCTGCAATTGAAATTAACCTTGTTTAAACCAGTCTTGCTCAAAGTCAATATCTATTAAATTAACATTTTTCTGAAATTATAAACGAAACTACTTAATGATTATTCTATAATAGTTTCTCATGGACATGTAGGCAGATAGAGCACGTATAAAGACTTCTCTTTGTACCGTCTCAGAGTATAGAAAAGGAGCAAGAAGAGATGGTTAGAACTAAAAGAGATAAGAAAGAAGACTGAGCCTCAGTCAGGATACAGGACTTAGGTCACCTAAAGAGAGTGGCCAGGCTGACCATGGGTGCTGAGTCACCTCTCTCTAAAGGACGCTGCTTTCCCACATACTTCTATAATTAAATCACCTCTCTTCATTAGCTGAGGTTCAGTCAGTGCAAATCCTTAAGTATTTTATTTGTTGTTGTTTAATAGGAACTATTTTCAGAACCCCAAATCAAAATACAGATTCTAAAGGATTATACGAATCAATTTATGTATATAGTTGTACCAACCTAAAGAAATTAAGTTACATTTGTTATATATTTAATACTTCTTCTCTAGTGCAAAAAATAAAATTTTTCAAAAAGAGGCCTCAGCGTTGACCTTGCTAAGATCACTACATTATAGAGAAAAGAGCTTGGGATTTGAAACAAGACTTATTTAGGTTCAAATCTTGGCTCTAACAGTTATTAGCTGTGTGACCATGAGTAAGATAATCACCCTGAGTCCTGGTGTCTTCATCTGTAGAATGAGGATAATAAATTGTCTTACTGGGTCATTCTAAATGTTAAGATTGTGATATTATTCATATAAGCAAGGCTCCCAGGCCAGTGTCTGGCATATAAGGGCTCAAAAATTATCGTTTTCATTCTCCTGCTTCTCTCTACTTTTTCTCTCTGCCAATTATAAAAAGACATTAGTCCTTTCACAAGTTTTCACAAAGCCACAGTCGATGGGACGTGTATAAATTATTGCCTTAGGAAAACCAATGGACTTAAAGGTCTCCTGACTTCCAGGTGATGACAGGGGCTCTAATACGCCAGCTGATCATGAAGAAACTCATTTATTTCTTGCATGAAGCCTTTTCTGGACTACATCGGCCATCATTAACCTCCTCTGCTGCCTCTAACCGACGATAACTACGTTTTGTACCTCACAGCACAGTCCTGTATCCTAGTCTCTAGGGCATATTGGGTGACAGATCTTGGCTTCAAAATAAAACAAAACTTCTTAGTAAGTTTACATGAATGAAACCTTCATGTATCAAGGTTTCATTTCTTGTTTCAGCCTTGAGAATCAATTGATAATAATCCACCGAAGAAGAACTATATCTAGTCCTGGACTAAACAATCATTTCAAGAACCCCAACACTAACAAAAACAATAATGTGGAGTGTTCCCAGAAACCCTGAAAATTAACAAATTCCCTTTGTAACCTCAAACAGTTAAATACATTCTTAAATTAACTACAATTGACTGAAATATAATTCACATTCTTGAAGTCTTGAGTTAAATGCCATTCTTGAAAAGCTTTTCTGAGAATATATTTGAAAGTAAGGTAGGTAGTGTTAATTTTCAAAGGATTGATAAAAATTAAACAGTTTACATATTTTGATATGAGATGCAATAAAATGTACCTTTCCTAGAAATTAAAGTTCTTAAGGAATCCATTTATATTTGATTTGTTCAAAGACCACTTGTAGGGTCAATTTTAAGAACTGTGTAATATGTATATATGTACTGTGTTTCCCTGAAAATAAGACCTAACCAGAAAATAAGCCCTAGCATGACTTTTCAAGATGATATCCCCTGAACATAAGCCTTAAGGCGTCTTTTGGAACAAACCTTAATATAAGACACAGTCTTATTTTCGGGGAAACACGGTAATCATGGGATGTAAAGTACAGCACAGGGAATATAGTCAATGGAATGTATTGTAACAGCTATATACGATGTCAGAGGGGTAGTAGATTGGGGCGTTATCACTTTGTGAGGGGTGTAAATGTCTAACCATTATGTGGTTTTGAACACCTGAAAGTAATTAAAAAATAATGCAAAAAGAACTGTGTAGTATAGTGTACTTGTTCTCTCTTTTCTAATGCAAAAACATTGAATTTCTTGACAAAATATTTTGAAAGAAACTTCAGTAATATTATAACAATTGTAGACTTTCTATAACCCAAAGGTATATATTGTCATAGACAGAGATGGTTCTGTGTTTCTGCATTATGGATCCTTTTTTCTGTGGAAGAGGAGGAACAACTTCCCTATGGAAAAGTAGTTGGTGTAGGAAATAAAAAATAGAAGCTTATTTGTGAGGGTTGTGGTTGGAAAACTGGTCACTATTCACTTTTTGAGGCTTTTGAAAAGTCCCTTCTCTACTCCTTATTTCCACAAGGATGAAAAATAGACATCATGTGAATTGGGATGTACACAATCATATTTTTCCAGTTAAAAAATATTAGTTTGATTAAACATTACTGACTGCTGGAATGTAATGTGTGTATATGCATGTGTATATACAAATACACACAGAGGTATAAACACATATAGTATATTTGATTCACATATATATGTACGTATGGTTCAATTGGCATTTTCCTCTTTAACATACTTTAATATGTTGTTCAGTCATTTTTAATTACTAAATGGACATCATTTACTGATTTCCTTAGTGATATCATTGCCTAACAATGGACAGGAACAAAAAAATGTAGCAAGATTTGCTTCTTAAAGATATACAAGCAAAACTGGATAGTTTTAATTGATTCAAATTGCACTGCGAAGTGACAGGGATTGGAAATGACCCCAGGGAGCATCTGGAGAAACAGTCATAGGCAGATGAGCAGATGAGTGACCTTTGTTAGGAATCCTATGCTTAATAAGAATCTTTCCCAAACTATTGGCATGGGGTGGGGGGCACGTAAATCACCCAACATGTGTGACTCTAGGTACCACGTGCACCCAACATAAGTAGTACCGCCCAGTTTGGAGACCCTTGTGGAGTTTCCACCCCACTGTCTGGTAATTTTTGTCCTGGAGGCTCCCTTCCTCACATGTGTCAGAGCGACAAGGAAAAACCTACCACCCTCACACAAAAGGACTATTGAGGGGGCCATGAGTCAACTGGAAAACATACATGGCACTTTCTCAACTTGTTTCTTTCCATTGCTGCAAAATAGCATGTCTTTTAATTTGGATTTCCACTCAGCAAAAGAAAGGCACCACTTTGACAAGCATTTACAAGTGGGCCTTGAGGCAGGGCGGAGTTTATTTCATTAGGAACTAAATTTCTAGTAAACACCTTGATGGGCAGATCCGGTTCATAAAAATCAGGCCCAGTTATTTCATGCCTATTTTATACCTACTTGAACTTTTGAGCCTCTTGAAATTATGAAAGGTCTGTGGGGAGGATGGGGTGCATATAGGGGGTCCTACTCTATTTACAGTGGGAGGTCTCCTCTGCCACTTCTTTGGGCATGTGAGGATGATTGCTCCATAGAAATTAATCCTATGCTGCATGTCACAAATAACACACACTTTCTTCAAAGTCAGTGTAGTTGATTCAAAGAGCTATGTGTAAACAATAGCTGGCAGATTGCAAAGGGAAATTCTGTTTCCAGTTTGTTCTTTTATTGAGCTCTGTGTAAAGTAGATGAAGGGACTCTGCAACCCTTCTCTCTCCTCTCTCTCCCTTCCTACCGTGTTTCACTTAGCCGGACCATCAGGTCTAATGCGTCTTTTGGAGCAAAAATTGATATAAGACCATATCAATTTTTGCTCCAAAAGACGCATTAGACCTGATGGTCCGGCTAAGTCTTGCTTTCGGGGAAACACGGTAATGCTGTTTTTCAGTCTCTGAGCTGCCACTGTACCATGAGAAACCCACTCATTGACATGACAGCAAAGGCAGTTGTACTGCTGAAATGGTCTGGTCTGTTGCAATAAATTACAGGTTTCCTTTTCATGTTCTCCACAAGAGGCGGCCTTCATGCAATTAGCTACAGCTGGTTAAAGAAAGAAACCATGCATCTGTGGACAGATCAGACTGAGAACCAACTCTTATTTTCTGGCGTATATCACTATAGGAACAGAAAAGAGACCTGACTTTTGTTCCTGAGCATAAGCCATTTTTAAAACTTGTACTTCCCCTTCTGAATCACCAAGACAGTGTACCATTTGGGGAAACAAATCTACAGTCACGTTTTTTCTGTTAAGGTCACTGGTTATGACAAATAGCTGAGTGCCTTCCCCTTGATTGCTGTCTTCTTAGGCCTAGCGAAATCTTTCTTCAGAGGATCTTCGCCAAATGCCTCCTCTTCATTATACAATTGCCACTGTGTGCTATTCTCTACTGGCAGCTTATATTGGAATGCTTTGTCCTTCTAAAACGTTGATTTGATATGTTTATGTCTGCTATTGTTGAATGATAAGTTTCATGATATAATTTTTAGTTTATTTCAGAAAAACTACACATATAGGAATTCTCAAGAACTATTCTAACTGCAGCTATATGGGGCACAAGATCATAAATATATTAATAATATATTCACATCACTGTATTATATAGAGGATGTAAAAATACGTTAGTATTAGGTTGTCCTCCAAGAGACAACCTAAGAAAATACTGGTTATTATCGGTTCAAGGAAGGCCTTGATCAAAGTTTATGTAATGCATGTACATTCTAATGATCCACTTCTTAATTGTCCATGTAAGACTCTAGCTATATTTTTTCTGCAAATAAAGTCAGCCCCAGGAAGTCTGGAGCTTTTTCTCAGACATATGACTTTAAGATAACGCAATTTTTAAATCATTTCAGTATTTGAAAATACCTCTGTTCTTATCAATCCTGGTTGAAGAAAGCTACTTTATAAATGAAAAAGGGTAAAAGTCAAGAAGTTATGACAAATCACAAGATCAAAATTGTCTGTGTTCATTTTCTTCAACTTTTGGGATCCCCTATAAAGTTATTAACAATTCATTTAGACACATTCAAAAACTTACAAAAGTAAGAAGAGATTTTGCCTTGGTGTCTATTTCTTTGTTTAATACAGAAAAGAGAAATCATAATGGAAATCAGATGTAATTACTGATTCCCCACCTCCCCCAAATTGGCTCTGTTAAGAAAAGCAGTTAAGCTACTGATGTTTAAAAGGGACAGAAAGAGGAAAAAAATAATTTGGCAGTCCAGCTGAAGATCACAGGACATTTGCTGAGATAGCGCCAAAGCATTTGCCTGAAGATTTATTTTGAAAGCTATACTTAAAAGTAAAAAGGCGTTTGTCAGTTTCCCTCCCTTGTGTCGCAACCAACCTTACTCCTCCATCAGAACAAAGAAAACTATTCCCATATTTTTGTTTCATTAGAGGGACATGTACAGCGTGAACACCCTTTAAACAGCAAATCAATTTTACATGTTCTTAAGGAAGGAAAAGAACTAGAGTGTGTGCCCAGACAACAAATTTCTATCATCTCAAAACCTGTAATTTACTTGAAAATGTGTGGTTTCCTTGTACTGGACTTCCAGACTCCTTGTGTAATGAGCAACTTAAGTGTGAAACAGGTTGGGGAGATGGAAATTATAAGATCTGAAGACAAACTTTTGCAAAATTGTGAGAATAAGCAATATTTTTTGAACCTTTTAAAACTAGTTCTTTTTTCTTCCCCCTCCAGAGAGACAAATTTTGTTCTTAAAGAAGAAGCAGGCTAGAGAGACCCCCAAGTGCCAAAAAATTACATTCAACTGGTATCTATTTAGTAAAAATAATCTTCTAATAAAAGCAAAATCACTGTGGAGTGAAAATTTTTAAAAAAATTTCAATTGCAAACCCTTATAAAGACCTACTGGAATCATACTATTGAACTTTGAAAGGAAATAACCAATTCATTATGCCTGGAGACATTTCAGACTGAAGAGGACAGAACACTAAAATCTGTGTTGAGGCCTACAAAATAGCACTGGTAAGATAAAGCATCTATCCTTCTCTTTATTTTGGAGTCTAAAAATAATAAGTATGCTCCACTGGCCTTTTAAAAGCACCATTTAGTCAAAGAAATGTGAAAAAATTATAAAATTGTTAAATAAATATTGCCTGACAGTCACACTAATTACAAAAAAAGGAAATTATAATACCTAAATGCACATGTTTTATTTATACCTGGAGAAAAATAAAACAGAGTTTCTTGGCAATATTATTTTAATGATCTGAAAGTTATTTTGATAGTGCTTGAAATGAGATCATAAAATACAGAGGAAGAAATTGCCAAACCCCCAAATTCACAACCTCAAACTAGCCTTCAATAGGTGATGCAAATTGATAGTTTTGAAATGATGATTATTTCCTTTTAACAAACCCCTCAGGAGGATATTGAGTTGTAGGTGAGGATTGAAGGGTTCATACCTTACCAAAGTCCCCACCAGAAGTCTTTCATACATAAGCATTACGTTTGTTCATGGAACAAAATGCATTGATGGTTTACTATTGCCAACCATTCTTCTGGACTACATTAGGAAACAAGGCAGACAAATACGCCTGACTTCGTTAAGTGTATAATCTAGCTGGGCAGACAGAAAATATTGGGAAAGAAAAATTTTCTTTCTACCCCTTTAAGTTCTTTGGCTGGTCTAATAATCAAAATAGGATAGATTAACAGGAGAAAAACAAATTTGGTTATGTACATACAGGGCCCCCATAAGAGTATGAGGCCCAAAGACAAGTCAGACAATTGAGGCTTATATGCCTTCCTGAGCTGAGAAATGGGACAGGGACCCAGGGCTTCAAAGGAGAGGAGGGTAACTCACAGGACAATAAGAAGAGCAGATGTTTAGTAATTATATGTTTGTCCTGCCACACATGTAGGTCATTCAGATAAAAGTTATTTCTAGTAACAGCTCTCTTTCTGGACCAGGCCCCCTATCTAATTTCTTTTAGGAGTTAAGGGAGAGAGATAAAAGTTTTTCTTGAATCCACTGGGTCTTTATTGCCTTCAGCTCAAAATAATCCACATGCCGAGGTGGCATATTTTGGCATCATGTATTCAACTCCCCCTCAAACATAAATAATAAATAGTAAATCATATAGAATGTTAGTGAATTATATGTGTTATGAAACAAGAAAGTATAGAACAAAATACGGGAGATGAGGAGTATGTTGCTAGTACATTTAAATACGGTGATTAGAGAAAGCATCCTTGAAAAAGTGACATTTGAGCCCAGAGCTGTAGGAGGAGAGGGAGTTAGACATGTAGATAATCCAGTTTCTCAACCTCAGTGCTATTGACCTTACGTGCTAGATAACTCTTTGTGGTGTGGTCTGTCCAGTAAATTGAAGGTTGTTTAGCAGCCACCCTGGCCTTTACTGACTAGATGTCAGTGGCACACACCCCAACCCCAGTTGTAGCAACAAAAATGTCTCCAAACATTGTCCAAAGGTCAAAAGTCCCCTGGAGGGGGGATGGAAAATCACAGTTGACAGTCACTGGCTTGGCAGGAACTCACCTAGCAGGGTTAAGAAACACAAGGAAGTCAAGACATGGCTAGAGAGGAGTGATGGAGGGGGAGGGGAAGTGGCGCTGAGCCCAGAGAGGTAACAGGAAGGATCCTTTAGGGCTTCATAGGCAGATGTAGATCCTTTATTTTTTACTCTCAATTAAATTGGACGCCATTGGGGAATTTTAAAAGAATCACTCTGGCTACTGTGTGGAGAATACACTAAGGTGAGCGAATGGGCAAAGGTAGAAGCAGGGAGATCAATCAGGAAGCTGTTATGATCCAAGCAAGGGATGAGTGTGGGACCTACAAAGGTAGTAGTAAGAAGCGATCAGCTGCACGATATATTTTTAGCATAATGAATGAGATTTCCTATCATATGGAAAAGAGGCTTGAGAAAGAAAGGAGTTAAAATCCCTAAGCAAATAGAAGGATGAAAGTACCTTCAATTAAGACGGGAACTACAGTACAGTGAGCAGAATTGGGAGGGTAGATCAGGAAGTGCATTTAAAATCTTTCCTTGGCAAGTAAGAAACAGGAGAAAATTTATTTTTGCATATGTCATGATGTTTTAAATATTCACATGTGAATGTACTATTAGGTAAGAAGAGAAAAATCTTTATCTTGATCCAGATAAATCTGTTTAAATGCTTCTCTTTGGTGTTACAGGATTTTCCATGAGTATTTTTTTCGAATACAAGAATCTCAGTGTAGAAATGCAGTGTGTGTGTCTGCTCTAGGAACATAAAGTAGCATTTCTTGGATTGAGTACATTCAAAAGATATCTCAATAATGTTACAAGCTATCCTTTTTTAACTAAAAGGAACCTATAATTGTTTTAAAATAAAGAGTTATTACTCTAAAGTAAGTGTTATCACCAGTGGAGACCCTGAGTACTAGATCTGTGCTTCTTCAGGACTTTGTTATTCCTTTGTCACAGCAATAGCCATGTTAGACCACCATTCATCTGTTGTCTCACGTGTTACCCCCACTGGACCTTGAGCCGGAGTTTATCTACCTCTATATTTCCAAGGCCTATCATAAAATGGATACTTAATAAATATCAACTATATGAATGAGTGAATAAAAGAATGATTACCAAGAAGCAAAACACTGTGGCAAGTTTTATAGTGCAGTATAGTATATATTTACAGTATAGCATTAGACACATAAACCAATCCCACAAAAGCAAATAGCTCCTACTCCTCCTTTTTTCCTTTCATCTCCTGCTCCTCCTGCCTCATATGATGGAATATGGCAGACTTTCAAATCAGTATGACTTGAGTTGGAATCCCAGCTCTCCCACTGACTACTTTTGTGAATTTGGGCAAATTACCATGTGATGGGTCAGATTACTTGGTAGGCAATCTCCTTCCTTCTTAGACCTTTCCTGCAAACCAACAGCTGTGTGTCCAAAATTTTACAGTCAGAAAAATCTAGAAATCCATAAGTAGTTTTTAAAAATTCCACAGATATATTGTTTTGGCTTCAGCAACATAAGCTGGGGGAGGGGGGGTGCAGAGAGGGATGCGGTGGGGGCATGGCAGAATCTCTAAATGTTTTAATGTTGCCCTAAGACTGGCACTGTTTAGGTCCTTAGGACACAGTGAATAGGATAGGCCTATCATTGCCTTCATAGAGCCTTTCTGTCCAGTGGGGAAAGCAAACTTTAAAGAAATAACCACATAAATAATTATTCATCTGTGGTTGTGGTAAGTGTTGGGAAGGAAAAGAAGACATGTTGTACAAAAGGAATCAAGCCAAATTGGGGGTTGGGGTGGCAGGTTGGAGACTTTTAAATGGAAGTCACATTTAAGCTGAAAACTGAATTGTGAGTTGGAGTTAGGGGGTGGTGTGCAGAGTTGGAAGGGAATAAATTGGAGAACAAAGCGAGAGAATTAGGGAAGAAGAACTCTCCAAACTTCAGGTATTTAAAGATACAGTAAGGAGCTGGGCTTCTGCATTTCTCAATCAATAAAATATATATAATCCCCATAGTAGATACTCAGTTTATGTTTGATGGATGAATTAATTCTTAGAAACTCATTCTGTCAGCAACACTTCACACACTTCATACACATACTCTCAGCTATCCCCTAAAATGCCAAAATTAACCACCTGGTAAGCCCCAAGTTCACAACGAACTCAAACTTTTTGAGTTTGTCAATATTCAGATGACCATTTAGTCTTTCATCTCAGAAAGCATTCCGAAGCATTCTTCAAACCACAAGGCACTTGACAGCATTTCTGTTGTAAATAAGATTCCATCTTTCACCTGCCAGTTGGCCTCAGTTGATCATTCTTTCATAGTGTATGTTGTATCTGTGTGACTGGTAAAGTCACCAGTTCTTTGGGTGGTATGGCTACAGTTGTCCTTATGAAATTACAGCTGGTGTCTGCTTTTGTTTTGTTTTTAATAAAGACTACAGACTAGCAGTCTTTTTCAAAATTTTATATTTTTCTCTTCAGCTCAGAGGAAACTAAGTAACAGGGGTACTTCTCTTCTAGTTAGGTATCATTAGAGATAAGTGGCCTCAATCAAATGAGAAAAAAACATATGAAGACCTGTTCTAACCATCAGGTCTTTATTCCCGATGCTTTCCCGAGAACTCCTGTGGTTCACGTACGTATGTTAACTCTATCATAAAATGTGAACTTTCTTGTAATTTGGGGTTTTAGCTCAGAGATCAGTTTATGTCCCCCCTCAAACAACATTTGCAAACTGGTCCTTTTTGAAAACCACTCAAACATTAAAACAAGTGAGATCAAACCAGAAGCCTCCATCCTAATCCATTCTTCTACTATAGTCATTTCAGTACTGTTAAGAAAACAAAACAAAAAAATCTGGCAAAGAATTTGCCCAACTCATCATAAGTTTCTCTCATCACTTCTGTAATCTTGAAAATGAAATTGCCAAGATATTTAGATGTTGATGAATTATTTGAATCCTTACAAGTTTCACACATTCTATTCATGTCATCAGAAGGACATCAGACATCCCTATTACTCCAGATAACCAACTAACTGTGCACATTCAGAAGCTGTCAGCTTTTCTACATTTCTCTCTAGAATTTTTAAATCTAATTTAATCAATCCAGATTCTGGGTGGGGGCAGGAGGAGTAGCATTTTATATTACAGAGCAAACTAAAATGAAATAGCAAATTTGGAAAATACAGCCATGTTGTTCATTCTATCCATAGTAAATGTGAATAATGTGCACACCTTTATAGAGGAATATAAAACATAAACATACTACTCCTGCTTTCAGGAGCCCGTGATCTAATTGAAGAGATATGACATACAAAAATTCTATGTAGCATCATGATACTTAATTTTCTCTGCTGAGAATGACTAGTTAGAAGAGGCAGGTGTTGCTCTGGGTCCTAACCATCTTAACATGAAAGGTGCACTAAGATTGATGCCCTAATGCCATTTCCCCAACTAGCCCCATTGGTGTTATACCTCCCAGCTTTGGAGAGCACTCAGAGTGCTTGCCTTGCATGTTTCAACAGCTCTGGCCATGAGGTGCCACTGATAATGAGCAGATTCCTGCCCCTCCTTATCCTCATCAAGTAACCTGTATAGAATGCCACAAGCAGTAATAGAAGCTATACAGGCCGAAGGGGCCTGAAGGAGTAAATGAAAAGGTCTAGATTAGTCATCTAAAGATGTTTCATGTCAGTGACTATGATCAGGAATTAGAAGCATAAGTAGGCATCCGAGATATTTCAAAATCCTCTGGGGAAACAGCAAGGTGTTATGGCCTGATCCTCAACTCCAAAACAACCATCACGGCTGTCAAATTCTGTGCTTTTGAGGTTATATCTCAACACACTTCTAAAATTTTTCACCCAGCTTAGAAACTTGTTTCTGCCAGTAAGATTCTCCTACTATGTAACAGCATCTATTTCACTTAGAGATAAAATAACAAAGATGCTGAAAAATGAACAAAGGAAGCAAAGAGACCTTAGGAAACTTGTAAGGAATAGTATTTATTACAGCACATTTTTCAAACTGTAGGTTGAGATTCTTTAGTGGGGGATGGAATCAGTTAGAAAATATCAGAGGATACCTCATAAGAGTAAACATTAATTTATAAACTTTAGTTTCAGTTGTGTGTATGTATGATTATATGTGCCAAATCATGATGTCTTACTATGGGTCATGGTGAAAAACATTTGGAAAACATTATATTATACCATTGCTTCAAGATCTTCATGAAACTAAATTCCTCAAAAAAAAAAAACCAACCAAATTTCTATTAATATGACACTGGGACTTACCCCATGATCATATCCTAACTCAATGATTGCAGTGGATCCAGGAGACCATTTATTCCATGGAATGGAACAAGAAAACATATTCAGACAAAAAGGCACAAAATCCCAGCCAATGCTCCCAGCCAGATCACTCTGCAGGACTCTGGATATTTGTTTCTTCTTCCTTTGGACTGGAGGTATTTATGTGTACTGGGGTCAGACAATTAAGTTCGTGAACTCACCCTAGAAAAAGTGCTACGTACCTCATTGCTGAATATCACTATGGTCATCTTCGAAGTACTCCCCTTGGGAAGCTATGCACCGATGCCAGTGCCTAGTCTATCCTGCAAAGCCATTTTGGAACTCTTTTTCTGGAATAGCCATCAGAGCTGTTGTCTTATTACCCTTGATGTCCTGAATGTCATCAAAATGTCTTCCTTTCAATATTTCTTTTATCTTCGGGTAAAGGAAGAAGTCATTGGGGGCCAGATCAGCTGAGTAGTGAGAGTGTTCCAATACAGTTATTTGTTTACTGGCTAAAAACTCCCCCACAGACAGTGCCATATGAGCTGGTACATTGTCATGATGCAAGTGCCATGAATTGTTGGCAAAAAGTTCAGGTCGTCTAACTTTCTCATGCAGCATTTTGAACACTTCCAAATAGTAAACTTGGTTAACTGTGTGTCCGGTTGGTACAAATTCATAATGAATAATCCCTCTGATATCAAAAAAGGTTAGTGACCTCGTTGCAACAAGTTCGCGAACTTAATTGTCAGATCTCGTATACTCACTGAACAGGCGTTGCACTGAGACTTAGCTTTCTAATTCTATTACAACAATAACTAATATGAGCTGAACACTACTCTATCCTGTATATGCACTATCACATTTAATTTTTCACATCTAACATCACCCCAATTTTAGATGGCAAAATTGAGATTCAGAAGGTCCGGTAATTTGCTCAAGCTCCATGGGGTGGTGGACCCAACACTCAAATCAAAGTCTGTTGGAGATCATACTGTCATCATTCATCGTGTTGCTCACATTGAATAGGCCATTCACTACTCAACACCTCTTTTTTTCTTTTATTCTTACTAAACCAATTGATCATAAAAGTAAACATTCATAGATTTTAAAAAAATCTTTATACTGCCATTTTAAGATTCTCTCACTAAATTTGCACCCTAAAGGCCGCTGAAATTTTTCAATAAACTAAGAATCAATAGAGAACACTGATTCACTGATGGGTGAACTTGACTAATGTGCTTCACAATGATCATCTGTCTGTAGGCTGTACTGATCTGAACACAGCTCATCCACCGTGTTTCCCGAACATAAGACCTAGCCAGACCATCAGCTCTAATGCGTCTTTTGGAGCAAAAATTAATATAAGACCTGGTCTTATTTTACTATAAGACTGGGTATAATATAATATAATATGATGTAATAATTATATGCCAGCTAATAGTGTCCAGCTTCCCTGTCATACCAGGTCTTATATTAATTTTTGCTCCAAAAGACACATTAGAGCTGATTGTCTGGCTAGGTCTTATTTTTGGGGAAACATGGTAACATGATTAGAAAAAATAATTTGGTTTGTGGAAAAACAAAAAGGTTTTCAAAAATCTGTTGTTTTGTTGCTCCTCTGCATTAATTCTTTAAATAGATTTATTAATAATAATCATGTATTAATAATAATCATTCTTTTAGATCTAAAGTCAGTAACTGTGTCTCTGTCTTTTAAACTTCCCTTTATACTTTGAATTTTATTCCTTATTATTTATTCCTCCTTGTTTTTCCTCATTTTAAAAAGATCCCTTCAAGTTCTGATTTTGTTTTGTAGGTATTTGGAGATCTGGTTTACTTTGAAACAATGAAGCAGACAGAATCCCCTGAGGGCAACTCATTGAGAACAGGGAGGTCCTAGTGGCACAATTAAACTGGCAACAAATCAATAGAAACAGAAGAGAAGAGGAAAGAAAACAATAATTAAAACATTCTGTCAAAAAATAGAGCAGTAATTAAAAGAGGCACACTATTGTTTTGCCCCACTAATTACATTCGAATTTTCAATAGATTGCTGAAGACCATAAAAAGACTTTGCCTTTTACCATATTCTGGTGGTCCCTGCTAGGTTGCTAACACATGATTGTGTCACACTGAATGGCAGGTATTGCCATCAAGAGAGGATGGGGCAAAGAGTCACGTGTTGCCCTGCATATCACATAATACGAATAAAACCCTTTATATGATCATGCTGTCATGGCCCATCATTAATCAGGGTACGTGCGCACATAAGATCATGTATGAGGATGAAGATGAGGATGTGGATGAAAGCTACTCTACTGAGTATCATGTGACAGGCACTTTGCTAAGCACTGAACAGTAGCACCTGATTCAACTTTCATAGCAAATTTAATACTTAGGTAATTGTATTATTCCTCTATTTTATAGTGGAGTAAACAGAGACTTGGAGAGAAAAGAAAGAAAAGAAAGAAAGAAAGACAAAGGAAGGAAGGAAGGAAGGAAGGAAGGAAGGGAGGGAGGGAGGGAGGGAGGGAGGGAGGGAGGGAGGGAGGGAGGGAAGGAAGGAAGGAAGGAAGGAAGGAAGGAAGGAAGGAAGGAAGGAAGAAAGAAAGAAAGAAAGAAAGAAAGAAAGAAAGAAAGAAAGAAAGAAAGAAAGAAAGAAAGAAAGAGGGAAAGAAAGAGGGAAAGAAAGAAAGAAGGAGGGAGGGAGGGAGGGAAATAAAATCCTTGCCTATGATCACACAGCTAGTAACTAATAATTGGAGGAACCAGGATTTGAATCCACTCAGACTCCAGAGCCTGCTCTCTGAACCAATATGGTTCAACTAGAGCTTCCCAAACTCAGGACAAGGCCAACAGAAGCAGCAGCTACAAGTTAGCTCTGCCCTTCTCTAAGCATTGCTAGACCCCTGTAAGTGACTGTGAACATTCATTTTATGGGTACTTTGATTTCAAAGCTTCAAAACTGTGAGGAGGAAAAAGCATGCCTTATAACTCTTCTGAGAACTTTTGCTGCAAAGAGAGGAAGAAGTGGACCCTAGTTGAAATGAAAAATGTGGCCAAGAGAAAGTTTAAAACTGCAAGAAAGAACAGCATGGGTAGATACTAATGGAATGCTTCAGTGGTAGGGGAATATTGAATGATGTAAGAGAAAAAATGGAGTCTTTCTGGAGTGATATCCTTTGAGTGGGGAAGCGGAAATGGAAATCAGAACAAAAGTGGGGGAACTGGCTGTGAGGGGGAGCACAGAGAATCTGATGACAGTAACAGGCAGAGGGCCAAGTCTATGGTACAGATGGCGGGTATGTGGGTGAATATAGTAAAGGGAGTCTGCGGAAATTGTGTCATGATTGAGAAATTTGAAAAACGGAAATAATTAAAAATTGAAAACAATCAGAAAGTCTCCATGAGTGGTTAACGTTTAAAAAAAAATGACTTAGAAACTCATACTGAAAGTATTTTCAGGTGAAATGGCATGATGTCTGGTATTGCTTTAAAATACTCCAGAAAAAAATTTAAAAAGTGCATCTCAGAGTTAATGAAATACAGTAATAATAAAACAAGCTGCCATTTATGGAGCACAACATGAGCCACTGTATTAAATGCTTTACAACTGAGCATGAGGCCTGACTCTCCTGATTCTGTTTCCATTTGCTCCCAGGTTAAGAGGGACTCATCTTGGCATTTCCTACCCAACAGATAAACAATTTACTCCTAGACCTGCAAGCCCCTTGGCCATGCATTCAAAACCACCAGTGAGTGGGGAGTGAGACACTGAAGAACGTTTTCCTGCCTGTAGCTGTGCTGCCATCACAGCCTGACAATGCTGCTTGCATGAAAAACAGTCAAGTCTTTCTAGGTTAGGCAAGTCCTTAACTTTCAATCCTCCTACTTCCTTGTTTTATTTTACGTCTCTGAGGTTAAAGAGACACTGGTATGGAGGCAAGGAACACAGACCCATTCTGAGGAAACTGTACTGATAAATCCTTATCTACATATAAGCAGCATGATAATAATTAAGGTTTTGTTTTGTTTTTTCATTATTTTCTTTGGAATCCTTGTCCCTGAGTCCTCTCATTTAGTCACCTAGGTTGGCTCACATCCACGGCTCAAAGAAGTAATGTGAGCACAAAAAAAAAAAAAGAGGAAAAAGAAATCCACTTCCTGGATATTGAGTTGCAGAAGTATAGAACTTTAGGGGACAAAGCATGGATTCCTAGCACATAAACAATTCTGATGAAGCCCTAAAAGGAAGAACAAGTCTTACAGTAGGTATGAAACTAGAAATGACTTGTGACGGGGAGCAGTTAGGTGGTGGGAAAACCAGGAACAGAAGGAAATGACCAAAGGGGGGTTTGAAGAAACAGAAATGTCAGTTAGGGGAGCTGTGTATTACCGTGTTTCCCAAAAAATAAGACCTACCCTGAAAATAAGCCCCAGTTAAGATCGTCAGCCAGACAGACGCAGTTAATACTTTGTGACGATGTTCCAGAAGAAGATGACAACACTGCATTTGAATAATTGTAGATTGTTGTACATGAAAAATAAGACATCCCCTGAAAATATGCCCTAATGCGTCTTTTGGAGCAAAAATTCATATAAGATCTGGTCTTATTTGGGGGGAAATATGGTGTAAGACCCAGTCTTATTTTTGGGGAAACACGGTAGTTGTCATAACAAATTACCACAAATTGTGTGGCTTAAACAACAGAAATGTTTGTCTCACAGTTCTGAAGGCCAGACGTCAGAAGTCGAGGTGTCAGCAGGACTGGGTCCTTCTAAGTGTTGTGAGAGAGCATCTGTTCCAGGCCTTTCTCCTTGTCTTATAGATGGCTGTCTTCTCTCTGTCTTTCATATTTTCTCCACGTGTGTGTCTCTGTGTCCAAATTTCCCAATTTTATAAGGACACCAGTCATATTGGATTAGAGCTTATACTATTGACCTCACTTTAACTTGGTTACCTCTGTAAAGACCTTATCTCCAAATAAGGTCACATTCTGAGGAAGTGAGGTTTAGAACTTCAACATATGATTTGTTTGGGGGACAGGGGACACAGTTCAACCCATAAGCTGGAATATGGAAATTTTCTTGAAGGGACCCTATTATGTACCCCACAATAGTGTCCAACTTCCCTGAGCAGCCCTCCATTACTAAAGCCCCTCCCACTTATGTGGCAGCTGATTCAGCCTCCACAGACAACTCAACTTCTCTTAACCCACTCCCTGGGCCACAGTACCTGTCACTTTTATCCTCATCTAATGACAGTTTCCTTTTGTCCAGTGGGACAATTACCATGGGTACCTAGCAGGAAACATGCACATCTGTGTTCTAACACTTGGAGTTGCCTCATCCAACTATCTACGCCTAAAATCCTCTTGTATCAATTCACAACGGACTCAGTCACCACATCACGTCAGTAGGATCCTGGTTGTGTTGCAGTGTGGTGGCAGTATAAATGGAACTTCCTTCTATCACTACTGTGGTGGAACTGCAGAGCACTAGCTAGCAATGCTATCAGTGGTGGGGTGGTACTAAAATCCATTCCTGGAATATGTAATATGCGAAATTGAGATATTTTTATTACATATATATTCCCCTATAAGGGTTTTCTTTTCATGGTTCTGTGCCTAGCTTTAATAGAATTTAAATAAAAAGTTTGAGTCTGCCCTCTAATTCTTAATTTGACTCCAAATTTTTAGTGCACTTATTGAATCCAAGGTATGAAAACAGCACAAAACACAAGGATGGAATTACCAAAAATGTAGATTTGCTTTCTAATGTAATAGGGAGAAATCTCACTAATCATCACACATCATATAAAATAATAAATGCCCTATAATAACATGTAATAATATATAATGATAAGTAATACTCAGTTTTATGGTTGTCTCCATGATTTCTAAGGTCATGGCTGGAAAACTCAAAAGGAAGTTTGAGTGTAAATTGCTTCCCTTCCTCTAGTAATATTATTAGACACACTTTGAACACAAATTTGGTGAGTTCTACAAATTAAACCACATTTTGCTCCTAATTCAAACCAAGTTAATACAAGTCTTTAAGAGCAGGAAGTGAATGGGGTAAAGGATGTGCCTGAAATCAGTTGAACTTAAGAATCACTTCATCACTGCCGTGATGACTGATATACCAATTTCTACCTGGGAGGGAGGTTCAGAAGCCTTGTCAACTATTCTCAGAGGCATCAGTGCTGCTGTGGCTGAAAAGACTCACAAAAATGCTGGGTATTCTTAAACGTCATATTCAAATAGAAGAGAAAATTTAATCATTGCCTTGTCCTAAAGTAGCTACATCACCATACCTCAATACGGGTAAAACAGTATGAGGACCCAAAGAAGTAAAATTTAAATTATTGTGGAACTGTAGTGGTTTCCAAATTAAGATATATTGTAGTTCAATGGAGTAGAATCACATAAACTCCTGAGTGGATTATTAGCTGACTAACTAAGGTCACTATATTACAAGGACCACTATACATATTCACACATATACACACAGATGCACACACTACTTTTCCAACAAAATGTCCATGAGGCATCAAAGGACTCAGAAAAGACCATTCAATGTTATAAATGATGTTGAGGGAAGCTGACTGGAGTGGATTTGAAAATATTTAGTGCTCTTTAAAAAAATGTATCGATTTCAGCATTGTGAAGAATTCTATCTGTATACTGCGTTTGTTCAATATTCAGAAGGTCATCTGTTCATGATGATATTCTTATAGTAATTTGATATAAGTTTTTGTTTTGTTTGTTTTGTCAACTCGCATTGTAAGAATCCTATTCAGCTAAATCACAGGACTCATTACTCTGAATTTTGACTTTACACAGGGTATTTTTGAATTTATAAAGAGTAAACATGTATCAAAAAAAGATATATTAAACGAATTAGAAATAACAGATTTGGAAGATAAAGCCAAAGAAGTGATATGATTAAAGTCTCTAAAATGATGAACAATAAATGTGACCATTCTGGAAAATGGAATTTATTTTCCCCCAGCCCCCTACCCCCCAAAATACTGGCTGTGTCCAAAGGAATGTTATTCACAGTTACTAACATTATATTGATCATAAGATATATTCTTAAAATATCTTTAGGTTCCCTAAAAAGAGTCGTTCTTTATTCTTATCTTTTCCTTTGTATAATTCAAGATGGCGGTTGAATATAGTTGTCCTATCCCATGCTTTCCTACTTAACCAGGCTGGTTTCACATTCCTGAGACACACCTATTTACATTCTCATTTGCCAGTTTTTCTCCAGTTATCCCAGTACCTTATAGCCCTAGAGTACTTCTTTTAAGGATGGCAATCACACAGAAGCTTAGTTTTCTCAAAATTTATTTTTTTCTCTTTGTACCATTGTCTTGTACAAAGATTAAATTCCCCCGTATTCATCCCAACTGCCTTCTACCCTTCTTGACAAACTTCTTGAAAGACTAATTTATACAGATTACACCCACCGATTCCATTTCTACCACCCTCATTCAGGCCCAAATCCACTGCCAACTGCTTTATTTCTTTAATGATCCCCTGAGACGCTATACATCAACGTGGTCAGTGACCTAATCATAAGTCTATACATAAGTGTATAAGTAGTGGCTTCCAGGATAAGATTCTTGCCTCAATTTTCAATTACAATTTTGACACTTTCCTCGTGTTCTATCCTCAGTCCTCTTTTCTACCCATTCTCAATGTTCTCATAAATTCCCATTTACATGCAATTTACTTTCAAATCTATATGCCCTATACCTGACTTTTTTCTAAATTTAGAATTATGTGTTTAGTTACATCTCAACATTTATTATGCTGCATTGTAATTGTAATTGTCTATTTACAATCTATGATGCTCAGTACATTCTAATTCCTTGAACATAGGAAACATGTCTTCCTTCCCTCCTTCTATTTTATCCCCCCTTCATCATCTAACAGAACTTCAGAGTAAGTCAGCCTGTACAGGTAAATCTTATGCAGAAGGGGACATCTGACCAAAAACTGAAAGGAAGTAATGGAATGAGGGTTATGGATATCCGGGGAAGAGCATTCCAGGAAGAGGAATAACCAGTGTAAAAGACCTGAGTTAGGAGTGTGCCCGCTGTGTTCACAGAACACAAGGAAATCAGTGTGCCTGGAGTGGAGTAGTTGAGTAAGAGATAAAGTCAGAGAGATAATGTGGACAGAAATCTTATAGGGCTGCACAAGACTTTGGATCTTTCTCTGAGTGCAAGTGGGAGCAACTGGGGGGTTTGAAGCATAGAAGTACCATAAGCTGACTTATGGTAAACTACAGAAGTTTCTGATGATGGTTTTTTTTTTTTTTTTTTTTTGAAAAAATCACTCGGATGCTACACTGAGTATAGACTATAGGGGGACAAGAATGGCAGCAAGGAGATTAGTCAGGAGGCCTTTGCAATAGTTTAGGCAAGAAATGATGGTGAATCTGACTGAGATGGTAGGAATGTTGATGAAACTACTAAATGGGCAGATTCTGATTATGTTTTGAAAATAAGAGTTAATTGGATTTTTCTGATAGAAAGAAAGGAGTCAAGAGTGAGACAAAGGTGTTTGGCCAGAGAACTCAAATGATGGGGTTTCCATTAATTTAGATGGTTTCAAGGCAGGGAATATAATGATCAGATTTGTTGTTAGGTGGACCACTATGGAGGCTGGACGGGGTTTGTTTCAAGGGAGCAAAACTGGGCTCAGGTTGTGACAAATTACCAGATTCCTCTAGTAGTCCAGGAAAGAGATACTTAGAATATGTATCAGAGCAAGGATAGCCGGGATGCAGATGATAGGATAGATTCAGGAAATATTTATGAGAGAAAACTAAAGCACTTTTATATTTATAGATAACTCTAGCAAAAAGGAATAAGGTTGAAAAATATGTTTGAAATTTTAATTGTGAAAAAGTGAAAACTGTCTACCTCAATAGAATTTGTAAATTCTATCTGCTTAAGAGATCAGTGATAAACATCCTCTTCTATAATAATAGTTAAATGTAATGCTGGCTTAGAACTACTTTACTTGCTTAGTTTTTTTTAAAGAACTTCCAACTTATATTTGCTGAAAAATTATCCCTGAAGGAAGGTGATAAAAGGAAAATTTTAATCAAAATGATAGCATTCATCATCACCAATTATTCATTGAGAATCCAAAGTATATCAAAATAGTGAATTATGAACTCCAGGGAATATAATAAAATGCACTTTACCTCTATTTTTTAAGTAAACTTTTCATTCAAGTATAATATCCATACAGGTAAGCATACAAACCTTAAGTATACACCTCAATGAATTTTCATAAAGTGAACAAACATATCCATGTAACCAGCTCTGAGGTCAAGGAACAGAACGTGACCTGTCTCCACCCCAAACCTCCCTCTTGCTCCGTTCCGGTCATTGCACCCCCAGGGTAGTCACTCTCCTGACTTCCATCCCCATGCAAGAGCTTGACCAGTTTTGAAAATTATTTAAAAGAAATAATACAAGTAGTACTCTTTGTATCTGGCTTCTTTCACTAGAATGATTTTTCTGAGTACATATTACTGTATGTACTTCAATCATTTTCATTGTATATATTTCAATGGTTTGACTATACCACAGTTCATTTATCCATTTTACTGTTGATGGATATTTAGGTTATTTCTAGCTTTTAGCTATTTTGGGTAGCATTGCTATGAAGATTATTATAGTATCTATTTATGTATATTTTATATATCTATACATCTATCTGTCTATCCATCTAAATCTGTTGGGTATATATGGAGAGCAGAATTCCTGGGTTATAGGTTATGCGTCTGTTCAACTTGAATAGATACCGCCAAACAATTTTCCAATGTGGTTGTTACATTGTCTTTATTTTTTCTATTTAAAAATTTAGAAAATGGTCTGTTCGAGAACTGATTTTGATCTTTTCAGGAAATAATTTGATCATACACCAAAAACTCTGTCATTACAAGCTGTGTATCAGAGTAAATTACAAAAGATTCTGACTATGTAAGAAAACTATTTTAGAAATTTAGTCCACACAAGACACAGTAAAGAAAATCAGAAAGTTAAGGAAAAGAATAAAGAAAATAGACCAATAATGATAATCGTTAAGTTTTTATGAGCCACTACTGGCTCCTCTCATGAAGGAGAGCAGAAGTTCCTATAGAAGAGAGATACAGCTACTTTCCCTCAAATGCCCCAGCACAGGGCTCCTTGTGTCTCAGTGGGCTAAGTGCCCACCATGAATTCAGCCAAATGCCTAGCCATTCTGAAGGCTTGAGTGGAGTCAAGTTACTCTAACTGGTATAGATATGCTTTGTTTGCTATGCCATTTAGTGCCGTATACTCAGCCCTTACCACAATATCTAGTACATAGTAGGTGCTGAATACATACTTGTCAAATGAACACATAAATTAATTGTTAATGAAAGTAACTTCTGGGAAAAATGTCTGATTGGGAAAGATGAGCTTAGAGATTTATACTACTGACTCAGTCACATCATAAAACCGTATTTGCCTCTTTGTTCTTCAGTTACACCAGTGACCTGGAATCAGCTAGGTCAACCTGCCCTTCAGGCTTTAAATGAGTTGGCTCAGACCACCATCACCTATGGCCTGGGAAACTCAATGTTTTTCCCAATCCCTCTTTAGAATCTTGGAGGAATCTCTATTTTTGCTCATCATGGTTTCGTACTCTCAAATCTATTGGATAAATCATCTTGTGAATCATCATGCCTTATTCTGTGTGCTCTTTTTCCTATGTTGTGTGGGCTTCCACTGAACATCAGTCTGATTCTATCTTCAAAGTACCACCAGTGCTGGGAAGTATGTACAGCGAATTTTTACTAAGGCTTGAAATAGTGCAGGGAGCTTACCTCACTGAACCACAGACAAGTTAAAACTGACTAGTAGACAACTTTGTTTTAAAAAGTCTCAGACGTACCGGCACCAGGAATCTCACTACTTACTATTTCTCAGTAGACACTTTCCTCCATGAGTTCCAGCCTCCTGATTAATTGCTCAGACTTCCCTTCCTTGACCCATGTTCTCTCGGTCTCCTCTTTCAAATGGCAAATGCAAAGAAATTTGATTTTCTGAATTGATCTATTGTAAGACTCTCTCCAACCTTCCATTCTTTCCACCCTAGAGTCTACCCGTCATAAAATGGCCACAGTAATCTTCTTAAAATGCAAATCTGATATGTCACTCTCCTGCCCTAAACCCTCCAAAAGCATCCCTTTACACTTAGATTAAAACACAAACTCCTTGCCAATGTGACCAAGTCTTACATGCTTTGGCCCCTGTTTACATCTCATTTCATTGCCTTCCACTCTACTTCTTGCTCACAATACTCCACTTGCCCTGGCATGCTTGTTATTCCTTAAATACGTTAAGTTCATTCTACTTTAGGGCTTTTATCCTTGATGTTTCCCTTTGTTTAGATCTGTACAGTTCTGTCTCTCTTTCATCATTTAGGACCTGCTCAAATGTCACCTCCTCAAAAAAGCCTACACCAAATTACCTATATGAAAATTGCAACCCCCTCCCCTCATTTTCTCCATTGCTCTTACCACCATCTGCAATCATGCTATTTATTTAAAGATCTATCTGTTTATTGTGTGTCTCCCCCCACTAGAATCCAAGTGCCATGAGGGTAGAGAATTTCCTACCTTCTTTATTTGTGTATCTCAGAGCCTAAAAATGTAGCAACAGAACCTGGTACGCATGAGCATTCTGCACATATTTGTTGAAAGAAAAATATGAAAAGAAAATCTTTATGTCACTCTCTCCTTACTGAGCTTGTAGCTTCAACTTCTACATTTGAAGAGGTCAATCAATGTAATTGGCTAACAAAAATAAACCCAAAGAACAAAGGTGGAGACATTATGCTTCCTGATTTCAGACTATATTACAGAGCTACAGCAAATAAGATAGTATGGTGTTGGCACAAAAACAGACACACTTCAAATATATGGTGATGGAAGGAGAACTGACTCTGGGTGGTGAACACACAATGGGATTTATAGATGATGTAATACAGAATTGTACACATGAAATCTATGTAATTTCACTAACAATTGTCACCCCAATAAATTTAAAAAAAACAAACAAACCAGACACACATATCAATAGAACAGAATAAAGAGCCCATAAATAAATCTATGCATATATGGTCAACTAATTTACCACAAAAAAGCCAAGAACATACAATGGGGACAGGACAGTCTCTTTAATAAATGCTATTGGAGTAACTAGATGACCACATGCAAAATAATGAAACTAAACCACTATTATACACCATAAACAAAAATTAACTCAAAATGAATGAAAGACTTGAACATAAGACCTGAAACTATAAAACTCTTAGAATAAAACATAGGCAGTAAGCTGCTTGACATTGGCCTTGGCAATGACTTTTTCAGAGTTGAGACCAAAAGCAAAGGCAACAAGACAGAAATAAATAAGGAGGACCACAGCAAACTAAAAAGCTTCCGCACAGCAAAGGATACCATTAACAAAATGAAAAGGCACTTATAGTAGGGGAAAAAATATTTTCAAACCATATACCTGATAAAGGGTTAATATCCAAAATATGTAAAGAACTCATATAACTCAATAACAAAAAATCACAATATTTCAAAAGTTGTGGGATACAACTAACATAGATCTTAAAGATAAATTTAAAGAATTAGCTGCTAATATTAGAAAAGAACAAAGATTTCAAGTAGATGATCTAAGTGTCTACATTAAGAAACTAGAAAAAAGAAGAGTAAGTGAAGCACCAAATAAACAAAAGAAAAGAAATAACAAAGATCAGGGCAATAAAGAAATCAGAGAAAAGAATGCAAACTCACATGCAAATTAAACCTGGGCTTTGCGTTTCACTGGGCACATTCAACTTTTTTAAAACTTTCAATTAGTTGTCACTGTTCATAAATTGGAATATGCATTTTTTTAAAAAAGAAAAGAAATCAGTAACAGAATACAGTAAAACAATAGAAAAAAATCAATGAAAACAAAAGCTGGTTCTTTGAATTTATTAATAAAATTAATAAAACTCTAGCTCACATATTAGTAAGCTATGGCCAATGTGACAAGTCCAGCCTGTCACCTGATTTTGTATAGTGTGCAAGTTACAAATAGTTTTTATATTTTTAAAAGATGTTGAAGAAGAAGAAGAGGAGGAAGAGAAAGCCTAAAATTACCATCTCACATCTTAGAGAAAAAAGTTTGCCAACCTCTGATCTAGCCAGACAAATTAAGAAATAAAGAGAGAAGACACAAATTACCAATGTCAGGAATGAAAGAGAAGATATTACTACAAATTTTACAGACACTAAATAGATAATTGGGAATATTATGAACATCTTAGACCAATAAATTCAACAATTCAAAATAAATTTTAAAATTTCGTAAAAGACACAAACTAGTAAAGCTCACTCAAAATAAATAAATCAGCTGAATTTGTAGCTAAGAGCATCTTTCCATGAAGAAAACTTCATGCCCAGATTCAATAGTTAATTCTACTAAACATTTAAGGAAGAAATAATACTAATTCTTTATAAACTCCCAGAAAACAGAAGACGATGGAATCCCTTCCAACTCACTCATCAGGCCAGCATTACCCTGATCCAATATAGAATTGGAACAAGACCTGTTATCAGTAATTTTTTTACTCATACACAACCTTTGGAAAGCTAACTCTCTCTAAGATTCATTTTCCTTTCTTGTAAAATTGAAGTAATAATGTACCATTGCAAAATGATTATGGTGCTTAGAGGTATACTATGTATAGGTTAGTGTAGCCCCTTAACAAGTAATAGTCGACTGTACATTTTTGCACTCTTAGTGAAGTAGAGTATACTCTATTATAATAAATGTAGAGAATGTGGGTAAAGAGTTTTGTTCACATCAGTATTTCTTAGCACTTTTAATATATAATATTCATTTTTTTAATCTCCAGGAAGGGAACTATGTATGAATTATTTTTCACATTTCTTTTTAACCAGGAAATTATTTCTCCATGCTACACAAATTGCAAGATTCTGCATTTTTAAAAAGCGTAAGCTTTTACTAAATTTTTGTCCAACAATTTCTAGCCTGCTCCTCTTGAGCATTTAAATGATTAGAGGTCATAGCTAAGGACATGGGCTTCAAAGTCAAATCCAAGGGTTCAAATTCCTGCTGCATCACTTCCTAGCCATGTAAGCTGGGCCCACTATATCTCAGTTTTCTCATCTATAAAATGGAGATAGTACCCTAATGTAAAGGGTTATTGTAAGGATTAAATGAGTTCATAAATGTTAAGTATTGGGCACAATGCCTAGGCCATCATAAGCACTCAATAATTGTTAGTTATCATCTAGTTTGGGGGTTTTGAGTTAAGAAGGCTGCAGTTCAAAGTACACACAAAGAGAAATTGAACTGATTAGTGCTGCTTAAATAAGCAATGACTCTTCCCCTGAACACTTGGGTACCTGCTTGCTAAGCCCCTCCCACTTGGTGCATGCTCAAGGTATGCCTGAGCAGGACACTCAGAATATTCACAACTACCCCATGCATGAATAAGATATTTCATGCCCTTGGGGCTATACCATTACCTTCTGGACAGGATGTGACCTCCGTGATCTCTATGATGACATGATATTATTGGATAGAGTTTATTTCCAGCTAACTGGAAAGAGTTCAGAGGAGGGCAACCAGGATAATAAAAGGTTTGGAAATGAAACCCTATGAGAGCAGATGAAAAACCTGGGCATGTTCAGTCTAGAGAACAGACAGAGCAGCAACACAGGTGTACCATGTCAGGGAAAAGACAGATTCATTATTCTCAATTAGGAATGAGGTTCCCACAGATGACATGGGGTTCAGATTTGCCCAGAGACATTTTGGAGAACATGAATACACTTCACAGTGAAGTATAAAATAATACAGGAGATGCCTAGGCTGACTATTAAATAGCTTTCAAGAAGAATGTTTAGTACCACAGCAATTGATCAAATGGTTTCTTGGAGTAAATCAAAGATTAAAAAAAAATCAACCACACAAGAATGGAAAAGATTGATCAGACGTAACAGGTAGGTTTCTTTGGTTGTAAACAATACCAAATCTGCCCAAATTTTTGCAGAAGAGGATTTTAATAGAAGGACAATGAAAGAGCCAAAGCACCAAGTTTGAAGGAAGACAGTAATAAAGGCAGCTCTAGAGGTCAAGGCAGCAGGAATCAATGGATAATATCTTCATAGTGTCAATTAACTCAAGATTCAAAGTTCCAGAAAGAGTCTGATCGCCTTAGCTCTAACCACACGAACACCCCTGGCTTGGAAGAGGACTGAGAACTTTGATAATTACACCAACAAAGAGATAAGAAAACCAACATGTTGTTACCAAAAGAAGGAAAAATGAATGCTAGGTAGAAATACAAACAAGCCCACTCCACCCTTCGGCTTCATACTAAAGGTAATAACTATCATTTATTGAGTACTTAATGTAAAATGTGAGAATGACGAGGCTCAGAGGGCTTTAAGGAACTTGTCTAAGGTCATGGAGTTAATAATTGGTGAGAAAAGACTTGGAGCCATGGTTCACTGAATTCAAAGCTCAGTTTCTTAATTAATATATCATACTGCTTCCTGCGTATCTTTTTCATAATCTGCTGTCACTGCCACTCCTTAAAGCAGTTTTAGCTCCAGTCACCCACAAATAAGACATAGATCAGAAAAGAGTTTCCATGATCATCTTTCCCTCCAAGGTGCGGCGATCCAACATAAGACTGAAAGCTCATGTTCCTCCTCACCATATCATGACCATACAGGACCCAGATTTAGAGGACCTGGGGATTGGGGAGGAGACAATATAGGGATCTAAATGCCCTTGCAATGGGCAAGGTTCAGTTTTGAAAGTTTTGGAAAAAAGAATGACTGAGAACAACCCTTCTAGCATCAGAATCTCCTTATCCTCCTACGAATCATGAAGAACGATTTGAAACACCACACCTAACTATTACGCAGATGGATAATTTAAAAAGGAGCAATGTGAGGTGATGTCTCTATATATAACGTCCTGTGCAACCCAACTATATCTCTCTTGTAAGACCATGCCCTTCTCTGCTTCTTTGTAGCCGCTGCAAATAATAGGCATTTAATTATGTGGATAAAAGGAAATATTATGAGGATAAGGGTGATGACTTTGACTTTAGTAGTTTTAGATCTAGGGTAAACTTTCCATTTTCATCACCTATAATCTTAAAAATTTAGATTTTTATAGAACCAAATTAGAGTTCTGAAAAGTATAAATAAAAAAATGGAGCCAGGAAATATTACAGTGTCATTGAACCTCAGCATTGGGAGGACTGGGAAAAGGAAAAACCATCCAATCGAGTTTAATGATTAGATCATAGATTTTGTGATTAATCAGACCTGGGCTCAAATCCTAGTTCAGCTACATGGTAGCTATATGACCTTTTGCAAACAACCTTCTAAACTTCAGTTCCTTCAACAGCAAATACAAAGCCTATCGAATTTATAAAAAAGATTAAATGAGAGTATGAATGTACGGCCCATGGCTTGATCCTTCCTCCTAGGAAGCCTCAGCAAATATTAGTCATTTAAATACTTTGATACATGTCTTTTTATTCCCAATGCAACTGTGTGTTGGAGGCTAGGACTGGGTTGGGCTTCTTTTTAAAGTTACTGAACAATTAGAGGTACTAGGCAAAAATGTTTGTACATACGAGTTTGACAATTAAGTTCATGAACTTGTTGCAATGATGTGGCTAACCTTTTTTGATATCAAAGGAATTATTCATTATGAATTTGTAACAACTGGACAAACAGCTAACAAAGTTTACTATTTGGAAGTGCTGAAAATGCTGTATGAGAATGTTTGAACTTCTCACCAACAATTCATGGCTCTTGCATCACAACAACGCACCAGCTCACATGGCACTGACTGTGAGGGAGTTTTTAGCCAGTAAACAAATAACTGTATTGGAACACCCTCTCTACTCACCTGATCTGGCCCCAACGACTTCTTTCTTTACCCAAAGATAAAGGAAATATTGAAAGGAAGACATTTCGATGACATTCAGGACATCAAGGGTAATACGACAACAGTTCTGATGGCCATTCCAGAAAAAGAGTTCCAAAATTGCTTGAAGGGTGGACTAGACGCTGGTGTGGGTACCTAGCTTCCCAAGGGGAGTACTTCAAAGATGAACATAGTGATATTCAGCAATGAGGGATGTAGCACTTTTTCTAGGATGAGTTCACGAACTTAGTTGTCTGACCTCATAATATCATAATTTCTGAAAAGACTTCACAGCTAATAGAGTTTATATCAGTCATTTTACACCAAGATATACTTATTGTTACCATTAAAAATGATTTCCTAATAATTTTTCACTTTTTATATTTGAGTAATTTTATTGCAATGTAATTCAGTAAGCTTTTGTTGATCATCTTCTCTGGGCCAAGCACTACACTGGGAACTGGAAATACACAGTTCTGAAACACAGTCTTGCCTTTAACTGCTTGGAGCCCAGAAATAACAACAAACTGCAAACATCAGGGAAAAAAATGTCAAAAAATAAGAAATAAAGTTATCCTATAAAATATGTCATAATATATAACATATATGCTAAATTCCAGAAGGAAATAAAGCAAATGGACAAAAAGCTAACATAAAAACCTACAGAACTTTGACCTGAACCATGGGAGATTTAGAATTTAGATTCTTAGATTTTAAATGTTGATAAAGTATGAGGCAAAATTAATGAAATGATGTATGTGGGTCAACATTTTGAATTTCAAAGGGAAAGAAAAATCCCACAAACCTAATGTAGAGAAATAAACAAAAGCAGTTTCCTAGGAAAGGAAAATGCTCCAGTTATTGTCTTCATCACTTACAGTAAGTCCCCAAATTCTGTGCTCATTCTTGTTTCTATGGTTTAAAAACAACAGAGCCTATTCTTGGGCAGAAAGAATAAAGAAAAACTAGAAATCATTTATCCTGTCTGATATTTTTTTATTGAAAATATACACCAGCTGACCGAGAGATTAATAAAAAGAATAAATTCAAAAAATACTTATTAAACTCAATGCAAATGTCAGGGTTAAACATTGAAAGAGAGTATAGTGTAAAGAATTATTAGAACATAAAAATAAGAGCAGGGAGAAAGAGGAAATAGAAGAATGCTGAATTTTTATTTTATTCAGGGACATGAATAGTTTTACATAAACAGTCTTAAAAAGATATAAAATATTAATACAGGATAAGTTATATCTCAAACCATTAAAAGAAAAGTGGATTACTCAACTTCTGGTTAAGATTACCAGCTAGCTACGTGGGAAAATATAAAGTTATATTAGTATAACATACAAGGTACCACAATGAATCCCAGATGGATTAAAGATTGCAATGCAAAAAAATAAAATCATAATTATACTAGAATAAAATATAAGCTACAATATAGTTTTAGTAGAGAAAAATTTGCAATGTGTGACATTAAAGACAAAAATGTAAATGAAAAGACTGATACGTAAATACAATTATAAAAATCTTTTTTTTCTGTACTTAAAAGAAACAGTATATACAAAATTGAAAGACAATAAAGTAGGGGAAAATATTTGCAGTGTAAATGCCAGAGGTTAATAGATTTAATATATAGAAATCTTATAAATCAGTAAGAAAATGACAAATATCTTTGTTAAACACACACACACACACACACACACACACACACACAAACACATACATGGTATACTCAAGCAATTGACAAAAAGAAGAAATACAAATGCTTAGTAAATACAGAAAAAAAATTTCCAATCTGATAATATTTAAAAGCAAGGTAAATAAAAGGATGTGGACATGTTCAAAGTGAAAACAATAAATGAAGAAATTTTAATGGTGTTTATTCAAAAATGCAGGACGAAAACCAGATACTCAACAAATATGTGCTCAGTGTTTTTCTCCACCACGTTTTATTTCTCAATGTCATTTCTGAAAATAAATATCAGTTTGACACTATGGAGGAACATTAAGATCAGAATATTGCTTCATTATTTTATTCTACTATTGATAGTTGCTTTTGTTCTTTGCTTGGTTTTCCTTAACAAGCAAAACCCACCACTTCACATACCTTACATTGTGATTCACTATAACTCCGTTGTAACTGAAACTATAGACACTTAAAAGTCAATATAATTAGAAAATTAGTTTGTGTATATAAGTTACATCATTACAATTACTGCCCTGACTTGACCAGTTTAGGGCAAACTAAATTGTGCTATATGTCTGTGTGTTCCTTTTAAAAAAAACTTTTTTATTTGGTAAAGACAACTCAAAATACTTAGCAAATATTTGTATTTCCCTTTTCACAAAGAAGAAAAAAAATGTCCATTCTCCATTCCATCCCACCCCAAGCCATAATTTGCATAATTTGAAGAAATTTACTATCTCCAGTTTGGATTAATCTCTAGCCAGACGAATTAATTCCTCCCTTGAAGGATTCCAGCCCAGCCTTGGCTCCTGACTGAAGGACACTGGGAAGGCAGAATCAGAACCAACATTCACCTTGTGAAACAGATGTACTTTGAACGAGGCTCAGCATGGCCTAATTCCTTGAATCACTTGCAAGTAATTAGACTTCTCTGAGAATCCCGTAAACCTAAAATCATCTAAATCTAGAGTACGCGAGACCCATTTATTTCTAGATTCAATCCTCAGAGGACTGGATGGACTCAGAATGCCTTTAGAAAACGAAAGAGCTGAATTGAAGATCACTGGATCCATTAGCTTTGGAATCAGCAGGGATGAAAGTCAGGGAAAACACAGGCTCAGTGGAAGGCCGGTAAAATTTTATGATAACAAACCCATGCATCTGACAAATCATTTCATGAGAGGGTAATTTTATGATCATGGATATATTGCTGGAAATAATGTTCACAGTCTTATGGACCTGGAGAGAAAAGGAAACCAATGCTGGAAATAAATGAAAATTAGGGAAACAGACTTGACGGGAAAGGGAAATTTCACCTTCAGACAGTTCTCCCATTTTATTTTTCCTAATGCCAGCCCCCAAATCCTTTATTTTGGTGTGTGTATGCACTGTTCTGTTTTGGAAGATTGTTTGGGATTATTATTATCATTATTATTGTTATTATTATTCTTTTTTTATGGGGATGGTTAGAATGTTTGATATGGGAAAGGGAAAAGAAAGTTGAAAAATTCTTACTACTTAATGGAAGGAATAAGGTCTGTTAATTCTATGTTGTAATAAGTTTTTCAGTCTTGTTTCCCAGTGCCAATTGCCACAAATTAGTTAACTTTATTATACGGACTAGCAGGCTTAAGGAGGGAGACTAATAAAGATATTTGTTGAGTTTATTATGGAGAAAATGCTTCAATTACTTTCCAAAAAGCACTGCTATCATAGACTGTCAGGTCATTTAAACATCTTTACTATATAGAATGTTTTCTTTTAAATCAATATATTGTCATGGAACTTTAGCTATTTGAAAAACCATAGATTTATCAATGAACAATATAAGAATGTGAAACTTGTGACTTGTTATCCAGAAGAAGTAATTAAAGCAATGTCTTCAAATGTATTGAAATAATAAGGTTAGTTTCAATAGAATTAAGGAAAATGTACTGATCAACAATTTATAAGCATTTTTAAGTTTTTAATTACTTGAAACTATATATAGCTAAGAAATAATTTCAAGACCGCAGCTAATTTTATTAAATATTTATTCATTCTTATAAAACATCTTCTATATGTGATATCACACACACACACACACACACACACACACACACACCAACTCTAATGGCTGCTGTTGGGAATTCAGGAATGTAGAAAACAATTCCTGTAAGTCATTTACTAAATAGTTGGGTCAATTTTCTGATTTCTTTTCATTTTGGTCTATTATTTGTTCTTTTTTGAGTAGAAATCACATTGCCCAGGAATCACAGTTCACTTCCAAGGCAACCATTTCAGTGATGAAAAATGATTAACAGTGATAGATCAATCATTCCCAGGAGAATTTTCTCATAGTCTCTCATGGGGCTATTTCTCTAATCTGAGATGACAAACCCAATTGTAGTGGACCACATCTACCCATTGGCTTTACTCAACGGTTATAATCCTTTTGACACAATAATTATTATTAATTTGACATGTTTTGATCTTTGGGGTACTAAGGCAATAAGGCAGTGGCAACTGAACATAAAGCCCCACTGCTTTCATTAAAGAAATCAAGGATAACAGTGTACTTTACTAGGTACACTATTTCACTTGTAGAAAGGGAGAATTTCCATTTTCTATGGGACTTTTGAGGCACTTTTCTTGTGAGTTAGCCACTAGAGGGCATCATGATGCTTTACACTTAAAAAATACTTTGAATATTGATTACTCTTGAATTGATTACTTGCAAAAGATTGTTCTTCGTGCTCACAATTCTCATTTAAATGGATAAAAATGGAATTGTAAAAAAATAAACTCATTTGTCTTCTATTAAATCTGCATTAAGAATATTTGACAGACAAAGGAACAAGACAAACAAATAAACAAAAACTCATAGACACAAACAACAATTTAATGGTTACCAGAGGGTAAGGGGGAAGGAGGAATGGTAGAAGAGGGTAAATGAGATCAAATATATGGTGATGGAAGGAGAACTGCCTCTGGGTGGTGAACACACAATGTGATATATAGATGATGTATTTACAGAATTGTACACTTGAAACATGTAATTTTACTAACTGTTGTCACCTCAATAAATTTAATTTTTAGAAAAAGAACATTTGGCAGAGTTGGAGACAGAGACTAAAACCCCATGTTACCAAATCCACTGGATCACACAACAAGAGGATTCATCTCATAAAAGAGTGGATATAGTCAACAGAAAATGGGACACTTCAACATGATTCTTAAAAGTAAGTAAATGTCTTAGAAATTCACTCCCTATTCCATTATTTTTTCATCATAACCATTACAAGCCAAGAACCGACATCCAACTAATTGCCACTATGGAGATAGCCATGTTCAAAGTTCAACCTGCATTTCTCATAAAATGTGACAGGGTGACTGCTACTTCTTGATATAAGACCTCTGTATATCAGCCAATGGTTCATCTCTAACCTGCCAAATTGGAAGAAATTGTTGGGAGTTTTTATTATAAAAGCTGGGCCTGGATTCAGTTACTATCTTGTTTCTTTGACTTTTTCACAAGTGTTTTATAAAAACATTTGACAAAAGATGGCCAGGCCATGTTACCTTTTGTGATGCATGAATAGCCTTAACTTAAATATGGACTACAACAAATTATTCTACCTAACATATAATTATTTCTCAAGAAATTTGGATTAATATTGGTTTAACTATGTTTTATTTGTTTGTTTCTTTAATTAATAAGCTTTATAGTTTAGAGCAGTTTTAGGTTCACAGCAAAACTGAGAGGAAAGTCCAACCAGTTCCCATATACTCCCATCCCTATACATGTACAACTTCTCCTACTAGTGACATCTGCAGCAGAGTCGTACCTTTGTTACAGTCAATGAACCTACACTGACATCATTATTGCCCAAAGTCCATAGTTTAAATCATAGTCCACTCTTTGGGTTTGACAAATGTAAAATGACATGTATCCATCATTGTAGTATCATACAGAATAGTTTCACTGCTCTAAAAATCCTTTGTGCGCTGCTGATTTATCTGTTCCCTATAACTCCTAACCCCTAACTCCTGGCAATCACTGATCTTTTTATTGTCACCATAGTTTTGTCTTTTCTAGAATGTCACATATTTGAAATCATACTTTTCACATTGGCTCCTTTCACTTGGTAATATGAATTTAAGTGTCTTCCATGACTTGTCATGGCTTGACAGCTCATTCCTTTTTAGTGCTGAATAATATTCCATTGTCTGGACGTACCAGTTTATTTATCCACTCATCTACTAAAGGATAATCTTGGTGGCTTCCAAGTTTGGGCAATTATGAATAAAGCTGCTATAAACATTTGTATGCAGTTTTTTTGTGTGTTGACATAAGTGTTCAATTCATGTGGGTATTTTGTTTTGTTTTTAGCCAGTCTGAGTTCTTTGAGCAGTACTCCTTAGAATAGCTGATATTTGGCCATTTTGGTTTTGTTGACTCATAGAAAACTATCTGATATCAGACCTAGAAGGGAATTTGGTTGCCTTATCCAACCACTCATTCTATACCTTAGGAAAGTGAGGCACACACATGTGAACAAGTTATTATTCTACTCTTTTTAAAAGTCAAATATTCCTGGGTTCTGTTTTTTGTTTGTTTTGCCTTGAGATGTTTTTAAATGTAGCCACATTAGTTTTTGAATGATTAGTAAGTTTTAAAGATCTCTTGCCCATTGGGCTCATTCTCAAATTTTACCATTAGGGTTTTCAGAAAAAAAACACACAAACCCATAAACATGAAAAAACACAGTGAACACGTTTTTAAATACAAAGCTTGGAATATGAATGGACATGGAGAAAAAATAGTTTTAACAGTCAGAGTTTTGTTTAAAAGCTTGTCCCAAATGGATGGTTTTCCTTCAGTGCTGCTGAATAACGCATCATGCTCACTGCCCAACTGGCCACCAGCCTCTTCCTGCCCAAACAACCCTCAAAGCAGGATAGTGGTCCCCAATCTGGAAAATCAGCCACATTCATGTAATTGAATGCTAAATGAGACCTCTTATTGTCTCCCTTTCAGCTCAGAGTCCTAGGTAACAACTACTCAAAAATAGTTGAAGAGAGATGTGAAACCATGTCTGCAGAGCTTGCCAAGGAAGTGGCCATTGCCTCAGCTCAAAATCTCAGATCAAAAGAGATGTAAGGGTTTCTTTGAAGGGCACTGTTGGAGGAGAGGATGGTGTTTTCCTCAATTCAAGGTACATGAAGAGGGCCTCCACAAGAACCATTTGTAGAGAGTGTGGGTCTTGTCAGGAAAGGATACTGACTTTTACACCACTCACACACCTCCTATTAATACTTCCCTACACCCTCTCTAAACAGAGATCCAGAACAGAGCCTGGTTGGCTACAGAGTCCTTGGGAAATCTTGGCCTGCAATTCCTGGAATGTGGAGACTCATGTCTAATTCTTACTTGGAAGAGTCTAAAGAATAGAAAAAGTATGTGTGGGTGTCCCATTAGTTGCAGAAGCTGGGCTGGCATGGCAAAAAATCAGCCAGAGGAGCATTCCCTGCTCTAGAAATGGTCATGTTGGAGGTCATCTGAGGAGGAGGGCAGTGGTCTCATCAAGAACCTACCTGTGTCAGTCAGTGCAGGTGCTTGCTCAGAAAGAACAAGCCTAGAATGATTCACAGAATAACACGGAACTGACCCAGGAGGGGAGCTGGTACCTGTGAGACCACCATTTGAGCTAGAAGTGAAAGCCACAGCCACCACTACTTCTCTGCATACAGAAACATGGAGATAAACACAGGAACACTGGTGCAGGAAAGACAGCTTCATGTTCCCACTACCTTGCTTGTGAGAAACCAGTCCCTCAACCCTCAGGAAGGTGATCCCACCTCATTCCTGCCTTCCAAATCTCCTGGTGAGTGAATCCAATGGACAGAAACAAATTCACATAATAGAAACTCACCTGCAAGGAAGTCTGAGAAATATAGTTTTCATCTGTCCAACCCCTCCTACCAAAAGCAATTTAAGAGGAATTCGAGTCGGCCTATCCAGACTACTCAATGCAGCACCCCATGAGAGAAAGGACCCATAATTGGCCTCTTGCTGCAGAGAACCTTGTTGCCAGATTACAACAGCGATGGCCAAGTAAAACACTTTGTCCCTTCTACCTCACCTCATCTCCCACCTCTGGAGCCTGAAGAAGTAGTAGAATATAGCTGGGAGTGATAGACAAGGTGAAGAAATACTACGGAGGCCATGTCCATTTCTTGCACTGCAGGGTTCTGAGACTGGGTTGTGCCTACCTGATGTGGAAAGGGAAAAGCTTTGAACTGATATGAAATCAGAGTTTTGATATTAGACAAAGTTGAAATTTTTAATTGCTGAAACCATGACTGGTCATTAATATCAGAAGGTGGAGGTGATATTTCGTATGTTTCCTAACTAGGATAGCATGGATATTGACAAACCAGCATGCACACTAATCATAAGTAATTGGGGTTCTCCCTGTGGCTGTGTTATTTCTGTACTACTAGATCCCAGTGATTTTTAGATGCTCATGAACAATGGGTCACTTTGCAAAACTAGTGTATACTGTAGTATCATTTGTCCAAGTTGATTCTATTCTCTGACTAACGTGATGCATCTGCCATTTATATTGTGGGGGGTCCATGTACAGAGAGAGTGTCACGATGACTAATGTCTACTTGTTGGTGTTTTCCAATCATTGCTATTGTAGGGTATGAAGGGAGGGGACAACATTCATTTGTTAAGGATGGCTGAAAGCACCTGGTTTTGATATAGTTTTCAAATAAATCTTCCAAAATTAGCTTTTAGAAAAGTTTTAAAAATAATTCTGTTTAGCTCTGTCCTCCTTCTGCACATATAGCCTTACCCCCACCAAAGAACATTTCTTCTCATTATAAAAAGTTAAGCCTATATTTTTTGGTTCTTATTTTGTCTAAAGCTGTCCTCTGTTTTGAATCACAAAACCAAAGACTTAGTTGCTTTTTTTGTCATTATATTGGCTCTCTTCCAAATTCTGACCCCACTTTTTAGTTTCTTTATTTGATCAAGCAGAATGGGTATACTAGCAAGCACTTCCTATTAGATAGAATATCCTAAAAGAAACGAAGGGGAAAAAGAACAATATTCAGGAAGACAAATGAGATAATAACCATAATTATCCTCAAATTGATTCAAATTATGATTCTGATACAGAGGTTATTTAAAGAAAGAAAAGAAATCCATTCTAATTCTTATTCAATATAACCCTGGGTTTTTCCAGATTTAGATTGAACGTACACATGAGCTTGCATTCAGCAAACACAATGCATGTGGTGGCTCCAAACATCATGGTCATCTCCACTAGTTCATGAACAAGTATGTCCCATCACAGGGTTTATTCGGCCTTAATTCTTGTGCTGTGCTTATCATCAGAACAGACAAACTTCTATTGTTCATTTCTTACTGAGCAGGAATGAAAGACTCAGGTGTGGAGGCCAAGAAAGAGATTTCCCTCTCTGAAACAGTGAGGTTGTTGCCTGAAGCAAGATGTTTGAAATGTGCCATATAAAACTCTTTCTGTTCCCAAATAGGCTTCATATGCCAGTGAAGATAGAAGTGGAGGACTGTTAAAATTAAAGACAGTTTTGCCTTTCAACACAACAGATGAGGAGTTGACTCATCCCAGCCACCCTAACCAGTCTCTCTCCCTCTCTCCCCACAGAAAACCTGGCTTTGAGATGGATTTTCCATGGTGAGAGTTAATAAAACAGTGCCCAGGAAAAACAATTCACCATGACTTCTCTGGTCCCACAGATAGATAGGTGGACTCGAGGTAAGATGTGAGAACTCTAAGATGAGAATAGCAAATAGACCAAATCCAACTGGGATGAGTCCCACAGATCAAGGCCATAGCATTGCGACAGTTAGAGTTAAGACCCATGATGCCTCTATGGGTGATCTGCAGTCTGAGTGTTGCCCAGACCCTACGTCTCCCGGGGCAATGCCCAGAAACTGGGCCTTTAGTGCGTGCAGTGTTGTTTGTGAGAGCTCTGCCCACAAAGCCATCAGATGGTAACAATTTTCAGTCACTTCCAACATGAGATGGGTTTGAACTTTAATATGAAACCTAATTATGACTGCAAACACTTTGTTAAGCAAACAAACTTCAAACCCCTTTTTGAAAAACAACTCTGCTCTGGTCATTTCGTATTGTACAAAGGCTTTAAAAATAAAACTGTGTGGCGAACTAGGGAACTAGGAATGAAAAAAAACACACACAAAAAAACTAAACAGAATTAAATGGCTTTACCGTAATCACCACCTGAGTATTGAGTATTTGAATGTTTTCTTTCAAATAAAATCCTAGAAAATGTAGCATCCTATGTTCTATTTCTACTCTTTAACCATTCATGTTCTACCCCAGAATTACAGATAATATTTTTAAATAAGATAGAGAAATAGACCTTTTTGTTTGTTCCCAAATTTTCCTTTGCATACTAACCTGTTTTCTGTTTCTAAAATATTCAAGTCTTTGAGGTTTCTTCTCTCCCTCTCCACCCTCCCACACACTTTTTGGATTTTCTCAGAGTAACTTTTCTTTTCACCTATCTTAGTCATTTTTCAAGAACTGGTATCATTAAGTAACAAATAATAATCCATGGATATCCCCTTTTCAGTATGAAACCAGTGAACCTGGTAGACTTACAGTGTGAGGGGATGGTGGGAGTGGGTGCACACTGAAGTAAGTCACCTGAGGAGACTGCCACCCGCGCACTTCCAGGTTCTACAAACATCTGTGTTCCTCCCTGCCTTTATGCCATGATCTCCCCAAAGTTAATTTCCCTGCTGTCTTCTCAATTTACCTGTAGTGTTTGACAAACTTCTTGAGTGTTTTTCCTTCATTTTACTTCAGAGAGAGTTTGGAGCAGAGAGAATAGATCTCTGATTTCTATCTATATCATTCAATAAGATTAAGAATGAAAAGATAACTGTAGGTGCAGACTGCAGAGCTCTGAGTTCTCCCTATAAAAGGGAAAAATTAGTAAGAATAATAAACTTCAGAAGAAACTCTAACACTGCCCCCAATTGAGAATCACCTAATGTAATATCTAAAATCCAACTTCTGTCAACACTCCATCTCTCCCTGGTTTTCATTTCCAAAAAAGAAATTGCTTCAATCCTTTGTGAAAGTGGAAGAAGGTTGAAGCCAAAATATTGTCGATAATCAAACACATGAGAAGACCAGTCTCTCCTAGGAAAGTCTGTCTGCTTAACGTATCAAATTCCAACTCCAAGTTTGTGGCAAATGCTTTTTGTTATCTACTAAACAGCGAATCTGCCCGTCCACCATTCCCCCATCCCCCCACCTTCACTTTTCCTCTAGCAGTGAGATGTAAAGGATGCCGGGAGCTCAGAGAAAGTGTTCTTCCTTGATAAGAAGAGACACACAAGAGGAAACAAACTCTTGGATGCTTCTGGATCTTGCTGTCTGTATTTGAGGGTTAGAATAATGGCAGTTGTCTTGGGACCATGAAAGAATTCAGCTAAAAGACAAGCCAACTTGTTAAGAAGAGAGATGGAGAGAACTTGGGACCTTGATGACATCACTTAAACACTAAATTAAACAAGTCCGGAACCATCAAACTCTCAAATACCTTGTTATGTGAGATATAAATGTTCCTTATTGTTTAGGTCACTTTTAGTTGAGTATTCTTTATTTACAACCGAAAGCATTCTGATGTTGAAGGTTGGATTAAAACCTTGAGAGCAGAGAAACATGCAAAAATATTTCCCTGTAAACTCAGTTGGCAAACATTCTGATTTTAAGTTTTGAGTGCCAAGTGCTTTGCTATCTGGAAAGTAATCACCAAATGCCACTGTGCACAAACTTTGATAGTATGTCTTCATTCTGGCCAATCTGTGGACCTTTTTTTTTTTTGTAATCCTTCTATCTTGGACTAGTTAAAAACAAATATAGAAACTTTTAAAAATATATACTAAAACCATCATTTTATTAGCCCTTATAACAATAGCAATTTTGGGACTGTTAACCATAACTTGGAAATATTTCTCCTCTTTCATTCACCATCTACATTTTCTTTCCAACAAATCAACAGAGAAACAACAAAAGCCAAATTTCTGCTGTGACTGTGATGAAAATGAAGTCGCTTATTCCCTATATCAAAGGAAGGCCCCAGTATGGTTTTTCACGTCAACAACATGGCAACATAAGAACGCCAATAAGCTCGCTGTCACTTCTTAAGCTTTTAAAGGAATTAAACAGTCAGTTTCAAGCACAGTTTTACAACCAAACTGAGACAAGCCCCACATTTTGGCTGTTTTCAGCTTTTTTAATCAAAGCTGAAGCTTTTTGTTCT
Source organism: Rhinolophus hipposideros (assembly GCF_964194185.1). Taxonomy (NCBI): domain Eukaryota; kingdom Metazoa; phylum Chordata; class Mammalia; order Chiroptera; family Rhinolophidae; genus Rhinolophus; species Rhinolophus hipposideros. Next base: position 49,504,318 of record NC_138049.1, on the reverse strand, counting down.
CAGCCTGCTGCTCCTTCAGTCAATAGGGAAGATGTTCCCTAATAGGCTCTCCGCCCATTTCAGGAGGCGGCCTGAGGAAAAGGGTGCCTTGGTCTGAGGCCATGAGGGATTTCCTTTCTTTCTAATGGAGGCTACATTGACCAGACAATGGTAAACATCTTCCTCCCTGCTCCTTGCTTCACAGGTGCTCTGATCTAAAGCCTATCTAGATGTAGATTCCTGGGTGGACAAATCCCACAAGAAAAAAAATCCACTCAGTTTTCCGAATCTATTAAGAGGAGTATTGAGTTAGAATTAACTGCTATTCCCTAATGACAACTTTCTGGGTTTCCTGTCCTCACACACATAGATCTGGGGAACAGTGGGAGTCTAATGATTAACCATGGGAATCCCACCCCCCAAGTGTGGGGGTGGTGTCCTGTGATCTTTAAGGAGAGCGGCCTGGAGGGCTGGGGACCTATTTTGGGATTAACCAGAGTATTTCCTTCCTCAAGCTAAACTGGTACACTTTGCCTCTGCCTGGGGTCTGGGTATCCCAAACTGGCTTTCAACACAGCCTAAATTGTACCATTTGAGATATTTTCTGGTCTTTCATAATTTCTATGTCTTTTTTTTTTTTTGTCTGTAAGAAAAATGTTCTTCTCTTGCTCACCATCATTCTTTTTTTCTCCATATGGTTACATTAAAATCTACTTAGGGAACTTAATTTTATCTAATGAATGATTTCAAACTTATAGGCATTTGGGGAGAGTCATTTCACCTTAAGGAGAATCTTGGGTAATGAATGTATTTTTTAAAAGTAACATTGAAAGTTCCCAAAGAAAAATGTGTTTTCAATTCTGAAAAAAGAAAAATTATTATGTGTTTTTTGGTTTGGTTTGGGGAGTTTTAGTTGGGTGTTTGGAATTGTGTTTCAAGGTTTAATGCAGAGATTTTTCTTGACTATTAATGTTGAATGAAATGGCTGGTAGTTGGTAGGTACATGTAGCGTAGGGCTCATTCATGGAAATGGCTATTTTATGGGTCATAAAACTAATTAAAACCAAATTTTTTTTAAAAAAGAATACTGGCAATAGCATCTAAGATGTGCGTGTCCAACTTTGGTTTGTTATATTATTCAAAATGACTCCTTCATGTGGGAAAACATTTTTACTTCAAATAAATACAAGAAAACATAATTGCTCTAGACAAACAAAACAGACAAATAAGCACGTGCTCAAACCCTAGAATCTAAAATAAGTCAGGCCAGAGCTTAAAAGAAATTCAATAAGCTCCATGTTTGATTTCTGTTTCTTGGTTGGTTTTCACAAAATTTTCATATGTGGGATGAAACTTAACATTACTTGACCATGACCCCACAGATTATAGATGTAATCAGGAAGTAGTGGCAAAGAAATGCAAAAAAAAAAGCAAACCAGGGCCCCTAAATAGTTCATGATTTAAGTAGGTCTATATAGATCTATCCAGCTGCAGTAGAACTAAGAATAGTCAGAGGCTGCATTTCAAACACAGATGAAGTTAGTAGGCAAGCAGTACTTGAATCAGAGTTCTTCTCATTCAACAAGAATTATTTATAGAATCTGAATAGCTCTAGAAAAAGATGCTGATTATTCACATTGTTTTGGCCTGACCTTTTATTAAATCTTTCACTCCATCAAACATTTATTAAGAAATCTTCTGTGGAGCAAACATTGGTGCTATGACAAAAAGATGAGTGTCCTGGCCTCGTGGAGCCTGTCATAAACAACGACCCAAATAATCATTTCATTAAAGTTATGATTAATGCTTGAAGGAAACTGTATGTGCTTTGAGTGTACTAAAGAGACTCCTAACTTTGTCTGGGGGTGGGGGTTCAGCATAGGTGACTGCAGACTTGAGATTACAACTGAGATTAGAAGAGTGAAAAAGAGTTAACTACTGGGTGAAGAAATACTAGAAATATTCCCCAAGGGAAGATACAGAATAATTGGGGGCACAGGTGTCCTAGAGCCCAGCACATTCAAGGAAACCAAAGGAAGCCAGAGCATGAATGATCTCCAGGGTGGTATACAGGAGATGAAGCTGAGAGGTGGCAGAGACCAGGTCATATAAGCAGGGGCAATGTTCCAAATATTCAGCAGTTTGGAAAGGCACAGACTGGCGGATCACAAGAGAGGCTGGCTGTCAACAACCTGTGTGGAAGAAACAGTACAACTGGCTGACCGTCCGTCCACTATGACAGGCCTTGTAGGATATGTTAGGGTTCCAGACTTGATGTTTAGATTCAGAAGAAAGCCCTAAAGAGTTTTCAGCAAGGGAGCATCAAGAGCGAATTAGTCAATGCTTTCGAGAGAGAGCAATCTACAGAAGATGAGTTCAGCTTATACATGAGCACCCACCACACAGATGCAAAGTGCTATTGGGGAATACTGAGATGATGAACAGAACTGCCAAAGCTGCCCTCAGAAAGCCTGCAACTGATAGGTAATGCCACCTAGATATTAACTACTCAAAGATCTGCTCTTGTTGGGTGGAAAGTTGTAAAAGCTCTTCAGAGCAATGGTTGGGAGCAGAAAAATAGTCTTTGCCTAAAATTCATTGTTATCTCTTTATATAGTAGATGAAAACATCATCCCAGTAGCTCTGTATTACAAATGGAAATTATTTTTATTACTGAAGGACTTTTATTCCTGAAAGCTCAACATTTCTAGCTAAATCACTGCTCTCCACGCCTGCATAAATCAATCCCAAACAGACAAAGCTATGCTCTGTGAGGTTTGGTTTCCCAGGAAGCTGTCACTGGCACTCACACTTCTGTCTGCACAGCAGAAAGAAATTGCCTTAATCTAAAGACCAGCACTTTCCCTTCACATGGTTGTCGCCAGCCACAGACAGGACGAGAACTACCAGAAATACTTCCCTGTGGGTGTCATAATGTCTGTTGGTTGAAGAGAGCAGGTTAGGGGAAGTCCTCCCAAAATGTCCCTGTAAAGTCAAGTTACTCTCATCTTATTCCCTCCCTAAACAAATGTTTTAGCAAAGCTATGCAAATTAATATAGACCCATAGTGGCGGTGGGGGGGAGCAGTATTAAAGAAAATAGGCTAAGGTCAAAATTTTACTTTTTAATCTTCATTTTGTAAGATTAATTTAGTAGCAAACTAAATGCCTAAGTAGAAATATCATTGTAGTATATTCAGAACACATAGAACTATACAGAGCACATACAAATTAAAGAGATAGTTCTTCCTTTCTTCTTATCTCTCTCTACCGGGAGAGCAATTTAATATGTACACATTGACATTTTTCTGTTTATTAATATTTACATATTTTTATCTGTTTGGATAATAAGATATACATATATTTGCATGCATATATATTTACCTGTTTGGAAAATAAGATTCCTAGAAGTAGGCCTGTAAGATCATAGCGGGTTCACATTTTTAAAGAAAATTTCAAACTGCTGTCTAAAAAGAATTATGCTGATTTACTTTCCCCAAAAAATCATTTTAGATGAGGGCAGGAGGAAGAAATGACCTTATATTTTTAGTACTACTGACACTTACCTACATCATGCTAAGAGCATTTAGATACATTACCACCCTCCTAGGAAGTGCACAGAGCAGAAATTGTGTGGGCATTCCAATGCCAAGGCTTCTGGGAGTAGAGAGGTTAGGCCATTTGCACACAGCCATGCTAGCAACCAGACTAGTTAAGAAAGATAAAGGTAAAGGCCATGGGCTCTAACATCAGGCTGAGTTCAAATCTTGGTTTTATTTTGCAGCTGAGTAACATGGACTTTACTTCTCTGTGATGGTTGTTTGGTTTATTTGTTTGTTTGTTTTTTTAAGGAGGGCACAGCTCACAGTGGCCCATGTGGGGATCGAATCGGCAACCCTGTGTTATTAGCACCATGCTCTAACCAACTGAGCTAACTGGCCACCCCACTTCTCTGTGATGGTTAATTTTATGTGTCAACTTGGCTAGGCCACAGTACCATATATTTGGTCAAACACCAGTCTAGATATTGCCGTAAAGTTATTTTTTTAGACATGATTAACATTTAAATCAATAGGCTCTGAGGAAAGCAGATTTACCCTGTCTCTATAATGTGGGTGGGCCTCATTCAACCAGCTGAAAACCTTAATAGAGAGCTAAGTTCCCTTGAGAAAGAAATTCTGCCTCCAGACTGCCTTCAGACTCAAGCTGCAACATCAAATCTTGCCTGGGTTTCAGCCCATCTGCTCGCCCTGCAGACTTCAGACTTGCCAGCCCCACAATTATGTGAGCCAATTCCTTAGAATAAATATCTCAATAGATATAGATAGATAGATAGATAGATAGATAGATAGATAGATAGACACATCCTATTGTTTCTGTTTCTCCTGAGAACCCTAATATATTCTCTAAGTCTCAGTTTCCTCATATGTCAAATAGTGACAATACAGCTTAGTAAGATTATAGTAGAGACTAAATGAAATAATCCATGTTAGTGTGGATGTGTCTCATCCAATCCGTTGAAAGATTTAAAAGAAAGACTAAGGTCTCTTGAGAAAGAAGAAATTCTGCCTGGAGGCTGCCTTTGGACTCAAGCTGTAACACCAATGGCCAGTGTCAGGCAAATGGTCTGGGATCCATAAATCTTGACTTATTTTTAGAAATATGATCTTGAACTCACTGCTCTGTTTATTGCCACTCTCATGCCCTACCTCCCCACCCCTCACCCCCCCACACACACATTTACCCACTTGTACTCACATATACTCACCCACTTACATTCACACACTCACACTCTCACTCTCTCACACACAATCCCATATACCAGGGGTGTCCAAACATTTTCAACGTTTTTCACCAAGGGCCATATTCGGTAAAATACACAAACAGCCAGGCCACTCACTCGAGGTGAAGTACATATTGCCTCATCTGGTTTATTTAAGTAAACTAAATATATTTTTGGAATTTGCTGCGGGCCAATTAAAAATGGATCGTGGGCCTTAGTTGGCCCGCGGGTCGCAGTTTGGCCACCCGTAACATATACAGACACATTAACCTTTGGAAAACCCTGACTGCAGTTTACAGTTTCCAGACAAGAAGTAGATGCCCAAGCTGTGAAGAGATGTATTCAAGCGCTTCTTAAGTTCTGCTGAAACCAGGAGTGAGATCTTCTCCATCTTCTGGAGTCTTGTTCTCTACAATGCTACCTGCCTCCCTAACATGACCTGGGCATTTCTTGTTTCATTCATTTAAGCTGTTTGCTTCACCATCCTCAGAGGGTATGCACCTTAACCTCTGCATCACGCATCGGTGATGCCATGAGACTCTTCTGTGCTCCACCTTTGGGGAGGCCCCTCTCTGTCTCTGCTCCCTTTCCCCTGGGTTTCACTTTAGTAAGTCATACTGCAAGAGGCAGGATGCAGGAGGAAAATCAGAGAAGGAAACATTAATCAATGACAAACTCAGCTAAGCACCGCCTAATACCAGAGAGGTCATTGCTCCCCCTTGGCCTACAGGAATCAAGTAGACTCTCGCTACCTTTATTCTGTGATGACAACAAGCATGATGAAGTTAGAGCTACTGTTGTCCCCAGGGTTGCTTATTCTCATAAATAGAGATCCTGTATAACCAGCGACACATACTGAGTCACATTTACTCCAGCTTCAACTTTATGCTTGCAAACTACTCCTATTAAGTCTTGCTACTTTCGGTGCTTCAAACAGGAGGGCTTATGAATATGTCCAAATATGCAGAAAAATTTTGAAAATTTATTCATGGATGAGTTGTCAACCCAGAGTGACATTCACGAGTGGCTCAAATGAAAATTTCTTCATAAATATTTGGTGAACATGTCATGGTTAATTGAAATGGCATTTGGGTATTTTAAAACTAATCCCAAATATGGAGACTGACACTCTCCTTGCCTTTAAGTGACTTCCTGAACAGACAGGGTGGAGGAGTTTGTGGCAGATCCATGCCCTCATATTTGTTGCAGACCCACCAAAGAGTGTCTCTCCAAGCATTGCAGAGAAACTCAAGTCTGAGGATAAAATAATGAGAAATAACAAACAGCCACATTTATTGCTTGTCAACACCCACAGTGCTCAGGAGAAATTTAATAAAATGAACTAAATTGGTGAATAAATACTATGAATTGTGAATAGTCTTTGAAATGCATAAGCCCTTTCAAAGTGAATATATTTCTGCAAATAATATTGTAATTCTTAAAAAAATTCATTAAAATGAAGTCCTTTGCTGACTATTGTATTTGTGACCATGTATAAGTCAGCTAAAAGCCCCTAACTAATCAGGGTGTGGTAAGGTGAACTTGGGGTGGGTCAGAGCCTAGACGCCTATGTTTTTGTTTGTTACTACTTCTTAGTGGCCTTGTTGCTTGCATGGTCTCAGAACCCGTGTGTGGCTAATTCCTACTTGTAAATTTAACTGGATGAGCTAGTTCCCCAAATAAAAAATAAAAAAAAAAAAACCTCATTTTTACTATTTATTTTAAAATTTAACCTTCTGTGTTCACTGGTCACCGGTTGACTCCCTCTTGAGCAAGATCCAGCAAATTATCAAGAAGTCCAGGAGCACATGCAGGCCCCAAACTGCTCAGAGATCTGGAGTCTGATCAGGTCACAACATGTTGCCACTAAGTGTCCCACGGAAGCTCTGCGTTTTGCTCTCTGCTCTTGTATGCTTTGACTGGTCATTCTTGGCCACTAAGTCAGGACTGCCCATCCCAGGAGCAGGATTCACTCAGTCTTCACTGCTAAGCTCATCGGTTCACTGTCACATCCTGTCCCACATCACTGTCACATCCTAGTGTCACAGCACTAGGGAGGCTGCGGATGTATGAGTTTCCTGGGGCTGCCGTAACAAAGCATCACAAACTGGGTGGCTTAAACAACAGAAATGAATTGTCTCATAGTTCTGGAGGCTAGATGTCCAGGATCAAATGTTGGCAGTGCTGGTTCCTGCTGAGGGCTGTGAGGAAGGATCTGTTCCAGGCCCCTCTCCTAGCTTCTGGTGGCCTCAGGCCTTTTTTGGCTTTCAGATGGCACTCTCCCTGTGTCTTCACATTGTCTTCCCTCTACATGTCTGTTTCTGTGTCCAAGTTTCCCTTTTATAAGGATAACAATCTTACCGGGTTAGGGCCCACCCTAGTGACCCTAGTGACTTTAACTTGCTTACTTTATAAAAACACTATGGCCAATAAGTTTACATTCACAAGTACTGGGGGTTAGGACTTCAACATATGTTGGTGGGATGCAATTTAACCCATAGCACTGGGTCAAAATGGACATTCATATTCAGTCATATTCAGCCTGATACAGAGCCACATATCAGGCCTCCCAGACTTTGAATCTCTTGAAGCAGGAGTTGTGGTTCTGATTATTCCTCTCCCAGAAGACCCTTTGCTTTCCAGGTATGTCAGTGCACTTCCTCCTCTGAGACAGGATTTTATACGAGGCATCTTGATCACCTGTACAACACCACAATATTTTCTCCCAAGCAATAGCTGTGATTATTCAATGTACATTTCCAAAACTAAGAGGGCTATGCAAGTGACAGGATATACCTGTCAACTTATCTCAACTTTAAAAATCTCTACAAAAAATAAAGATAATGATATCTGTTTTGACTACCTCATACAGTTATAAAGACCATATGAGACAGTAGAGAAAAAAGCCACAATAAATCCTAAAGCGTATCTCAGGTATAAATCCTTATTTTAGAATAAGAGTCAACATACTTTCTCTGTGGACCAGGTAGTAAATACTTTAAGCTTTGTGTGTCAGGAGGCAAAATCAAGAATATTATGTAGATATTTATAAAACAGGAAAGAAAACTAATTTCCATAATTTTTTACACAAAACTCAAAATATAACAATTGAGTACAAATTTTTATAATACAATATAAATACAATACAATATAAATACAATATAAATGTTTATAATACAATAAGAATGAAAATCTTTTGGGGGAGAGACTAACATTTCCTTAATTGGGTTTTAAAAATAGTGCTTCCTATCAACAAAATTGGTTGCAAATGTTCATCTGTTAATGCTGATCTGCTAAAGATTTAATTGTAAGGCGTGAAACCATAAAACTCCTAGAAGAAAATATAGGTAATAAACTATTTGACATCAATCTGAGTAATATGTTTTTGGATACGTCCCCTTGAGCAAGGGAAAATGAACAGATGAGATTTCATCAAACTAAAAAGTTTCTGCATGGTAAAGGAAACCATCAACAAAACAAAAAGACACCTACTGAATGGGAGAAGATATTTATAAATGATATATCCAATAAGGGATTAATATTCAAAACATATAAGAAATTGATAAAACTCAATAACAAAAAAGTAAACAATCCAATCGAAAATGAGCAAAGGACATGAAAAGACCTTTCTCCAAAGGAGACATACAGATGGCCAATAGACATATGAAAAGACTCTCAAATCACTAATCATCAGGGAAATGCAAATCCAAACCACAATGAGATATCACCTCACACCAGTCAGAATGGCTATTACCAAAAAAATCAACAAATAATGTGTTGGTGAGGACTGGAGAAAAGGGAACCTTTGTGCACTGTTGGTGAGACTGCAAATTGGTGCACCCACTGTGGAAAATAGTACAGAGATGCCTCAAAAAGCTAAAAATAGATCCACCAGACGACCCAGCAATTCCATTTCTGGGTATTTATCCAAAGAAAACAAAAACACTGATTTGAAAAAACATATGCACCCCTATGTTCATCACAGTATTACTTACAATAGCCATGGGATGGAAGCATCCTAGGTATCCATGGATAGATGAATGGATAAAGATAATGTGGTTCTATATACATATTCAATGGAATATTACACAGCAATAAAAAAGAATGAAAACTTGCCATTCACAACAACATTGATGGACCTAGAGAATGTTACGCTAAGTGAAATGTCAGACAAAGACAAATACCATGTGGTTTCACTTACATGTGGAATCTAAGAAAACAACAGAATAAACAAAACAAAACAAAAACAGACTCATAGAAACAGACTAAAGGGATGGGCACCAGAGGGGAGGGAGATGGGAGAATGGGGGGAAAGGGTGAAGGTAAATTTAGTCAATAATATTGTGATAAGTTTGCATGGTGACAGATAATTATTAGAATTAGTGGGGTGATCACATTGTAAGGTATAAAAACATCAAATCACTATATTGTACACCTGAAACTAATGTAAATAATGTAATATTGTATACCAACTATACTTAAATTAAAAAAATGCTGATCTGCAAACATATTTTATGTATTTCACCTTTGACAATGTCTTTTAATGCATATAAGTGATCCACGTGGCACCCAAAACATCATCAGTCGATAACCACGTCACCCAAATTTCCAGCATATGGTGTGGCAGTGCAAAGCAATGAGAGCACTACAGATGGCTTCTTACAGCTCCTTAGCTTTACTTTTGGAGCACAAAAGCAGTCATAGGCAATACCTAAACAAATGGGTATGGCTGTTTTCTAATAAAACTTTATTCGCAGACACTGACATTTGAATTTCATGTAATTTTCACTTTTCCACAAAACATTATTTTTTTTGTTTCGTTTTAAACCATGTAAAAAATATAAAAACCATTCTGAGTCCATACAAAAACAAGAAATGGGCCTGATTTAGTTCTAGGACTGCAGTTTGCCAGTTCCTGATATAGAGGATTCTTTAACTGGAAAAAAACAATAATTCTATTACTGCAGTACCTGTACTTTATTACTAAATTGAGTTGTGTTTTCTGTTAATTACTTCTCATAAGCAGCTCAGGAAAGAGCTCAAGTGTGTGAAAACAGGAATCTTGCTTTGTTTCTTCTACATCTCCTAACAGCCAATGCAATGTTTGTGGTAGTGTAATTTATACAAATTGAACCTTATATACCCTCATAGGGAACTTGCCCGGCCATAACCATGGTGTAGGCCTTCAGCCAGCCCTCACTCATCCAGGAAGCTTTGTCCAGCTACCATTCCATCCTGACATCCACTTTCTCTGCTTTCCCATTGAACTCACAAACCGTGCCACTTAATTTACCATTTAACCTTTGACAAATTCTCACATTAGTTTTGACTCTTCAATAAAATCAAAAACATTCCACAAAACTGATGTTACCCTTATTTTTCTTTCCCTTGGAAACTAATTAACTCCGTACTGGGCACAATGAGAGGTTGTGGGTTCCCTGCTGGGCAGGACTGGCTGCTTCCTAGCACTACTTTAGGAACTAGGCTGGGTCACTGTCCACCCACCTCTCTGGCCCAGAGCCTTTTGCCATGGCCTGACTACAATGAATCAATAGTGATGCCATCCATGTGGGCACCGAAACTCCACAGCCCAAAGAAGAGGACTAGGCTCCATCTCTCCAACCAAGGCTATAAGCCAGTAATCAGTACCTACCTCAAAACTAACAAATTAGAAAAAAATATTAATAACTGAAAGATTTTAGTTTCAGGTGCACAAAACAACATGATGATTAGACATTTACACACCTCACACAGTGATAACCCCAACACAAGTTTTAGAGACTATTGACCAAGTTTATTCCCTACTTTGTACCTTCTCTAATAAAATGAATTTCTAAAGTAAAGGGGAAAGTCCAGTGTCTTCCATTGCACTTCAGTTTCCTCACTTGGCATTTTCTTTCTTAGAAGATATTGCAGTAATTAGTATAAAAATTTGAAAGTTAAAAGCCTGGCCTTGATATGTAATATGAACCCCACAGCAGTAACCAATATTTTGAAACTTGTCAAAGGAGTGGTGTAAAGCACCAAACCAATGGTTTTGTTTTGGCTGACTTATATGTGAGATTAATGAAATACTCCAAGATGTGGTAAGAATAGACGATATCGCCACACCTTGGGTGGGGGAATCCACTTGGCACAGGCACTCCATCTTGCCACACCCCTAAGGTGTGGCAGAACTCAAGTATCACCACACCTATTAAGTGTGACGGCTCAGTGAAAAGCAAACACTTCCAAAGGAGAGGGAGAGAAATCAATAGAGGCACCTCAGAAAGTGATACTAGAAAATGATATAGTTCTAGGGGGATTTTTACTGCAAGTGAAGAAACATGAAGAGATTACTTCTTTGAAGGTATAGGGCATCCTTGCCAGGGTTACTTGTGAATTTCACAGCCTTGTTTTTCGTGCTGGTTGGGATTGGTTTCTTCTCTGGTAAATCTCTATATAGGATATTTCCCAAGTTAGTTGATCTTCTAAACACTATATGGGTTTGGAGACCGAGCTGAAAATTTAATTAGCATTATGCAAACTGTGGGCTTCTGGTATTTCTAGTAAGCTTAGGGAGCTGCCAAGTAATCCTGCCAAGTTTTCTTGAGCCTGGAAAGGCCTGGAAACACTAATCTAAGAAAGTGGCTGGCGGTGACAACAACAAGTACTAATTCTCTCACCGGCTGAAAGGAAAATGCTTTGAGACTGGAGAAGGTCACTTCCTTTTGTGAGGGAACAATTGGACCCTAAGGAGGTCAGCTTCAGAAAAAGCTCCAGGTGGAAACAAACAGAGTAAGAATATACTGCAAGACCACATGGGATATAGGCACAAGGAATTAAATGCAAATCTTCATCTGCAATAGGGCCTGCCTTTTCCAAACGACAAATGTCTAAAGAGCTCAGAGAAATCAGTCCCAGTAAGTCGACTTTCCTCAGTAAAGTTGGAGGATGTCAAGGTTTCCATATATGGTTATGGAAACAAAAACACATTATCCTCCTTGGTGAAGCCTTTGGCTTTCACACAGGTTTTACTTTATTTACAGTTTATATGTAGTTCTTTAAAAAATGGCACCTGACTTCCTTCTTCTTTTTGTTCTACTTTATATCTTAGAAGACTGACTAGAAGTCATGAAGAATCTATTGTTGCAACAAGCATTTTCAAAGATAATACATAATGGGCATTTAACAATATCTTTTTAGTAAAGAAAGGAAGGGGAAAACAAAGCAAACATATTGAGCATTCTGTACACGCCAGGTTTTCTCTTAAAGTATTTTGCATTCATTATCTCATTTCCTTGAAGAAAGGTATTTTCTGTTAATTTTAGAACTGATACAAATTAGAAAAGTTATTAAATTTCCAAGGACTGGAGAGTAAATGAATAATTAAGAGAAAGGTTTATGAGAAGGAACTATCCTTCAGCTCAAGTCTGGCTGGATAGAGGAATTACTGCTGTCTTGATTAGCATGTAGGTAGATGATGGTGCTACTACGGGTCTTAATTCATTCTTTACACAAAAATTATCCAGATCCACTGCATTCCCTACCTCCCTGCCATGTGTCACCACTAATGAGTCTCTCATTAGAAGCAAAATGGAGAAGCAGTCACATTTTGACCTTTCTAAGGAACCCATTCCTTAACTTCAATTTCCAACTAATGTATACCGTTGAATTAGTTATCATTGCATCTTCCAATCATTCATGTATTCAACCATTATTTATTGAGTGTCTATTATGTGCCAGATATTGAGCTATACACAGTGCACCTAGAGAAATCAATGATTGATTTCCTTCTAGAGAATCTGTGTCAGAAATCGGGTAGAAGAGTCTTTGGCATAGAAGGAAAGTCCAGTTAGTTATCAGAAATGGAAGAAAACAAATGAGAGCAACTGTTTCCATTCGGAGGTGGAGGAGGATATGGAGTACTCTCTGAGTCGAGGCTGCCTCATGCTCAGGGATTTTACTGGGCACAGAGTCCTCCATGAGAAATGAAGGAGTTCTCAAGGCTGCTGTTCATGGCATTGAGGCAGCTCAGAGATTCAGAGGAGAGAGGACAAGGAAACTAATAAGCAGGATGGAAAGGAGCGTGGCATGTAGTCAAATGACTATAGATTCGAGAATCAGACCAGAGTGCCAATTTTGGCACCACTGCTACCTTGAACAAGTAACTTCAGCTCTGTGAATCTCAGTTTCCTTACTGAATATCAGGAATAATGTTTTTATTGTTAGGATTAAATGGAATGATATATATAAAGCCCTGGGCACAGTCTCGATATCCAATACGCAGTAAAGTCCATTAGTTTTAAACATGGCAGGATGAGTGCTACAATAGAAAAAAGTACCAAAAAAGACATCTTTAAGTCTTGTCTGGAGAAGTCTAGAGGTTTCAGTGGTGCCCAGCCTTGAAGAACGAGAAGGAGTTCCTCTAGTGGTCATGGAGGGAGGATAGAAGAAACCACATGGGTGAAACATGTCTAGTGCCTACGTGTGGCTGGAGCCCAGAGGACAGAACACTTTAGGGAGGGAGGTGAGAGAAGAGGTAGAGCCATCGCAAGGGACAAGCCATAAAGAGATGCATGCCAGGTATAAGAGCTATATCTTCCCTGACAAGAAGATGATTAAGGATTTGAAGCTGGAGCCCACAAGGATCAGGTAATAATAGCTAACACTTATGCAGCCAACACTTAATTAGAATTTCCTATGTGCCAGACACTATTTTAAGCACTTTACATATATTAACTCACTTAATCCCCTTTTGAATTGACGACTAAGGACACTAAGCCACAGAGAGTTAATAAACTGTCCCAAGGACGTATCACACTAAAACACCTCAAATGTATATGTAAATGGATGGATAAGGCTGAGAAGAAGGATGTGGAGAGAGAAAACAAATTAGAAATGACAGGCATTAGAAATGAATTAGAGGGACTATTCACATAGGAGAGGGTGCCAGAACTAAGGTAGCGGGGAAGAAAAAGGAGAGGACACACGTGAGTGTAAAATCCAGAGTCTTGGGGAGGGTCTAGTGACCAGCTGGATATGGAGACAAGTTATCCCTTTGGAAAAAACTCCTGTGAATTCTGTTTTTCTCTCTGAGGTATTTCTATAACATTGTCCTTTTCTAAAGGGGTGACATTGCAAGAATAACAGCTTGCACTTTCACCAATATCCATTCCGTTGTCTCTACCCCACCCCAAATCTAAACAGTCAGGGTATTAAGACTTCGGAAAAAAAAAAGAATTCAAACTGGTGTTTTAGTTTTCACCTTGAAATGGGGTATTTACTCTTCATCTAACAATAGACATGTTGTTTCTATCTTCTAGGAGTTTCGCTTTGATGTGTCAAAGGAAATGCCATGAACTCAAGAGGAGAGTCATCACTGCGTGAGTACAGGATAAACAGCAGGTGTGGCTGAGGCTTTAGGAGAAGTGCCAGTCCTCCTATTTCATTTTTAGGGATAAAAAGATGAATATTTTAAATGCTTTGGTTTTTAGAAGTCAAAGACAGTTTCCAAAAGAGTCGCTAATAGAAATTCAACACTTCAGAGAGAAGCTTCGTCACAGAGAGGCGCCTCTCAATGTCCTGAAGATCACGATTAGGAAGCCGAAACCAACACAGTCTTCTTTGCATCACTTGGGTGAAGCAGGTGGGAGGCAGATGTACTGCCTGAACACCTGGGTAGGTTGAAGGCAGCTCTTTAGTTTGAATATTAAGCAATGACCTTCCCTTTCAGAACCTCACCGACTAAATTGTATCCTAGACATAAGTAAAAAGATGACCCGCAATAGCCAGATCCAGGGGCCAGAAAGAAACACTAGCAATCATTCTTACATTCTTCTTTTTTCTGCATCCTTCACACAGGGATACGATCATGTGCATATTCTTGTCCCTACTCAACAGCTACGGGGTCTGAGGCTTAGAGAGGTGTCTTGCCCAAGATGACGGCGTAATGAAGGCAGAGTGGACAGGTCTGGCTGCAAGCCTAGCGCCTTTGCTACCACCCCATGATGAAGTCAACTGTGGTGGCTTTGGTTCTTCTAACAATAGAATCCTCTCTTCTGACAATAGAAACTTCACATTCCTGGTGGGACCTACTCCCCTACTTAGGAATGGACATACACTCTATGATGTCGAGCTCCTCTGTTTAAAGGACAGACAGCTGATCCAAGTTGGCCCACCTTCTGTTCTCCCCAGTCCTCCCCATCTTTCCCTCTTGGTGAAAGATGCTCTCTTCTTGCTGAGGCTGTGAAGCTGATAGGCTAGGGGTCTTAAACAGCCTCTGGTTGTCACCCAGGGAGAACAACTTTTCAAAGAGATGGTGCTGGAAATGAATCACTTTTAAGCCTCTGATTCCAGCCATGTCAGAATCTATCCCTACCCTTAGACTGTTCCGTTACATTAGCCAATAAATCTTATTGCTTAATTTGGTTTGACCACTTTCAAACAAAATTCCAGACCAACAGATACCCAATAGAAATAATAAACTTCAACGTGAGTGACTCAGAGAAGATCTGAACACACTATCTGGTACCCCACCCTCACATTCCATTCCCAGGCCCACCTTCCGTGATGGCTCAACCATGCTGCGAGTAGCCTACAATCCCGGGTTATTTCATGGAACATGGATAAATTCCTTTCTATAGCCAGAATGGTTCTTCAGTTCCTCTGTCTTGGATTCTCAAAAAGCGTGCCCTGGTCAAGTCAATGGCTGAGATATGAGTTCCTGGGAGCCCCTTAGCTCTGAGAGGTGGAGGGAAGTATAGAGTGCAGATGTGACCAGTTGTGTACAGTAATATTCATGGAACCAGAAGGAGAGGGTGGGTTCTGTTCCTCTTCTTTGCACTCTTTCTAATGGCTTTCAGGGCCCCAAGTCAATAAGATGGGATCCTTCACAAGACTTCCATGAGGCCAGGAATGTCCATGAGGATTTGCCTATTAAAGCCTCAGTCCAGAGGTCTTAGCACCCTCCTAGCATGAAGGCTAGCTCAGCAAAAATCACGACAAGCTCTGTGCTCTTTCATGTCTCTGCCAAAGCTAAACAGAGACAGTGAAGGGACTTAAATATGTTTGCTTTTCCTATTCTACTACTATATATACCATGGTTCCAAAGAATTGCCTTAGGTAAACACAATAACAAAAGCTAATATGCACATAATGAAGTTGAAAAGAAACTGTGCCCTGCTTTACTACTACAGCTTACAAATGACTTCTCTGAAAACTGTAGCTATTTTAAGGCATGAATTCGAGCCCCCATACTAAAACAAATATCTTTGATTTCTTTAACTAACGGCTCTATGAGGTCTGAGCAAAAGCTGTGCACTGCCCTTCAAGAACATACACTCCACAATAATGGTCTTTCTACTGGTAGATGTGCTTTTGACTTGCATGATCTGGCCTCAAGAGCATTTCTGACATATTGTTGTTTGTTTTACTCAGGATTAGCAGAAAATTTCTGTGGGTGTTTTACGTCACTGAAGTAGGAAGCGCTGAAAAACTGTACCCGCCTGGCTGATATTTCTGGAAATAGAACTCTAAATTATTAGAAGAAGAGGGGTGGGGTGGCCAGGAAAGAAAAGAATGAGTAAGAGTCAAGAAAGCCCCATCAGGAAAGTCCCACATGGAAAACCGAATCGACGGCAAATGGGATTTCTTGCATGAAGCAGCATTCAGCTCTGCTGGATGGGGAAATAAAATTCTCATTGTCTCAGGGGGGTGAAAAAAG
Source organism: Rhinolophus hipposideros (assembly GCF_964194185.1). Lineage (NCBI taxonomy): Eukaryota > Metazoa > Chordata > Mammalia > Chiroptera > Rhinolophidae > Rhinolophus > Rhinolophus hipposideros. The sequence goes on along the minus strand of NC_138049.1, from coordinate 49,487,853 downwards.
TGTGGATCTCATCTCAGTGTCTACCAATTTGTGGAACTGAACTTTGGCAAACAAGAGTGAGAGTCATTACAAAGCAGTAAAATTTCCCTTTCAATAAACTACAGATCTGTGTGTAATTAATTGAATGGAAGAGGCTAGTAGAGTTTAGTCTGGAAACAGTTGGTATGAACTTTGAGATTTTTCAGAGTCCAAAGAAGTTTAACAGTCACGGAAATAATGTCTAGCCCACATGTCTTTTTTTTTAAGGCACAAGAAAAAAACGAACGCTGCAGGACAAAAATGGGCAAAGGATGTGAATATACAGTTTACAAAAAAGATAAACAAATGCCAGACTCAAAAAAAGCAAATACAAAATTGAAACCCTGACCTCATATCATCAAGAGATGCAATATAAAAAATGAGGCCCTATTTTTAAATCTATCAAATGAATAAAAGATTTTTTATGTGATGATCTCGACCTTGACAGGATGTCAAGAGACAGGGACACTTGTCTACTGATTCAATTAATACTACCGTTATGGAAAGTAATTTGCCAGTATTTTTTACTAGGTGTGCCCTTTGACCCCAAGAAGCTTACTTCTAGGAACTTACCCTAAGGAATATTATGAGAAGCACACAAATATTTACATTCTTCGAAGCACTGTTTAAATGTTGAAAATTGGGAAATAACTCAACTGTCTAACAATGGAAGGGTTAAATTAATTAAAGTTTACTCACATAACCAAATATTATAAAAAAATGTATAAAAGCATTTTTTCTAAAATGCTTAAGGTCATGGGGAAAATGCTTAATACTGTGTTTCCTCGAAAATAAGACCTAGCTGGACAATCAGCTCTAATGTGTCTTTTGGAGCAAAAATTAATATAAGACCTGGTCTTATTTCATTATAATATGAGACCAGATGTAATATAATATAATATAATATAATATAATATAATATAATATAATATAACATAATATAATACTGTGTCTTATATTAATTTTTGTTCCAAAGACTCATTAGAGCTGATTATCCGGCTAGGTCTTATTTTCGGGGAAACACAATATAATAGTAAAAAGACAAATCCAATTCCATGGTTGTAATTAAAATATGATCTCATATATCATTTACATAATATAAAAATACATTACATAGTATATAATATATAGTAAATACAGTATATTATCATAATAAATATTTATATACAGAAAAAATATAAGAGAACATAAAATTTGTTCATGTGTAGTCATGTGTAATGAACCTATAAATTATTTAGATATATATTTAAATTATCTGCTATTTTTTTAATATTTGAGATGTGGGAAACCTAAAAAAAAAAAAAAAAAAAAGCACACTTTGATGTCCTAAGATATATTTATTAGATAGTCAAGTAGCCAGACAGCCATGAATAATTGGTCAAAGCATTTACTTTTTAACATTTTATTGCATTGATTTTTAAAAAAGCAAAGTAGAAGAGTGGTATGAAGAAGTGAAAAGAGTATTGAACTCACAAATATATGTCGTATAAAATATGGTCTGTTATGTAATATGTATATATGTGATACACATATATTACACATACCCCCAAAAAGAGTTTGACCACTTAATAATATGAATACGTGTCAGAAGCAGGTAAGTTACAGATACATAAAAGAAAACAGAAACTTTGGAATTAAACAAAAGTGAAAGTTCATAGTGCCAGAAACATGAAGTACTATATTTAACTCTGAAGTTATTAGAAGTCAAGCCAAATGAGGAAACATAATGAGTTACACAGTTCTAATTATCTGATGAAAGGAAGCATACAAGTTTACCTGGAAAGACTGATTTCTTTTTTCTATTGACTTCTAGTAGAAATTTTATATAAGAAATGTTACGTAGCAAAATAGACATTGATTTTTGATAGAAGTCAAAAACATCATATTAAAATAAAGCTCAGTGAATATTTCTAGAAGAAGTCAAGCTAATACAGCCTTGGTATGTTGCTTTCTGGTGAGCTGGCTTGATGAAGGAATAAAACTTAAGCAATCCAGAAAGGATTCACACTGGCAGCCACAGGCTGAATTTGATGCACAAGGTATTTTATAAAAATTTTAATTCCCAAAGAGGACATACAAGTGGCCAATAGACATGAAAAAATGATCGACATCACTAATCATCAGAGAAATACAAATAAAAACCACAATATCACCTCACCCCAGTCAGAATGGCTATCATCAACAAGACAAATAGTAACAAGTGTTGGAGAGGCTGTGGAGGAAAAGGAACCCTCATACACTGTTGGTGGGAATGCAGACTGGTGCAGCCGCCATGGAAGGCAGTGTGGAGGTTCCTCAAAAAATTACGAATAGAATCACCATATGACCCAGCAATCTCTCTCCTGGGTATCTACCCAAGAAAATCTGAAAACATTTATCCATTGAAATATATGTGCTCCAATGTTTATATCAGCTTTACTTACGGTGGCCAAGACATGGAAACAACCAAAGGGTCCTTCGATAGATGAATGGATAAAGAAGTTGTGGTATATATACACAATGGAATACTATTCGGCGTTAAGGAAAGATGATATAGGAACATTTGTGACAACATGGATGGATCTTGAGATTATAATGCTAAGCAAAATAAGTCAGACAGAAAAAGTAGACAACCATATGATTTCACTGCTATGTGGTATATAAAACTGAAAACAACAAAAGAACAAGACAAACCAATGAAGAAACAAAAACTCATAGACACAGATAATAGTTTAGTGGTTACCAGAGGGTAAGGGGAAAGGGTGGCGGTAAATGAGGGTAAAGGGGGTCAAATATATGGTGATGATGGAAAGAGAACTGACTCTGGGTGGTGAACACACAATGTGATACATAGATGATGTATTACAGAATTGTACACCTGAAATCTATGTAACTTTACTAACAATTGAATTCAGAGTTCAATTTTGGGCGGCACATAAATGAGAGGTCTTAGCTAATCCATACAATCTGAACTATAAAAAACTTTAATTAACCCCAATAAACTTTAATTAAAAGAAAAAAAATAAAACAAATTTAATTCATTGCTACTTAACATTAAAAAATCAGATATTACATAAAAATCCAGCTTTGGAGTTTCTTTTTAAAGGCTGCGATATTTGGCAAACTAAATCACTTTCTTGATAGCAATTGACATGGTCTTGAGCAACCACTGACTTGGAAAGGGTCACTTGTACATCATGATCTCAGTTGGGAGGCTTCCTTTATGCTGGCCTGGCCACTGGCAACTTGTGCATGTGTTAGCCTAGATCTAGAAGATTGAACAGATAGCATGCCCTTTGGATTATATCTCTGGAATATAAATTGTTTCATGTTGACTGAATCTAGATAGCAGTCAATTTAACATTGAGCTCTCAGATGGTACATTAAAAGGAAACATAATTGATTCCATAAATCAGAAAATGTTCATGAAATAGCATGCTTGGAGTTGTGATCTGATAGAGTCGGGCACCAATGAAGTGATTATCTTAAAGAAATCATGTGTTTAAGTCTGAGGGGCTTTGGAGTTCCCACTTCCTCTGAAGACCAAGATGGTTGGCACACAATCAAGCAAGTACTGCCTCTCCCTCAACATTATTCCTTTTCCTCTTTCCTCCTGCCCCACTGTTCTGACTCTTCCCAGCTCAGTTCAGAGGCATTTGTCAGAGTTTTCTCAGTAGCGGTTTCCCAACTTTGCACTGTCCCATCGGCACTCTCCCCAGTTCTCCCACCCTGCCCCCCACACATGGTGATTCATGCTATAAACTTGTGAAAAGACAAGTGGGAATTCAGAGTTCAATTTTGGACAGCACATAAATGAGAGGTCTTAGCTAATCCATACAATCTGAACTATAAAAAATAAAAAATACCCTTGACCTTTATAGTCAATGTTATACACACCCAAGCTGAGGGGTCTGCAGCACATTTGTCTATTGGACCATCTTTAGTGGGAGCAAGAAAGAAAATTTTTCTTTAGTCAGCAGTCTGTGGCAGAGTGTGTTAGTAGCATGGTCGATAGCCATCCCCTATCTTCTTTCTTACTCATGGTTTTGTGGGCCAGAAATTTGAGAAAGGCTCAGCTGAGAAGTTCTTACTTAGAATTTTTCATGCAGACGTTGGCTGGGGCTGCCATCATCTGAAGACTGGACATCCAAGACAGCTCATTCTTGTGGCTAGAGTTGATGTTAGCTATTGGCTGAGAGCTCAGCTGGAGCTGTTGACCAGAGAACTTACATGTGGCCTCTTCAGAATGGTAGTCTGAGAATAGTCAGACTTATTTCATGGGAGCTGTCTCCAGAGTGAGTACCCTAAATGAATCAGGCAGAAGATGCATGGCTTTTTATATCCAAGCTTTAGGAGTCACACAGCATCACTTATACCATTTTCTATGGGTTGTAGCAGTCCCAAGGACACCCTGACTTAAGCAGGTAGAATACAAGCCTCACTTCTCAATATGAGGGGTCATGGGGTGGGGGAGATTGTTAAAGGATTTGCAGATGAGATTTAAATCTTCTGCAAATTGTGATTCATGAGCACACTGTACTTCATAAGATAGGTCAGCTTTCTCAGTCATATGCTGTCCAAAGCAACTATTCATTTTAATGCAAAAAGGATCCATTTTGAATTTGGCAATTTTATGAGAGACTATATGTGAAAGGCTTCATTTTCTGCAACCCTTTTCCCTGTCTCTCTCTCTCTTTTTTTTTTTTTTTTTTTTTTTTTAACTCTAGAGGAGTCTGGTTCCTTCTCAGGCTGGCCCAGGTTTTCCTGTTTACTCATCTCTCTCTAGCTAGCTCTCTCTCTGTCTGTCTCTCCCCACCTCACCCTCCCTCCCACTCTCTCATTTTCTCCTTCTCTTCCCACAACTAGATTTTTTTGTTCCACATCTCCATACACACACAACTTAGTTCAGACATGGTCACCCTACTACTGCCCTGACATCACTCAACTGAGACTAAGGACATTCTCTAGGTGGCAGCTCCAAATTCCTGGATCCAAGAATATTATTGATCCAGAAGGAAAATACATATGTGCTGTTCAGACCTATTAGAGCAGACTCTGAGAAGGGGCATGGAAATTTAGGAAAGCTAATCTATTATATTTGGGTAGCAGAAAAACAATTAATCGATTATATACAACTTGGATTCTAGTAACACAAAATAGCTTTCCTAAATCAGTATCCATGGCACTGACTTTCTATTACTTTCAACAAAAGATTTTCTATTACTTTCAACAAAGCCGTTTGATTTATATCCACCCGCGTCTGCCCTCTGCATCCACACCTGTGATCTCCACAGGCAGTGATAATTGAATGTCCTCGTTTCCTTTACTTGCACATTTCACTAATTCCTGTCACAAACTCCCAATTCTAACTTGCCAGAACACAACACTTCTGGTCACGTAAAAGTAATCTCAAACGTGACTTACTCCAGAAAAATAATTGCCAATAAATGGTCAGACTGATGGCGGGACTCAGATGTTCTTGAACTTAAGGCAGAATCATGTTCTCTAGGCCCACCCTCCTTGTGCCTACACTTCCACTATTGGCCACATACACTTACAGAGGTCTTCCTTGTGGCAAAATCCCCACTTGCCATTTTCTTACATTTTTGGTTTTGTACTTCATTTTAAAGAGTAATATGGAAGATAAAAATGAATCTAGCTTGTATAACTTCAACATTCCTAGCATAATACTGCTCCAGAGATGTGTAGCTAGGTCACATAGTTATGGAAGTTCACAGGATTTAGGAGCTTGATTTTATGTGTATCATTATATAAGAGGTGCAATAAAAAAAATATGGCGAATGTTTAAATTTTAAAAAAAATTATAGTAAACAACACATTGCCATTAATTCCCCTTAAAATACTCCCCCTCACTTCTAACACAATTATTTCTTCCTCCTTGCCACTTTCTGAAGCAGTTCTGGAAGTCCTCTTTCATGGGTGTCTTCTGTTGCACTGTCATGGTTGCCTCAATGTCCTGAATTGATTCAAAACGTTTACCTTTCATGGTCATTTTGACTTTGGGGAAGAGCCAGACGTCGCACGGTGCCAGATCATGGTCACTACAGCAGCACCATAGACTAATATTAACATTTTGGGTGTTTCTTTAGCACTTTTTTGCAGTTTGAAACAAAATTTCCTGTGTTGTTCATGACCCATGATTTATGGCACACTTTAAAATACACCTTCTCTCTACAACCGTAGCTCACACCCAATTGACTGCACCAAACAAGTTGAAACTTGTCACACACTGTTACTAAGGTTTGATGGGCTGCTTCCCATACTAAAGATCCCTGTCTTTCCGTTGGATGGCACTTGGTAGCAACATTAACCATATTTTTTGATCACACCACTGTAGGTGCTTACAAAATACTCAGATGAATTCTTCATTGCCTCCTCCAAATGAAAAATGTTGATGTAGGTCATCCTCAATTATAAAGGAAAAGGATGTTGCAGTCACAATAGTTGTGCCCCAAATATGGGTGTGTTGCTTTTTGGTGGGATTGGGGGAGAGTGCGAGCTATTAGGGACAAGAGTCTGTAGGTATTGTGTGCTTGCTTCCTTCCAAGTAAGGAGTGGAAGTGACCACATCAGAATGCTGAGGATAGCAAATATGTGATATACAATGGTTTTAGAATCTCGAAGCATGTAGTACATATCTCAGGCTAATCCAGACTCTACTAAAGCTAATAAACAAACATATAGTATCAAATATTACAAGAAATTAGAGAACTACACTCTTCTCAGTCATTTTAACTACATGGGGTTGTTTATATCATAAAAATCTGCAGATTAACAGCTGCCAAACCTCAAGTTCACAAAGGAAAACAAAGCGTCGTATTCAAAACAAGACCCAAAGACTCTCTGGAACAAAGACAATGTATTTAATCCAATTATTTATTTATAAACACTTGCTAAACCACTCAGTAAACCAATCCTGAAACATCTGAGTAGACAACAGTACCACATTTTGTCATTAATCAGATTTTAAGTCGTGGTGTCCTGCTCTGATACCTTTCAATCAAGAGACTCAAAGTGTTTATTTGCTATCATTTAGAGATGTCTTTTGACTAAAACTTTTACTTGACTTTACATAACCTCATAAGTGACAGTGAGCACAAAGAAATCAACACAAGTATACAATGCCCTCCATTTTCTGCTCTTTTATACCTTCCCTTCTTACAGATGACATGTACAAAGACATGTTTTTAGTGTCAACCACACCTTTAAGAAAAGGATTCATCTAACTAACAGAAAAGATAAGGTTCTAAGGATCAGTTACTTTGCGGAGAGGCCTAGAGAAGTGGTTGAATTTCTTGCTGTGTATTTGGTAAACCCGAAGGAACACCTGAGTTCAACGAATTTCATTACTTTATTGCTCCTTCAATTTCTTTCTGAACATAAAATACATTGTACCTACTGAATTCAATGAAGAGATCGTCTCATTTTTCCTACAAGCAAGACATTTGAAACACTGTATTGCATCATTTTGATTTATTATTGCTAATTCCCTTATATACTTATGCTATTTTTCTTCAATTTCTTATTTCATTAGTGCATAAGGTAAGGCCAGTTAGTATATTTTGCCTCTGATTTTTTTCTGGAAAACACAAAAGACTTTCCCCCACTTTTTTTTTTATATATCTGTAATCAAGCTTTTGAATAATCCAGGGGATTATTCAAAAGCTTTTGAAGCATATGTCACTATTCTCAACCTGTTCCATTGTCTCTTGAGATAACTCAAGAAACATTATCTCATGAGCAAGTTAGTAAAAATAAGAGGAGACTTCAGGAACAGGAAGCTACTAAATATACATAATAACATGGACAAATAATGTTAAAATGATACACAAAAGTTCAAGCCCCATCATGATGCAGTTACATATAGAGAAGGAAGTGAACATAGGAGTGCCTGAGCGTTTAGATTCAGACCACAACCATCTGAGCACAAATCCCACTGTGATCTTGGGCACAAGCAATAAATTGTTCAAGCCTCGGCTTTCTCTTCCATAAAATACGAAAATAAGAATAGATATCCATAGAATCACTGTGAGAATTAAGTAAAATAAACTAGCACAGTAAATAGTTTTTAAATGCTGCTGTTGCATTATGCAAGACAGAATGAGATAATGGTTGTTTAGAATTGTTCAAATAAATGAAAAATAGTAGGAACAAAGAGAAAGCAGTGATTACATCATTCGTAAAGACACTTTTCTCCGATCGTCTTCCTTTTTCACAGAGTACAATTAACAATATTCTCTGTCTTAAATGTGATATCTCTTTAAAAGATCATTGTCCACATTGGGGTTTCGATGGATTAAATCTGTATATTGCTTTGGGTAGTATGGCCATGTTGACTGTGTTGATTCTTCCAATCCATGAATATGGAATATCTTTCCATTTCAAAAAAAAAAAAAAAGATCATTGTCCACTGCCATAAGCATGAAAACATGACAGGATGAAAACTACCCTTGATGGCTACATATCTTGATCACCACATACACGTAACTATGCACTGGCACATACAGCACCAGCCTACTGCCCTATTTCTTTATTCTCCTCTACAAGAAAACTCTTCAAAACAACCCTCTATGGTCAATGGTTCCATTTCCTGCCCTCCCACCCTCTTCAACCCATTTGTATTGGTCCCTCATCAGCACTCTTTACAAAAACCTCTCATCACAATCCGCAGTAACTTCCATATTGCCAAATGTAAAGCTTAATCTTTATCCTTCTTCTGACTTGTTCCCTCAGCAGCATTTGCCATGGCTGATCCCTCCCTTTTCCTTTATCTTTTTAACTTGGCTTCTAGGGCAACCTCTCTTTTGGTCTCCACCCACCTCACTGGCCAGCCCTTAAACTTTTTTGTCATCCTTCCTAGAATTCAGTCCTCAGCTACCTTGTCTTTCACCCATATTCACTCCTTCAATGATATCTTCTAGTCCCATGGCTTTATATATTGTCTAAAACTTATGGCTCCCAATTTTTATATTTTCAACATTGACTATGCACCTGCAGTCCAGGTTCATACGTCTCTCTTACAACTAGACATCGCCATCTGGTCATCTAACAGAAGCCCCAAACTTAAAATGTTCACAACTGGTCATTTGATTGTCCCCTCCTCCCCAAAATAAAGCCTTCACATCCTTCAGTCTTATTCATCTCAGCAAATGGCAACTCTATTACTACCTCTCCAGTTGCTCAGATCAAAGCCTTCAAGGCTCCTTGACTTCACTCTTTCTAGTGTATCTCATATCTCATCCTTCAGCAAATCCTGAAGACCTCATCTTCAAAATATACCCAGAATCCAACCACTTCTCATCTCTCACCACTATAATCCCTAATCCAAGCCACCATCATCTCTGGGTCATTGCCACAGCCTCCTAACTGCTTTCTTTGTTTCCATTCTTGCCGCCAACATCCTCTGCTTTCATAGTAGCCAGAGGCAGAGGTAACTCTTGCTCCTGTATAAAACATGTCAGAGGCATCAACTATTCAAAAACTTTGGGGGATTTTCATTTCGTTCAAGGGGAATGACCTAGCCTTGGCTACCTCTGCAAAATCTATTTCCTACCAGTGTTCTTGCTCACTTCGCTATCTCAGCTGGGCCATTGCAATAACCTTCTGTTTCTCTGATCCTAGTCTTACCCCTTATCCCCCTGCTCTGATCTTATTGGTCTCCTTTCTATTTCTCATATACTCCAAGCCTACCCTTTGATAAAGGCCTTTGCATTTGCTGTTTCCTCTGCCAAGAAAAATCTTTCCTCAGATAATCCGTTTGACTTGTACACTCTCCACATCAGTTCTCTGCTCAAACATTACTAATCAGAGGGAGCTTTCTTGACCACTCTAAATAAAAAGTAGTCCCCGCTCCAATCACTTTCTATCCTCTTAACCTACTTTATTTTTCCTCTTAGCACATAAGAACACTAAACACGCTTTAAGTGTTCATTTGCTCATTTGTTTATTGTCGATTTGCCTCTGTCAGAGTGTAAACTCCATAAAGGCAAAGACCTAATTTTAATCATTGGTTTAGTCCCAGTTCCTGAAAGTGCCTGGCTGACAGTAAATATTTGCTGGCTGGCTGAATGAATGAATGAATGAATGAATGAATGAATTGGTCTTCCACTCGATGCACAATTCTTGGTCGGCAAGAGAAGTTTTTAAAAGTTAAAGGAGTAGATCGAGTTTGGGTGAGTTAGAAAAAAAATGATAGTAAAAAAAAAATCAATGAAATTGGTTAATTGTCTAGTAGATGTCATTAGAAACTGATTTCTCTCCATTGCTGATATTTCCAATAAAAGAATCACTCCACTGACTAAAACCTATCACCAAGCTGAGTCACATGGGACATGCTGGCTAGGCCAGTTTTTCTCCTGTGTGACCTGAATGACTCAAAGTGCTACTGACAATGTCGACTCTATGTCCCAGGAACTCTACTTAGAAGTCTGGAATCAACTTTCAACTTCATTCAACTGCGTCTTGCTCAACTTGGCTAACCTGAAACTGTTCATTCCTTGAACACGACTGTTGCTGTATATTTTGTCATCCACTTATTGTGTGACTAATTTGAATGTTAACATTTTTAAGTGAAAATGCTTTGATGCCAAACTAAACCATTTGAAAACTTTCAAATGTCTGGTTTACAAATGAGATTTGGGGGGAAAAATAGGTGACTTAAGACTTGCTAATCATAAACTAAATACACATGATTTTAATGGAGTGCCAACAGTCCAAATCTATTATTTAAGCATAAGAATATCTTACCAAACAGTATTGTGGCATACTTTTTGAATTTGTGTCCCAAAAATTAATGAACCATATGCGAAACTTCTAAGGCATAAAAAGTCCCCCCACACCTTGACTATATAAAGTGAGATGACCAACCTGAAAAAGAAGGGGATAATAGTTTTATTATTATTACTTATTGCATTATTATTGCTTTGGAAAAATATTTTTGTTTTAATACTTTTAATGGGCTTTGCTACTATCTTCACAATCAACTTAAAAATCTATATTGGTATCAAATGGCAAGGCATTAAATGGCCTTTTTGGATAAAAGGGCCAAAGAGTATTTCTAAAGATTCTCAGAGAAACAAAAAGAGACCAAAGAAAGAAAATGGCTTATATTGTTATAATCAAGAAAAAAAAGGTGGGGCGCCTGAATGGCCTTGGAAGGTGGTATAGCATTGTACACAAACTACCCCTTTGTGTAAGTTTTTGCTTCGCCTTAGCAAAAATGTTCAGCTTGTTCAATTCTCACCTCCAGAGGTAGGAGAGGAGATGAAGATCTTGGGGTAGCCAGGTAAACTTTCTAAGGTTGTTTCTTCAATTTCTCCCAACCTGAGATATTGGTTTGCCACTTCCTGCAACACTGCTTTTCAGATCTATAAAAATTAGACCATGCCCGCACTGCAACCAGGAGCCCAAACTAACATAATAATACAGAATGCTATGTTAAATTCCTCAACCATATTAAGAGAACTTGTAGCCTCCAATACGATTATTTTAAAGGGGGACACGTATCTAATGACACTCAATTCTCCGGGTGGGTCTAAAGTTCCCCTTAAGCAAAGTCAGTTAACTTTTTTATTGATTGCTGGTGTCAGTGCCTCATCATTCCACAACCTCTCTCTTACTTAGTCATAGAACCTTACAACTGAAAGGATCACAGAAGCCAATCCTATTCAATTCACAAAGAGGAGCTGATTAGCTACCATGTAGTGTGTTGGGTACTTGAAGTCGCCAAGACACAGTCCAAAACCCTCACAGAGCTGCCAGTCTGGTGGATCAAATCTTCATCACAGTGTTGCTGGGATCAAGGAAAGAGGTTGCGGGTGCAAAGACGGGCATATAGAACTCCGCATGTGGCTTTAGAGGGAGAAGGTTCACCCAGGTTAGGGAAGGCTTCTCTGGACTCCAGCTCTTAAACCTTGGGGAATGAGTCAGAGGTGACCTTACAACAAGGATGTAGAAGCAGAGGAGGACAACAAGAAGGGGAAGATCATCTGAACTGTGCTGTTCGTTACTGCAACCACTAGCCACCTGTGGATAGTTAAGGTAATTAAAAATCAGTAAAAGACAAATTTCAGTTTCTCAGTCACACCTGCTACATATCAAGGCCTTAATATCTACATGTGGCTAGTTTTGACCATATTGGACGCCCTAGTTACAGAAAGTCCTCTTGGAGAGCACCGGCTCTGAACAAAGAGTGAAAGCACAGAACCCTAAGAGCAGATGTTGGGGGAAATAACTGCAGGTGGTAAGTACAGCTGCAGGGCAGGCTCTCCAGAGAAGGTACCCAGGTGATGAGGCAGGAGGCATTGGCCAGTGCAGACAGACCACGGAGTGCCTTGGCTGATATTACAAAATGTAGGAGGAATAAACTTCTGGCAAGGTCTGCCTCTCATTATCAACCAGTCACTACAGCACTGGAAAGCTGCATGGCCAAAACATTTAAACAAGCATCCTTAGTTCACCAATTGTGTTTATGAAACCATATGTCTTCTTGTAATGATGGCAAGTTACCACATCATGAAATCATTATTTTTCTTTGAAAAAAGGAGATTGAGTTTTTTTTTTATTTGGGCATCTTATCCCTCTTTTCATTTTTTTTATATATTTAAAAAAAATCTATGTAACATTTGGCACTTAGAAAAACTGGGCTTTTATAGTTTCTTGGGTCTATAACACACATATTTTGATAGAGCCAAGTTTGGGCTGTACTTACACATGATGATACTACTAAGAATTCAGGAATGACTATAGATAAGCTCTATCCAACCTCACCAAGCATATTTCCTCAAATAATTGAAGATCAAAATGCAATTTAAAATATAATATAGACAAATTTAACAAAATACAGGATTTCACCAATCATTCAGGATTCCCTCTCCTGTAATCCTGGCAGACCATATGAGGACACACAAGAACTGGAGTCAAACATCCGTCACTTAGCATGTGACCATGGTTCAGTCCCTTTAACCTCTTCAAGTACAACAGGTGTTCAAATGCCTCTGAGGTATAGCAGAGACTAAGCAAGTTATTGTATGTATCGCACTTAGTACAGAAGATCACTGTGTGTTGGGGAAGGTTGGGAGGATGGGTGTGGCTGTCCTCCAAGCTGTTTATATACCTGACTTGCGACAAGTTTGTTACGTTTCCTGAGGTGGGTTTGAAGACTCTTCACACCAAAAATGCACATCAAGTGTTATGAAGTAACAAAACCATACACAAAATATAATAAATAACTCATATTTGTACCACACACAAGTACCCAACACCTACAAGACTTTCATAAATAGATGTTTTTATCATGCAGCTTCCCAAACTTTCTCATTCACAGTATGCTTAATGATTCAATATTTTTTTTCCCCACAGGCCCTACACAAAAATGTGTAGCTAACATTTTTATTTATTAAGAAGTTAGGGCCAAATAGCACATTATAGTGATTCATGCACTGTTTAACAGATGTTACTGTGTTTCCTAAGAAAATTGTAAATAAGCTATGGGGCACCCTAATGACTTCATTGCAGCACCCCAGGGCACCTTGGGAACCATTAGTTTAGCATTTTTACACTTTACAAAGTACTTCCACAGCTATCAGATCACTTGCCTTCACCATAAACACTGTGAGATCTTGTGCAGGTAAGGAAACAGACTATAAGAAAGTGCATTCAAAATTTCATAGGTAGGAAATTGCAAGACACAAATTTATTGAGTTCTGACTGCAAATAGAGTCTCCCGCTCTTTCTGTATGTTGTTTCTTCCTCTACTAAGAATGTCAATTGCATTTTTCATCAATCTTTATTGTTTTCCATTATTTCTCCTCACAAACACTTAGTAAACTGAGATACATGAGAAATGTTTCTGTGTCAGAAAACTCCTTTTCAAATTATATTTTAATTCCTCATCTAGACAAAGTACTATTCCAAAATATTTTTTGCACTAAGTGAACCTCTACCGAAGAATAAAAGAATTGCTGCAGATGTATGCATGTTTCACAATAAAGTAACGTACAAGGTTTCAGATAAAATAGAAGAAAAGTTGTCATGCAAATTACAGAATGAAAACCTATTACGGTTTTCATTCTGTAATTTGCATGACAACTTTAATACAATTATTATATTATAACTAATAGTTATTGAAAGATTAATATGTGCCTGGCACCTTACCAATGATTTACAGAAATTAAACCTTTCCAATATCTCTATAGTATAGGTACGATTATTATCCACATTTTCTTTTTATTATTCACATTTTCATAGGTGAGAAACTACAGGATCAGAAGAAGTAACTTAACTAATATACAACTGAAAAAGATCCGGAATAGCCAAACAATCTTTTAAAAGAAAACACTTTGGAGAACACGCACAACCTGATATCAAGATTTACGGTAAAGTTACAGTAGTCAAGATAGTGTGATACTGACAAAAGGAGAGACATAGATTCATGGAATAGGACAGCGTCCATTAAAAGATCCATTCAGTGTATCAATTCATTTTCAACAATAGTATCAAGGCAATTAAATGCAGAAAGTTTAGTTTTTTTCAATAAATGGTGATAGAACATCCACATGTGGAAAAAAAAGAACCCCAACGCATCCATAGCAACAAATAGCGAAAAATTAAACTCATAATGGATCATAGACCTAAATGTAAAATCTGAAACTATGAAACTTCCAGAAAAAATAAAAAACATAAGAGAAAACTTTAGGACAGGCGAAGATTTCTTAGCTAGGACACAAAAAGCAAAATCCATAAAAGAAGAAAAAGTAATAAACTGGATTTCATCAAAATTTAAAATACATTTCTAAAAATTAAAAAACAAGCTACATAGTGGGAGAAAATATCAGAAACACGTATCTGATTAAAAAAAATTGCATCCAGAATTTATAAGAATACTCAAAACTCAATAAGAAAACAAACAATCCAATTTTAAAAATAGGCAAAAGATTTGAACTTACAGACTGGTTCTGGTCCTTGGTATATTCACTTTGGGGATGCTTCTGTTTTGGAACCTAGCCACCATGATATTGGGAAATTCAAAAAGCTGCATGTAGAGACACAAGTACAAAAGGACCTACTCTTCCTCTTTCTGTCATCTTCAATCCAGGCATGGCAGTGACCCAGAGTTGACCATGCAGACATCAGTATTCTAACACAGCAGTTGTGAAACTTCTCTTGGTCTCAAGACTACTTTTCACTTTTAAAAATTATTAATGATGTTATAAGTTTTTGTTCATATGAGTTATATCTAGTGATATTTACTTTATTAGAAGTAAAACTGAAAATTTAAAATATAATTATTCATTAAAAATGAAACCTTTACAGGTTAATATTAATAGTAACATATTTTATTAATAGTTTTAATATTTTACATATAAATTTTAGTGCCAACTGTGTATAGAAAAAAATAAACTTAGTGAGGCGACAGGATTACTTCACATTTTTTGGCAAATCTCTTTAAAACCTGGCTTAATGGAAGATGGCAAGAATCTCATATCCACTTCTGCAATCAATTTTGTTTTAATATCACCTGTCAGGTAGCCTCTGGAAAACTCTGCTGTCTACATATGGGAGAGTAAGAGTGAAAAAAGCAAATAAAAATCCTAGTATTGTTATGTAAATAGCTTTGACTCTGGGATAAAATTATTTTAAGAACCAAAGGATGGCCTAAGGGATGGAATCACCTCCAGGAAGGAACCCCGGTCCCTAAATGGCTGGGTAGAGCACAGCCCTCTGCCAAACAGGAACACTCAGCAAGGACTACATTAAATAATATCCCATCATCTCCAGTACAAGGGATACTCCCGCTGTGGGAGAGGGGACTCTGCTACACCTTAAACCACTTCACCTCCTTAGCTAGCCTACAACCCAGGTTCACCTCCTAGTCTCTTACTGTCTGATTCCATTTCATTTCCTGTGACCACCACCTAGCCAGAAACAGCTTCTCTCTACCACAGGACCCCAAACTTCTTCATGCCTCAGAGTCCAGATCAAACACATCCCTAGCGCAGATAGAGGAAGTATCCATACCACCATCTCAAACCAAGACCTTTCTCCCTGAGGTTTCATCATCAGCCTCAATATTAAACCCTCCTCGGAATGATTGACAGAGGAGATAGCCTTTCCCCTTAAGATAACCATCACTCTCATCCACCAGAGTGTGTTCTAGCCTGGAAGCCTGGAAAAGACATTCACTTAACAATTGACATTTGTATATCACTCAAAGTCTGAGTTACATGGTCTTTACCACAGTCACCTTGTTAAATATCCACAAAGATAAATAACAGACAGTTTATTCTGTGTTATCAGACTATAGCGATAGAAGGATAGAGTGATATGTTAGTGTTTTTCATGACATTAAAGGCACTTAGTAGTCCTGACCAACTTTTGTGTAAGGAAAGAATAGAATAGAATAGAATAGAATAGAATAGAATAGAATAGAATAGAATAGAATAGATCAGTATACAACCCAGTATACATCTAGGTTCATAATAGGTGCTGCCATTTGCTAACATTGACTTTGGGAACTTACTTGAACTTTTGTTGGCTCAGTTTTCTCATCTGTAAAATGGGGTAATAGTTTCTACCACATAGGATTATGAGGATTTAGTGGTTTAGTATTTTCAGAGTACTTAGAACTGTGCCTGGGATATAATAATAAGCACTGTAAATATTTGCTAAACATAATATACAACGTAAGTATGTATGTATTGGATTGTGATAAAAAGTCTAGAAAAACACAAAGCTAGAGGAAGTGAGACATAAACTTAACTTCAGTGAACAGATAGGCTATAGACACGCAAAAGGAGTATATGTGCTGAGGGTGCGGGGTTCTAGTGTAGGGGTTTGGCTTTAAGTCTCTCCTTCCACAGTCTGGGGAAAATAACGAGAGGGAAGAAGCACAATAAGAGGGGAGAAAGTTATTATTTTACCTAATGTAGAATTCTTTTGTATTCAAATCCCCTTTATCAGGACCCAGATGTTTTAAAAATGATGCCAAGCTGTTATAAAAACAGATGTACATGCAGGAAATATAGCACATCTAGCAAGGGAGACTGTTGGGTAATTCAGTTTGTTAATGACAAGTACTACGTAGTAACCATTTGCAGATGATCATTAAAAGAGATCCCCAACAATCATTTCTTATGGTCGTTATTGTTTTCAAAGTTTCATCTCTAAAAACCTCTTAAAGCCACTTAACCAGCTGGGCTGAAAGCAAGGTACAATTAGACAGTTATTTAACTAATATAAGAATATAACAGTTATTTAAACTAATATAAGAAGGCCCCGTGGACAGCATGGTTTAAAGATCTGCACTCCTATATGCTGGAACCTAGCACAAAGAGGATGTCTGCAATTTCCACTCACCTGCACAACAATTTGAATCATGATAAGACATTCTGAATTGGTTAAGCCTATTTTACTTAGATCACTGGACAACATTTTAAAGCCCACCATCTTGACACGAGAGCTCATTTGATAACTCCTTCCGTGTGATACATAACCATCCAAAGCCACCTAGTGTGTTACTGAACAGGAGCAAGACTGGCGGATAACAACAAAGGTGAAGGCTGGTTGTGTTCAACTGCACTGATCTCAATATCAATGAAAGAGCCTTTCCTTTAAATCAGTTCAAAAACAAACCTGCAGGGCAATTCTTTACCGGTGATATAATAATATGATTCGGATTGAGATCTCAAGGAACCATAAAAGATCATCATCCCACAGGCTGTCTTGAGGTAGGTAATGTATTATAATAATCCCCATTTTATAGATGAACTAAAGCAAAAGAGATTAAGCAATTTGGATCGTGAAACTAATAAAGGGTGAGGGAAATGTCGTGCCCATAGCCAAGCATCTCAGAGAGTTCTTGGTGCTGTATTACTTGGGATTTTCCCCATCTTCGTTTCTGTTAATCAAGAATATATTGTATCTTACAAGTCAGGTATCAGCTAAATAGGTACCCGACCCGAAAGAGACATGTCAATTACCTGTAGGTTGGGTTGCCAGAATTACAGCCCTTATGACTGAATCCAGTTGGGGTGATATGAATACACGCTCACTGTACATTTCATGTATAAGCTAAACAATAACAGAAAATACTTTCCTTCATACTGTATGGTGATTCAGGTAGTGGACATTTATCAGACTCACGGTTACAGAAGATGAACAACAGGTTTGTCAACATTACACTTCGTGAGGTGTCAGTCACGAGCTGTTCATGGAGAAGCAAGTTGTTTTGGTTTTTCTAATGACATATTTGCATGTAGTTAGGAGGGGGGTGTGCCTATTCAGATCTGTGACTATGTCACCAGGAAGAATAGCATTAGAGTGAAACCCATGAGGCAATGACCTTAAGTACAGGTGGTTGCCACAGTGTCTATTATTAGGATCAATGAGACAGACTCAGAAGTAATGTTGCAAAATGGCAGGATGGCAGGCCAGTTTCCCCTGACAAAGTGCAAAGGCATGCTATAAACACTTGCATGAACAAACAGCCTTAGCAACAACCACAACCAGGAGAAAAATTAGAGGAGGTTTTCCACAACAAAGGAAGTGCTGTTCTACTGTGGTCACCCTTAAATTCATCCTTTGTTGAAGGAGATACTTAGGCTCCACGATGGAGCTGTGGCGTCCCACCCAGCATTCTCCCTGTGGACCAAGCGATGGAATAAATTGATTCATAGTGGATTGTTCCTTCTAGCTGGGGATCCCACATCTTTAGTTCAACAGCAGAGTTCTCCAAAAAACAATGAGATACAATAGGCCAAGCTGACAGCTGGTAACGTGGGCAGAGCCAATTCTCTCCCCAAGGCCAGTATCCGGTCTCACCTGAGGCTCCCGTTTCTTCACCTTGACAGTAGGGCTCCCCATGCTGGCAGTTGGTGATGATCATTCCTATGCACTAGTATACAGTATTTCCAAGGCTGTTTTTTTTTTTTTTTCAAGTTAGGGAAGCCAAAACCTGTTTGCTAAGGGAAATCAAAAGCTTGCGAGAAAACACATTTTGGTTATGTAACAGACATGGATGGTGCCAGACAACTGTCTGGGTTCACGTAGAGTCAGAGGGGGAATTACATAAACAGGGATAAGAGGGAATCTTGGTAAACCCTCCTGCCTCCATCACCCTATGACTCTACTAGTGCTCTCTCCCCACCCACCCCCGCCTCCAGGTGGGAGATTAATCATCTCTGCATTGTCATTAAGGTGTGCCTGGTGTGACTTCTGCCTTCTCACATCAAAGTCCATGCAATTCAAAAACATTTGTTAATTCAACAGAAATGTCTACTGAACACCTCTTCAGTTCTTTAGCAGAATGAGGTGATATATAAAAAGGCGTAAGATGATAACTGAATAAGCTCAAACAATTTTCTAGGCACTGAGGCTGCAAAAGGTGACTAAAACATGGTCCCATGTTTTCCAGGGGGTATTTGGTGGAGGGGGGGGCTTACTGTCTAGTGTGGAGCCCATAAAGGTGAATGCCACAGGGTCAGCGCTCTACTGAAGGTAGCCATGAGTGTAAAAACCACAAGAAATTTCCTGTACTGCCTAGGTATGTTTATGCAATTTCTCCTGCCTTGACTATTGTCGTCAGAGGGTCCCCACCCCACACTGCTCCCTCCATCTGGTCAGGTAAGAATCAAAGAAAATAATGATAGGTGGGGTTCTGAGTGATAAGACTTGGTGTACGTTTAGGTAAGCTAGTAAAGCCTATTTGTGAAAGAACTTCCTGTAAACAAGTGTCCATGACTGTCTCCAGCTCATGATGAATAAATGAAATAATTATCACAACAGAGACTTTGCCTGAAAGAAAGTGGCTCACACAATAATACGTCTTTTATTTTTCCTGTTCTGGGGTGTGGTTAGGTGACTTTCCCTTGGTTAAGGGACTTTTGGGTCTGGGTGCATAAGGTTAGGTGCGACTGCAAAGTTGAAAGGACTCAGCCAGGAAGTTTTTGTGATTTGATAGGGAAAAAAAAAATCCCTTGAAGTTACAAAATGAAAAACACACATGCATGCAAACATACACACACATACACAACCTCGATGCAAACATTTTTAGCTAGTTGGCTTGAATTTTAAATCTTGAGATTCTCTTTGGGGATAGCTTGTTGGGAAAGCTTTTCCTAATATTTTCTCATTAACAGATATTATATAAAACACAACTACAGTTAAAGATAATGTATATCGCTTTACTTCCCCACCTTCTTACCAGTTTAGAATACTCCATAGCCAAACAAAGTCCTATGAATATAGAAATGTTCATGCCATTCTTTTTTTAAGCTTTTGTTCTTCAGATCTTCCAATTCTATGTAAAGGTTTTTAAACCCTGCAAAGCAGTTTTCTTTTCTTTTTTTTTTTTTTTTGCTATGGTTTCTCTTTCTGCTTAGAACAATAATAAACATGCCACTTCCTTCTCCATCAGATTTTAATAGATTAATTTAAAAACAAAATCTGTAAATTAATTCTAATTTAAACCTGAATTTGAAAACTCAAAGAGGAATATTTGTGGTTTTAAACTCTCCAGAAGTGAGGGTCAGGCTGGAGGAGGACAGAGATGGGAGTGGGAGGGGGGGAGGAAGAGAGCCTCCCTCCCCACCCAGTATTCTCCCAAATCTTGATTCCATTAAGTTCACTAGCACTTCTTTTTGGAAAAAAATCAGATAATTACAGGTGATGGAATTATCTATATGAGTGATTAGAAAATACTGACCAAGTGTCCTTTCTAAATTAGAGCAGGAGAAAGAGGACAGAGAAAGCATAGAAATTCCTCAGGTTTCTTACTGCTTACTCTCTATAATCACTTTATTGTGTGTGCTCTCAGCTTTTTCCCTTTCTCCAAAATAATAAATAAACAAATAAAAAATAAAGAGGGAGAGAAAAAGAAAGTAATTTAGGGGGAAAATGTGAGAAATTGAAAAATAATAACAGTAATACATTGTGTAGTGCTTACACTGTGCCAGGCACGCTTCTAAGCACTTTATATGTAACTCATTTATATCTAACAATTCTGCTATTGAGAGGATTATTCAGCACATTTTACAGGTGAGGAAATGAAGCACAGAGAGGTTCAGTTTCTTGTCAAGGATACACAGCTAGTAAGCTTGCATTTGAACTGAGGCAGTGCAGCTCCAGAATCTGTTTTGTTTTGTTTTGTTTTTGTTTTGTATTTTAACCATGAGGCAGCATTACTTCTTTACACTTTAACCCCCATTTCACAAGAATGTATTGAGCTGCATATGCATATTAGGATGAATGGGGAAATGAGCAAGAATATTCAAAGGAAGTTAAAATAGGAACGGGCTAGGGCTAGACGGGCCACCAATTAAAGGGCTGAAGGATTGGTCATAGATGATCCAGGTTTCCCAATTAAATAGTCTAGAATCAATACTGATTTGAATATCCAGGGAAACCCAGAGGCAGACTTACTTTGCAAGATCTTACTTTCTTGGAGCTGGAGAGCAGCTTGGAGCCTCCCCAGAGAGTGTCCTTGTGGAATTAGCCCTGTGTAAGGGAGCGTTTCCTGCTCCAGGCCCCCAAAGCTGCACTTCAGCTCACAAGGGGTGAGGTCCAAGCTTGATTATTCCCCTTGAACTTTGGACATGACCCAACTTCTTCCAGAGCAGCATCCACAGCAGAACCCGTGCGGAGCCCCTCTGCTTCCATAGTCACCTTGTCTTTCTCTTATGACTGTCCTGAGATACATATTTTTCTTCTCCATTCATATACCAACCAAATGTCAGCCCTGGAAGAGGCCTGGGTGAAGGTTCAGTTGGGGGTTTGCAACCAGGGCTCGGAGTTATTGCAAAGGACCATTTGTCCAGACTGAGAAAGGGAGAGCAGCAGAGATTCCTACACTGATTGTTCGAAAGGAGTTGTGGGTTTTTTAAAAGTTTTAGAATTGATGTTTTTGTTCAGCTTCTTCATTGCATAGCCAGAAGGCTGAGGCCCAGAGGCCTGCTCCACCAGGTTTCATCCATCGAGTTCTGCTTTCCCCTGCTAGCCTGGACCTTCCTTCTTTCCTCCTCAAGCCTCTGTAGAGGAAGTAATTAAAACTGACAGGACAAGGAACTTCCTCCTCTGCTCTCTCTCACCACTTGAGTTTTGTTTTCTCTGCGTACGGGGTCCTCCCAAGCCTGTCTCTTCCCCTTCAAGCCTGAAATTCAGGCTCTGTCCTCAGCTGAAATAGCAGCTCCTGGAGGCAATCGCTCCAGCTCTTGATCAGCTCCATGGTCTGCTTTTCTGCTGACTGGTTTCCATTATGCGATCATCAAATAATGTTTCCTGGTCAATTTTCTTTATGCTTAAATCTTTCCCCTCTTTCTCAGGCCACTGACAACTTAGTTTGAATCTTACTGCGCCAGCCTATAGGAGGGACCAGCAGGGCACACATCATTTTTCAGGCAGGAATGGGAGCTGAGACTTTGTTGAAAGGCACAAGGCTTTTTAGAAACAGAGCCCTGGCCCGAATCTCAATTTGAGACCGTGTACGGTTTTTCTGTGACTCTTCTAGTTTATCCATTACACCAGAAGTTCTCAAACTCTGCTTCAAAAGTGAAACTGAGATGATTTTTCCACTAAAATAGGATAGTGGTGGTCTTCCCCAGAAGGAAAAATGATAATGGGGAGATTTTCATCAATTTTATTTGTTTCTTCCACAAAATTTCCTCAACTTTTAAAGATACCTCCTACTACTTATCTGAACAAAATAAATAATTCATAATGAAATATTATCAAATATAGATAAATATATCTAAGTATTTGATATACCCAGTTTTTCTTTTACTATTTTAGAAATACATCTATAAAATAGAATTATAGCTTCTGCTAATAAAATTACTATTTGCTAAAACAGAATTTATTACATCAATATTTAATTTTATGGTTTTCCCATGGGAAACATTAGACGAAATTTCCTTAAGGACAGGGAGGGTGGTGGGGTGAATTTTATTTTTCCTGACTAGAATAATTAGAATGCAAGGTCAGCCTTGGGCGGTTTGGATCTAAGCACCTGCCCTTGCTGCCAAGGATTTTGGAGCTTCTTCTGTGTAGCTAGGGAGGTAAGGGGCCAAGGGTAGGAGGAAGCATGTAGGTGGAGCCAAGGATGAGGAGAAGAGGCCAGAACTTAGAGGCGTGAAGACCGCACAGCTTCTCCCTTCTGCCTCAAGCTTTTTTATTTACCTTTTGCTTGATGTCTGCCCCTTCTCTTTTCTCCCACTAGGCTTCTGCAGATGATTATATTCAGCTCCCACTCCCTGAATTACTCGGGAAGAGGCAGCACATGCTGTGACCGGCCTCAGGTCCTCACCCCTCCTGGGAGGTGCCGGCACTTTGGTTATTACAGTCTAATGTCTCCTACTCACTTTCCATGATGCCAACACCTTTGGAATAAAAGTGGGGAGACAGTACCAGTTGCCTGACTACACATACTGTTTGGATTTTTTGTGAGTTACAAAGATATTGAAAACATTTACAAAATAACCACCTCATCCTGCAACAAACCGAGAAAAGGCAAAGGCACCAAGAAATACTCCTCATTCAGGGTTCCATTGCTAGATTCACCTCTGCTGTGCACAAGTATTAAACTCGATAGCAAACCTACTCGATAGCAAACCGTCTGTTCCTCCCGGGTGTACGAAAAACGAGAAAGGTCACCCACTGATTTCAGTAGTGAAACTTTTGCTCATGGAAGGCCAGACGTGCAATGTGGTGGGCAGTGTGCAGACGAGCAGGAAGCTGTGTGTCTAGCGGTACTTGTCCTTCATGAAGATGGAGATGGTGGCCACTTGCTTTGATGGGCAGTACTACCTCCCACCCCCACCAACAAAATCAACAAGTTCTCCTTGAAATTTTGAAGCAAAACTTGTGAGGGATGGTGCCTCTTTTAGAGGATGTAAGCTTAAGTCCATCTTCAGAGTAAGAGGAGAACAAGGTTCCCAAAGCAGCCGTAGGCAGACACCCTTGCAGAGCTGGCCAGCTCTGGTGTGCCTGAGAATCACCTGCTGTGATGCTCACACTCCTTCTCCCACCCCCATTGGGATTTAATTGATTCGGGTTTAGGGGTCAGAGCTTTGAGATTTTGTAAACCAACCCAGCTGGTTGGAATGGGCAGCTAGAGTTGAGAACCACTTGTCTGGTGTCTCTGGTCAACTGTATGACTCTCTCAAAGCCCCACTCAGAATTATGACAGCCCCTTTAAGAGCAAAACAAAAGAATCACTTTTCACTTATTTGGTGCCAGAGACCATGTTCCCCCATACCTCATTTTATGCACAAGCTCTCAATACAGGAAATGGTGCAGCTCCTAAGGAAGAGGAGGCCTGAGTTCTCAAGAAGCTTAAACTTACCCATTCACTAGGCTAGTGCACAATATGGAACACAAACGTCCTACAGCTCAGACTCAAGAACAGAAAGCCCACAGTCCCCAGGCAAGTTATTTAACCTCTCTGGCCTCAGAGACTTCTGTAAAATCAAGTGTCTGACTCACTAGACAATCTCTGAACTCTTTTTAGCTTTAAAAAATGTGTGAGTTTATGGTGTTTTATTCAGTGCCTCTGATCATTTCAATCTGTAGTAACCTGTTCTTTCCATCTCCAAAACAGAAATGAAACACATCATCTCCAGGAGGTCTGACGTATAAATTCTTAGTTTTAAATGCCAAACGATTTCTAAACTCTTTCTGTAGCTAAATTTCACCTTAAATGTATGTGTTGAAGCAAATCAAGTCTGGTCAAGGCTTACGCTGGAGGAAGGTAACGTGAGATCTGGCCTGTTTTACGTACCTCCAAAGGACATGTTCTGAGGGAGGGAAATTGGGTTGGGGACACAATTCCTTTTCCTCTAAGTGCCCCCAGTATGCGGTATTAATACTGATTCCCGAAAGAACCTACTAAGCTCTTCCTGGTGCAATTTTCTTGAGACATTGCTAAAGAATATGAACTTCCAAAGGCAGATTTCAAGGCTTGAGCTTCCAGGTCTGCTTGATTCACATGCAAATCTGGCCACACCTGCCATCTGTCACCAGACAGAAAAGGGACAAGATGAAGTTGTACCCAAAGTCCTAGGAATTTAAAATTTGCAAAAGTGAAACTGGCAGTTTGCCATCCTGTCTATGCACATGGATTTCATTTTCTGACTACTATTTTTTGTAGAAAGTGTAATCAGCTGTCTGCCTCTACCTCTAGGCAAATCATTAATAGCCAGCTCTATCACTTAACAATATTTATAGTGCTTGAACTTTTAATCCCTAAAAAAAAATCTCACGATAGATAGATTTGTATTTATATGTATATGTGTGTATATATACATGTATTTTTTAAATGTGAACACATACATACATACCATCATCAAAATCAACATCAGCTATTCATTTTATTGAGCAACTTACAAAGTCTCTACCCTCAAGAAGCTTGCAATATAGAGGAGAAAGAGAGAAAATACAGAATATTTCTGAAAAGAGATGGATAGCCCGGTATAGCATAAGCTGTCAGTTCCCAAAGTGTAGTCAAAGACTTCTAGGGGACCCTGAGAATCCTTCAGGGAGTCCACCAGGGAAAAACTATTTCCATAATGTTATTCTCTTTTTCACTTACATTGCTCATAAAAGTGTGCAATGGTGCTTTCTAGAAACTATATGATCTGTGATATTGTAAACCAATTGAATGCAGAAGCAGATAAGAAATCCAGCTTACTTTTATTAAGCCAGAAATTAAAGAGACAGGCAAAAATGAAAAAAAAAAAGTCACTCTTCTCATTAAATATTTTGGTTTTGAAATTTTTGCTTTCTTTTTCAGTAAAAATATATTAGTAATGTTAATATGTAATGAGCTTATTATTTTTAAATGACTAATAATTTTTTTTCAATTTATCAATTTTCTAATACAGTAAATATCAATTGATACAATCCACAAAAACAAAAGTTTTTAGGGTCCTCAAATGTGTTAAAAGTGTAAAGGATCATGAAACCAAAAAGTTTGAGACTTTCTAGCCTAGACTAAGTTTCTTTGCCTGGAAAGCTCTTTTTCTTCTCGTCTCCACATATGCAGGTTTTATCACCTATTTGATCAAGACTCAAGGCCACTCTTCTACGAGGCCTTTTGTGATTCCCCTCTCCCTTCCTCAGCTACACTGAAACAGCCTAATAATTATTCAGACACCTGAAATGCACCAAGTACTGTCCTAGGAGCTTTCCCATACATCGGATGTTACCTCTCACTCATGGGATCACCTGCTCCCCTATTTCTCATGGGATATTCTTACTTGGTAAAATGTAGGCTATCATCTCAAATGAAAAGCTCCTTGAAAGATCTATGCCTATTTTATCTTTGAGTCCTAAAAACGGATAAGTGACTAATGAATGTTAAATGACAAAATAGTGATTTAGACACGAACTGTATAGGGTTCCGAAGAAACACCTACTCTGAGGAAGTGTGATGAAGAAAGTAAGATTTGCGGGAGATCTTAAAGACAGGAGAGGGCTTCCATTAGTAGAATGAAAGATGGAGGACATTTCAAATGTGAGAATGACATGATCAAAAGCACAGAACTAGAAATTCTCAAAGTGCATGCAAACATCAATGAAAAGATTAATGCTAAAACAAGCATTATTAAGATTCATATGAGGAAATGTAAAGCAGCAGATAAAGAAAGAGTTTGGACAGCTTGGTAAAGTTATTTTTGTAAACTTAATTTGAAGAAATGATCACATAAAGACTTCTGGTTTCCTAAAGATGAGAAAGAGAGAAATATTAACATAGCTTATTTTCTAGCATGAAAACTTAGCATTAACAGTACAACGAAGCCAGAGTTCAGTAGGGAGATAAAGGAAGATCACTTCCTACATAGGTCAAACCCACCCTGGTCTTGTGTTAAGAGACTCAACGTTCAGCTTTCTAATACTTAATATACTTTCCTGAAAATATCATAAGTTCAAACTTTGAAATCTTTTTTAAATCATATTTTGTGAAAACTATTAAAACGAAGTCATTAAAAATGGCATATTATTGTTTTTTTAAAACCTGTTTTCACAAAATAAGTAACCGAAAGAAACACTTCAGACATTTCAAAGTAATTTTTTCACTAAGTGAATACCTCTTCTTTACAAACAAAATAATATTTTCCTGACAGATATGCCACAGTTTCTATTCCCACACAAAGTTCTACAAGTCTTCAAACATTTGGAAGATTCAAATATTTAAGACTGTGTAACCAATTCTATTACACATTGGTAATAGAACTTTATTACCATTTTTATTAATTAATTGGTAACTTTATTGGACAGTAAAGTTAAATTAAAATGTAATTTGCTTTTCATATATTTCTAATACATTACCAATTGACCAAAAACCATTTTAAAAAGTAAAGAAAGCTGACACCCAACATCTCTGGAGTGGACTGGGAAGTTAAAGAGGCAGAGCCTTGCTTGATCTCAACAAGAGAAAGGCAAGGTAGCATGTATGTGTACATATCCTTCCTTATGGCAGCCAGTGTCCAAGCCACTAACCTGCTGTGTTCTATTTGCTTTGAGTTTGTTTTGATAATGTAACAACAGCCAGAAATTTTTTTTAAATGGGAAGGGGATGGTTCAGATGAAATATGAAACCTGATAGAACTACATAAATATTTGTTACCAGTAGTTAAAAAGAGTTGTAAAATTTTGAGTTTTCTTTAGTATATTTTAGATATAGAGACTAGCCAATACATATTTAAACAATTAGGGAAACCATTTCTTGTATAGTGTCATTCATTATAGACTTTTTCTTATAAAGAGTTCATCGAAACAATATTGTATCAGAGGCCATGAATCCAAAAAAGAAAATAAGCTTATAAAATTATGTGTACTGTTATCCCATTAATGGAATTTTTCTCTAAGTTTTCAGAAAATGCCTCTCTAATTTTTACTTCAGTACCACACATAATTCTATAGAGAAATATTTGCCATTTTCCAAACCAAACATTTTGAAAGTTCTTCTTAAATAAAATAAACTTTGCTTCTCTGCACTGGCACAAAACTGTTTTATTATATGTGTATATACACACACACACACACACACACTCACATACACAGTGTCACACAGAGGGAGCAGAGGGAGAAAGGTGAAAGAAACAATGGATTTAGAGGCAGAAACCTCTAGAGACAATTATGATTCTGTTTACATAATTGTATGACATGAACAAAGTCACTTAATTTTCCTGTACTAAAATTTTCTTTTTTATAAATTGGTTGTAGTAATAAATAACCTCTCTGCCTACCTGAAAGAATCATGGTAATACAGATGACATACAGGAAAATATTTTGTACAAAGACATGATTTTCATAGAACATTTAAATATATTTCTTATGCTTTAAGGGCTCAGTTTCAATAAGTGCTATCTTTGTTAGGCAAAAATTGAGTTACGAAACTAAAAGTACAACTTTCCATATGATGTGGAGTTTCCTGTTCTGTTTTACAGGGCCATGTCCCAGATGGGTGACCATTTATTACCATATGACCAACTCAAGCTTTGATTATAGTTATTAGGACATGAAAATATTGACTGGGCTGAGGTCCCTGTTGTGAAATATAAGGACCATGAAAATCTAAAATGTTATGGGGCATCATCCCTCACCCATGGGTCCTAATAGCAAAGGAGGTTGACGGTAATTTCCACAAAATGATTAGAATTGAGAATAGAAGGTTAAATATTACTTTACTGATCAATTTACAAACTTATCATCTGTGCTGGTACAAGGAAATCATGCTGAGACCTAGACTTTCGCGTATCTATGGGGATGACCGGAGGCCAGAGAGAAGGAAGCCCATCCTTCCTGGGCACCACCCCTGGAGGCTGCTAGGCTTCATTCCAGGTGCCTGCCTGCTCCACTGGCCTGGCCTGGTACCTTTGTGATTACCCAGGGCCTGGGGCAGGACCTCCCTCCTGAGGGAGTCCATGCTTCAGATTTTCCTTTACTCCCAAAGAGCTTCTCATTGTGTGTGAAATTCCTTCTCTGTATGCTGGTTCCCTGTGCCTAATACAACTGACAGTCAACTTATCAAGTGGGTCCAAGGATCTCACACTGAAATGACTACAGGGGTCAGACAGAAAAAGTGATGGTAAAATAGGTCAGTTGAGGTCTGTCACCCTAGGGAGCGACTACACCATGGGAGCGTGGTTCCATGGAACCAGTGACCTCTGAGCTACAACTAGTTATAACGTTACAGAAATATAGGTGGCAGTGGGACCAGAAATTATCAGGAAAAATCTGAATTTATTTAAAATCTTGACTTTATAAATGTTGGCAAGTAAATCAAAGTATTTTCTGAGTTTTTAACATTTGCTTGTTTGTTTTAAACGCTAAGTAGACAAAATAAAACACATCAACAGGCCATATTCAGCCAATAGGCAGCCACCCTTCCATTTCTTATTTAATAGGCTTCAAAACAGAGAATGTTAAAGGAGGACACCCCTCCCCAACACATTAAGTCCTCCCTGTCCTGTGAGTTAAAATATGTGCAGCATAGGGATGGCCTCTTGATGCCCCATTTTTCTTTGCTGGGAATCGAAAGGAGCCAATTATGGTCAGTACATCAGACTGGACTGGAGGAAAAGGTGACCCCATGCCACAGAGAAGGAAATATTGTTGGAAATTTGGTCCCCATGGTTTCCCCTCTCCTGCTCTACTGACAGATCCAGCTGACTCTGCACTAAACCATCCTAACGAACTTCAGCCATGGCACAGACACCATATTGTTTCCCCACAGGGTGACTTACAGTCCCGCCCCAGGCGTCCTGAGAGTCTGGAGTCTCTAGGTTAAGGGACAAGAATGTACACCAGAGGGCAGGACACACACAAGTCAACACACAAGCCCCAATACCCAGATGAGGAAGTCATAGGTCATGTAGCAAGTTATTAGCAAAGATAGAAATAAGAGCAGAGTTCATTATTTCCAGTTAATCCAAAAGATTATCACTAATTGAGAATCACAGAGTGGTTAACCGTAGATGGGACTATGGGGTCATCTTGACTTACCTGTTCATTTTTCAGATGAAAAGATCAATGCTCAGAGACTCTTTCGAACCCAACTACATCAATGCCACATGCATTGTTTACTGTCCTAGATAAATGCATTGGAGGAGATATGTCCTCTGCTGGGTCCCCTCCAGGTAAGTATAGACTTTACTATATGTGGCAAAAATGTCAGGCCAGCCCTTCTCAGAAATGGAGAAGCTCAAGAGATATTATCAGTGGTCAATATAATATTCTATCACTGATTAAAAATACCAACACCCAATAATTGTTTCCATTTCAACCAGAAACTGGTCGAGTGTGGCAAATGTGCCCTTGTTACTCAAGAGGTCTCTGGAAAGCATGGCTCTGCTGTTTGCAACTTTTGAAAAGCAAAGAATGACTCAACCAAAAAATATGATTTGATTCAATTAATCACCTTGCAGAAACCACCTTTAAAACCAGTGAGCCTGTGAATTGCAAATGGGATCTCAACAAGTCTGGAAGTCAGCCATAACAGGCTTTCTTTAAAGAGAGCCAGTCTGTCCACAGCCATGGAGAAAGCAAGGTCTAAAGTTCATAGACCAGTATGAGCGACCTGTCTGGCAGTTCTGCCATGGCTGGGGAAGGAGCCACTCTTCTTATGTAATGGGAAACAGGCTTACAACACAGGGCACCAAGAGTGGTTCGCAGTGAAAGCGACGTGTGCTGTATAGTGACTGTCACCCACAGGAACTGGTTTAACAGTCATGTGCTGCTTTGTTAGCATCATGTCGTATCAGGAGGGTTTAGAGATCTTTCACTATTATTCCAGAAAACAAACAAACAAAAAAGATTATTAATCAGATCAGTACTGACCATCCCATTTAACTGATGGAAAAAGTAGGGCGTGAGAATTTGGCCTTTCCAGCCCCCTTCCAAGAGGAGTCACTGAGAAGTATCACACCTGGGATGTTGTCGCCCAGCCCCCTGGTCACAGCAGTGGCCCCCTAAATTGTGATGAAATGTAACAAGTGATGCAGAGGCTCCAGATCTAGGAAGGAATCAACTTTTAGTTTGCGTTGGTTATTTTGATTTATGTATGTATGTATGTATGTATGTATGTATGTATGTATGTATGTATATATGTATGTATTTTTGAGCAGGGGAGTAGTCTACTTTTAGTTTGGATTGGTTAACTTTGTGCAGGCAGTAGCCTCTACTGTTTCAGAAGTCGAGGTTTTGATCTTAAATTGTGTCACCCCAGAATATTTTGCTTCTTTTTTCAAACCATCATGGGACTCTACTCTGCATTATGAACAGTTTCCAAGTGTGACTTCAACTGGAAACTATTAGCTCATTCAGGCACGATCTGTCATTTAACAAAATGCTGCTTCAGTGTAGTAAATAAATGTGCTTTCAGGGGTGCACTATACTTAACATACACAGGAGTTCTTCATTCTTCCCACAAAGAACTGGCCTATAACCTATTACCACGTGTTCAAAAAGGACATAGCAACTATTCAGGTCAAGTTTTGTAGAGGGGAAAACAAAGTGTGACGCGCCTTATAAAATAGAATGCTTCACATTGGTATAGTCAGGGTTTAAGAAGCATTTTCTTATAACTAATATAATCCTCACAGCCACTCCTGTACTACAGATGAAACACCAGAGACCTGTGAGTGTTCAGTAACTTGCTCAAAGGACCCGAGCTTCTAAAATGCTCAGAGCCTGACAATGCCTCCAGCTCTGCTTCTCCTTCCATCATATGCTCCTTCCTCCCCAGCTCTACTTCCCCAAGTAAAGAAGGAAGCCAGGCTTTCTCCATCTAGTATGCGTCTCTAATTATAAGAAAAATGCCTTCAAGCCCTTTCCATAACAAGACCTTCCCAGGCCCTAAATTTTTGGTCAAATCATAAGTCATCGTAATCATGATGATAAGCACCATTACTGCCCACTTCCCTGCTCTCTCCCCAAACCAAGCAGGATGTCTGTCTCTTATAGAAATAGACATTTGTGAAAGGCAGGAAGGGAGGAAGGGAAGGAGGGAGGAAAAGAGGAAAGAAAGAAAAAAGGGAGAGAGGTGAGAAAGAAGAGAGGAAGGAAAGAAGGGAGGAATCTTAGAAAATTCATCTTCTCTCATTACCACAGCAACTAACCATACCTAAGTGTTTTTAAGCACTTACTATGTGCTCACACTCTGCTAGGATATGAGATATGCTCATCAGGGGTCGCACAATCAGGAAAATGATAATAAAGTGAAAAGATAACAAAAATAGATCAATTAGAGAAAACAGCAAGACAGACTGTCAGAGTGAGGAGTTCAGAGACAGGAGAACTGTGAATCAGGAGAGGCCCCAAGCCCTGGGGGAGCCCAAAGTTGCCCTGAGATCTTGCTTGGGGACAAAAGAAAGTAGCCTCTCAGGAGTGTAGGCTGACACAAGAGGAACTTGATTCCCTTGTTTTACATGATTTACGTGATTTATGTGCTTTGCATGTGACAGGCCGAGAACACCACAAGGTGACACTGGCTATTCTGTGGGTACAAACTGACTCTGTGAGTCATTGCTAGAATGTCAAAAGGATTTCTTACTCAGGAAACTGTCTCTGTCTCTGTGTTTATGATCAACAACTTAGACAAACAGAAGTCTGAAGAGCAAACAAGCCGGCACAGAGCCCTGGGCCCCTGGATGCAGGCTGTCCCCCACTTACGGTGACAGCCCCCTTAGCCTCCATGCATCAGGCCTTTCACCTCTGCAGTGAAGAGAGTGACTTCTCCATTTCTACCCCTGCTCTTTGCTCAGCATTGCACTCCAGAAGGATTGACCAACATTGATCTAAACACAATGCACCCACGATAAGATTATCTTAAAATAATAATAATCATTTGTGGAATGGATTTGTCATTTCCGCACAAAAACATTGCAAAAATCCCGATCCAAGTCGGGATCCTGTACATAATTCCCATTGGGCAGATTATGACATATATAACTTGAAATTGAAAATGACATTCTTCACGGGAAGAAAGGTGATTATCATAATTTAGGTTGAAATAGTTTGAAAAGATAGGGTTTATGTCTTGCTGGACAAACATGTATAACCTTGTAATCACTTAGTATTTTGGGCCTCAATTTTCTCATGAGTATAATGCTTATGTGGAGAGAGGAATGATTGCTATCCCTTCCCGTTCAGCTCTGAGATTCAGTGAATCTGATTTCTTTTCTATCCCTCAGTAGAAAACAACGCTGAAAGGCACATTGTCTCCTCTTGAGGGACATTCCAGACCCTGAATATTTTGAATAACCAGCGAAGCAACATCA
Organism: Rhinolophus hipposideros; assembly: GCF_964194185.1. Lineage (NCBI taxonomy): Eukaryota > Metazoa > Chordata > Mammalia > Chiroptera > Rhinolophidae > Rhinolophus > Rhinolophus hipposideros. The sequence goes on along the minus strand of NC_138049.1, from coordinate 49,454,563 downwards.
GCCTGCTTCTCAGAACAGTCTCGAATAGAAGACTATTATCTCTCTCCCTATAACTGAGCTCAAGCAAAAGACCTGGAGATTTGGAGATGCTATCAGCAGATTTATTTTAGTAGCATTTGTTTTGTTTGATAATAGCTGAAGCATTATCATTTCTGTCCTTAAAAAAGAAAGAAAGAAAGAAAGAAAGAAAATCAAATAATTCTGCAACCAAATGTTCAAATGTTGGGGGTGAAAAAGCAGCAATCTTTGAACTAGAAGACCTAGATTTTAGTCCTGGCTTTACCACTTTTGATTTTCAACACTCACAAGTGTTACTCTCTTGGAAAGAGGGTAGGGGAAGGAAGAATGCCTTCCATGTTTCACTCATGGGTTTGCCTGAGTGACACAGGAAATAATTAGTGTAAAAGTGCTTTGTAAAACTTAATGTGTTCTACAAATGAAAGGGATCATACTTTTTTTTATTGTGAACCATTGTCCATGTGATTAGAGGAAGCTGGATCTATAAATACAGTAATAGCCTAAACATATATTATAAATCTAAATCTAAAAGTTAATGCCTTTAGCAAAGGAAGCATTGTTTGTATTATCAGCATTATGGAGAAAACAAAGAGAATTCAATGTTAATCAGAAGAAAACTCATCAGAGGGAGCTCCACCCTTTAAATGATCATTAAACCTATGACAACACAAGCAACGAAGCAACTGGAACACCTCCTACAACTGAAGCAACGTGGGTGACAGTGGCATAACTCACCCTTTCCTTGGTATCGAGTGCAGCTGCCACCAAGAACAACACCCGGTGCAAATAATAACATCCCCAACATGGGTCATCATCACCCTCTCACAAAGAGCAATCCCTGGATAGAGACCTGGGTGTCATGGTAAATCTCCCCTCTAAGAATCTTGGTCAGCCAAGGAGACCTCTCAAAAAGCTGCACTTCAACAGCTATTTGCTCTTCAAGCCACATAAGAACTTTTGAGGCAGAAGGGAACACCTTTCTAACCTCGGCTGGCACAATCACGACGAGCACCATGACAAGTCACTGGTCAAAGACAATGGTTGTGCCAAGCTACTCTTGACTTTGCACATCTTGCAGGACAGAACTTTCCCTGAAAATCCTGAAGCTCAGATGTTTACAATTATAGGCAAGGAGGCTCACAGAGCCAGCCTCATGGATCACTTGTGTTTTATTTTTGGTTTTATTTTCATTAGATGCAACACAGAGCTGAACCATGAGCTTTTCAAGGAGTTGCACAACCTCAGCTTTCAGACATTGTGTTTCATGGTCATGGAAAAAAAATAATTGGATTTAATAGGTTTTCACAATCACATTATCTACTTAACCTTCCAAGATCATTACTCATTTAATTATAAGCCCCAAGGTAAGATCATAGGGTAGGAACTACACTAGGCAGTCATAATGATAATAAAGCAGATTCTTCACAATGGATATAAAATCTATGTACAATATCAAAAGTCATTTCAAGTGTTCTGGTTAAGCCCCTAAGAGTTAAAATAACTGCACTCCTTTCTAATTATTCCCATTACAAAATGGATGCCTACATGTTAGATAAATTTCTGTGTATATATATATATATATATATATATATATATATATATATATACACACACACACATATATATGTGTGTGTGTGTATATACATATATATATGTATATACATATATACATATATATACACATATATATACACACATACACACACACACACACACACACATGCCTAAAACATTATATAGGTCTAAAGTGACAAGATCTAAGCCTCAAGCTGTGGGTGACAGGCTTTTGTTCTGTTATGCTGGAGCTTTGTGCAAATACTCTCATCCCTTATAGAAGAATAATGACAACTAGGAATTTGGAGGTCCATTAGAACATTGTGCCCCCATATCAGGGTGAAGAGCACACAGAAAAGCAGCCTGTACCAGACAAGGGTGCTTCTATCCTGTAGGAAGAGAATTTTTTGCTCAGCTGTAGAGTACCACAACAAGTCATTCAGGTTAGAAGAAACCTTAATTAGCTGTTCTACAAATGAGAGCATTCTTCAGTCTCCAAAAGATGCTTCCCATCTTGACACGGTCTAAAGGAAAATCTTGAACGAAAGGCTTACTCTCAGTCTGGTTCTTATTCCCTCATTTACTTCTGTTGGGTTAAAGAAAAACAAAGGCACATTTTTTACTCTCTATACAGAGCGCACTATAATTGGATTCCTCGTTCCTGTTCCGAGCCAAGGCAGCAGATCCACCTTGCTTCTGCCAAGTTTTTTCTTCAAGCTGCAATGTCCTTGTTTGTGTTCACTCCCAGTGTTCCAGGTTACGCTGTCAGGCCAGGCTCAAACTGTCCCACATCCTCCCACAGAGGTCTTGATTTGTTGTTGAGAAAGGCTGAGCATGAGGATGAGCATTGTGTGTCCACAGTGCAACTCAAATGCTGCCCAGAAAGACGAGGGCCGAGTCGCAGCGTAGCAGGGAAGTGACAACTGTAAATGAGCTGACTGACGTAGAATAATCACACCAACGTATGACAAATACTGTCACCCTCTCTAGACTTCAAACAGACTGAAGAACGAGTACTGGGAAGGACTTTCCTGATCTACGTCTGGCAGCTTTTCCGAAATCAACCAGAACCTGACAAGCAAAGAGAGTCACAGATTTTGGGTTCTTCTGCAGTGACTTTCTGCAGCAGATTGATGAAGAAAAGACAAAAAAAAGAAAAAATCTGTCTTCCATGAAAAACCAGTTTATGTGTCTTTCTAAGTTATAGTCGAACAAAGAAAAAGTACATGCTTCTGATAAACCATTTCTTTTAGAGGTATGTGGAAAGAGAAATAATTATAATATTAAAACCTTATTTATTCTGTAAAATTGTTAAAAATCCATTTTACATTAGGCTATTCATTAATGAGGTAGCCAAAACAAAAAAGATTTGGATAAATTATTTTTCAAATTTTCAAAAGGATGTTTTCAGGTAAGGTTGGTGTTTGGTTTCTTAGTTGATACAACTGAGAAACCACACCAGAAGATTCTGTACACCCCATACCAGTGGTCACTCCAGTGGCACAGGACAGCCACAATTTGCTCCCATATTCATCTCCTCCCTGTCCTACTCCACCTTTCCCACCCCTGACCTGTAGTCAATACAGGCATAGGTCACTTTTTCTTTGCTCTTTTCCAAAAGCAATCCACTTTCCTCAGTGTGCCTCCCAAAGCATCTTTTCCAATATCCTGACCCTAAGCTTGCTGTGTAGTGTCCGGGCATCAGTGTCCCAACAACAGAGCCACCCTCAAGAGATCTCATGAGGACTGTCTGCTCCAGGGATAAGACAGGCTGAGCTGGGCAGGCGCACCCTATGGAGGTTCAGAAATTCAGGGGGTCCTAGAACCACTCCATGCTCCCAAGGCCCCTCCAGTAGAGGGACATTCTCCATCTCTGTATTCACCAGCCTCATCCACATCCACATGAAATGTTCTGGAAATATTTACCTTCTACTCACCCAGCAAACACCTAAGCAGGATAGAAAACTTAATTTAATAACATTGGCCTTCATTCAAAAAACATCGATTGAGAGCCTGTTCTGTAAAACACTGTGTTGGGTGCTAAGGAGATAGAAAAGACAGGCAGACCAAAGTGGTGGTGGGTATTAACAATAGTGATTAAGGTCATCCTATTTCCTTTTTTCTGACTCCATGATCACTAGTAAACCTTTAGTTTTATAGGGGCTTTAAAACACTTTGACATACCCAATCTCACTTGATTTTCACAATAATCTTGTTGAATAGGGACTGTTCATCTAGTAGACGAAGAAACTGAGGTTCAGAGGTGCTGAATGATTTAACTTCAAGTTGCATAGCTAGTAAGTGGCAGAATCAGGAATCAAACTTAAAACTTCTGACTACATGTCCACTGCTTGCTCCATACGTCACCCAGCCTCTTGAGGGTCAAGTGGGAAGTATTTTTCCAAGAAAACTTATGGTGGTATCACAACAACAACAAGTCTTGAACACCCACCATATGCAAAACCTGCCCTAGCTTCTGGGAGGAAGATGTAGCAATGCAAAGATGTACGCAACCTTGTCCCTACTTAAAGGAGTTCAGTAAAGGGAAGGGAAGAAAAGTCATTGGATGTGAATTCACTCAAGGAAATTAATGAATTGGATGTGGGGGGAAAAGAAAGTGTTGTATGGGGGCTGGAACCTACAGGATCCAAGCTTAACTTGGGCACTATATTTGGGAAGGGCTATCTTTATACTCCATTCCAATTACTCTCAGGCCAAGAAGCAAGGAGTGGCAATATGGTCTTCCATGCAGACTTTTCCATCGTAGAAAAAGTGTGCTGCCCAGTTGACCCAAGTCTTCTGATTCCTAAGAATTATCTCCTAAATTACTAAGTTGGAAGAGTATATTTTTTAACCATCAAACAAACATCACTTGGAATTTGATAACTGCGAATGGGTCCTCAAGAACCTGAAAACTTTCAGAGTACTGATAAAGTGCTTTAAGCTAGAAAGTAGACCTTGAATCATTATAATTATTTGTGAAATTTTACCTGAAATGGTCCGCTGGTCTCTGATTTTAATATTTATTTAGCTTGAAAGCTTCACAGTTGTATGGCAGGACAAACTGAGGTTACTGCCATTTCTTCTGAGGGACAAGGAAAAATTCAATGAGCATTGGCATTGGCCACCCCGGATGACTGAGAAAGTGCTACTCACAGCCAATAACAGTGAGTCTGCTAATAAAAGAGGCTCTGGACCACAGTCTAGTGCTCCTAACACAGAAATTCCAAGGTGGCTGTTGTGTGAGTGGGAGGGTCAAAAGTCTTTCGTTTGTATGGGGATAAATTGTGCTGCCTCTGCAGATAGTCAGCGCTTTCTTTATGTAGGAGTATCATTCCTGTGGAAACTTAACCATGCTGCTCACTGCTTGAAAGACCAAATGGAAATTGGAGCACCCCACCAACCTTACTTGCTTGTCCAGTCCACCCTGACCTCTCCAGGCTGCAAACCCTAGAGGAGAAGCCACCATGAACATGTGGCACATACTGAAGACAATGGAAGGAAAAGGTGCTTGGCAACAGATGCTCTCCTTCCAAAAGAAGTGACTGGAACCTAGACCCTGGGAGACTTGAGAGAGGGAACAGAGGACTAAGAAAGAAGACTAAAAAGAGGGAGTGGATGAGAGGAGCTGATGTGTGACAGTCTCTTTTTGAAGACTTTTTTACAATTGTGCAGTGGAAGGAAAGGAATTCCTGATTTGTTATGCTACCCTGTCCTGTGAAGCATACTAGATCTTTGAGTAAAGAACTGTGCTTATCTGTTTCATTGTCTAGAGGTCAAAAAGGGAGTCAACTCCCTTTGGGGATTATTGGGAGCATCGTCACTAGTTATTAATGGTCTTTTTTTTTTTTTTTTTCGCTGCTCAAAATTCATCTAAGACCTTTATTTTTTGCTTAAGTTAATTATAGTTACTTTCTATTTCTTGCAACCAAATGATCCTAGTTACTACCTCCCTAATCTTTCCAATACTGCATTTCGAAGCCTACCTAGATCAGCATCTATGTTCCCTTGTTACAGTAAAAGAAGTGTCCTTTCTCCTATGGAAAAGTATTCCCTCTAGTGGGTTCCAGATCCCACCTCTGGCCATGCTTTCAGGACTCCATTCCTTAGGTTATTGTCTCTTCTCTGCATTACCAGTCTCTCCCTTCCTACTGGATCAAGCTTGTAACCCTATAAACAGACTCCACTATCAACCATCTTTTAAAAAGTCCACTTACCCCTAAATCCCCTACAGTCACTACTCCTTCTCTCTACATCATTTTATAGCTGCTCTTCAGTAGAGAGTTGCATAGATGTGCTGTTTCTGTTTGCTCACTTCCCAATTCTCTCTGTCTGGAGTCTACCCCCAACATGTCACTGCCACTGCCACTGCTTTAGCCAGGTCACTGGGGACTTCTCCATTACAAATCCATTGGATATCTTCCTGCTCTCATTTTACTAGGTTTTTTGGTAGCATTGGCCTAGTTGGCCACCCCCTCCTTTTCGAAGGCTCTATTGACTCCTGAGGAGCCTGGTCATGCTGCGAGCAGGATAAGAGCATCAGTGATGGGAGCTGTGGGATCTGAGCTAGGAGGCACAAGAGGGTAGCAATGGAAGTTCATTCCATCATGACAGGGCAGAAGTACAAGTGCTCGTCTTAAATAACTCAGATCATTTCACTCCCTTAATTCCATTTTTTCCCTGACATCCTATCATGCTTAGAGGAAAATCTATATACTCTTTAAAATGCCCTCAAGGAAAACGCTACATAATCTGCTCCTACCTATATCCCCAACATCAAAAATACTCTCTTGACTTGTCCAATGTTCTCAATTTTCATTTCAAAACATGAAGAGCTGCGTAAGAGTTGTCTTCTTCCGTTTTGTTTTTGAACTACATAAAATCATTGCGGTACTTAAAACAGGACCTAAGGGACAGAACTCTTATCTGCTATCAAATCAAACAAACATTTATAAACAAAGTCTATCACTGCCAATGAGATTGGGAAAGCAGCAGGCCCAGGCCCATCCTGGGAACTCACTGTTCTTTTAGCAAACAAAACTACAACCACCTTCTTATTATTCATTAGCCAATTGTACTGGACATGCCACCTTAATCAAAGATAGCATAGAGACACTGTCTTGTAATATATTGGGTAGAAGAGACCTCACGTGTTTGATCCATGTACGTCAAGATGAAGTACAAGCCAGTGTGTGAACTTGTTCGCCACCTGAAAAACTTGATGAAGCAATTGACTTAAAGTCAAGAGTTCGCATTAATGTCAGGCTTATCTTTGCTTTGTTTCCCATGCCATGAGTTCTTGAGATTTGGCTCCAATCCTGAAAGTATATACCCCCATTTCATTTCCTATTTTTCCCTTATACCACGCCTCCCAGGGAAATGTGTCAGCATCACCATGCAGTTTATATAGAGGATATACCCGAGCACTTCAGTATGTATCTTTTACTTGTACAGCATACATTATGTCGTTTTTGCAAAATTTATAAACACAATGGCAAACATCACCCAGTTTGGCTCTGTTGGTAAAGACACTTACACACTTGTTAGGCAAAGAAAAATATTTTTCTATGAGGTGAATGGGTGGACCAAGAGAGGTGATTTTTAAAGAAAAATTGAATTAAAATTTCTAGCATTCTAATCGGCTTTAGCATGTGGTTCACAGTGGTCTGTGTTGGGGGTCGAGAGGCTTGGCCTCTTCTCAGGCAGACATCACTTGACAAAGCTATCTAGAGGGTTAATCGAACCAAATATTTACCTGGATTTTGTTGACATGTTATAGGTAGAAAAATAAAAGTGATTTTAAGAACAAAATAGAAAGCCACACTCCCTTTTTTAAATAAAAAAGAGAGTTTTAAAAACTAAACAGCTTCTTTATAGGCTCTTTCCCTTTTTCCCAACATTTGGGTGTAACTGAATTGAAAGGTTCTTTCCTGGTTCTTTTTCCAAAAAAGGTAGATGTGACCGGCCCTACTACATATGAAACTAGGCATTACGCCTGCTGTGTCACTGGCACTGTTACATTATACAACTTTACCTTCAAGTAACTTGAGCTTGTGCTTCAGTGATGGGCTGAGTCACTGGAAGTCACAGAGATTCAGCAGTATTCACTATGATTGGTCTATCAAACAATGAATCAATAGGAATTTGCTAAAAACTCCTAGGAGTTCAGGAATTAATTCAGCCCTGTAAGATTTAAAGAAGAATATCATCTGGTCCCATCTCCAAATCTCGTAACGTAAAAGGGGAAACATGATCAGTAGTATACTTTCATTTTCTCCTTCACCAGGCCAGTTATTATTTTCCTGTTCTTAAGAGAATTGACCACTCTCCAGTCTTAAGAGAGGAGAGCTTTGAAATCAGCATGTCTCCACACAAGCAGCATTTCTAATTTTCCAATTTCTCCATATTCCTCCATTGTTTCTACTCTTTGAATATTGATCTGTCTCTCTGTTTGGAAGGGCAAGGAGGTAGGAGTGTGAAGTCTCCCTCTGAGTGCTTGGATGATGCAATGTATTCATAATTATATCCTCCACCAACTAGCATTTAACGTGGTACCTGGCACATAATTGGTACTCCAAGAGAAAATATTTGTTTTAAAATCTGAAACCCAAAAAGAGCAACGAACAATATAGATGGCTCAAAAGCTGGATATAGGGAAATGATGAGAAAATGCAGAATTTAAGGAAAATTTATCATTGAGAGTATGAGATCAGATTGGAGGATGGAAGGCTAGAGTCAAACAGGTAGGCCGGGATGGGGCTGTTAGACTTAGTCCTGAGATGATGAAGACCCAAATTAGGAAACGGAAAGGACTCCAGAAAGTAAGAGAACTTTGGGGAGGAAATAAGTAGAACTTGATGATTATCAGGCATGATGGGGAAAGGCTGTGGGCAACCAAGGATCAAGGCGAGGGAAACATTAGAGATGACTTCAAAGTTTTGAGCCAGAATAACTGTGAGACCAGGGTGCCACAGCAGAAACAAGGAACTTTGAAGGGGAACTGGTTTTGTGGGGGAGATGATGAGCTCAGTTAGAGACTGTTGAATCTGAGGCAATGGGAAGACTTTCAAGTGAAAATGACAAGTGGGCAGTCAGAGATATGGGAATAAACCTTGAGCAAGGGTCAGGACATGAGCTGTAAATCTGTTAGTCATCAGCCCAATGTGCTTGCAGCCCTGAGAATGCAGATGATCTCTATGTACTGTGGGCCCACCAAGAAGAGTAGAAGACCAAGGACAGAGCCTTGGGCAACAGGGGACATGAGAAGGAACAAGAGCCAGGTGGAAAATTTCAGGAGAATTGGAAAGTTAGCAGGGAAACAAAGAGAGCATAATGCTGGAAATATGAAAGGATGAAAGCTTTCCAAGAAGGAGCAGATGAAAATGTAATGGGGGCTGTGGGAGGGAAAATGTAATGGGGGCTGAGAATGGGTTTGAAAAGGACACTGGACGTTACAATGGCAACTGGTGATTCCTAGAAGACAGTTTGGGTAAAAAGGTAGGGACGAAGATTAGATTTCAGAGAGTTAAAGAGAAATTAGGGAGAGAGCAAACACACAGAATATGAACCATATATTTTTAAAAAGTCAGTGAAAAAAAAGTAGAGTCACAGCTTAAGAGGACAAAAATATACACTTATTATTTGTGAGGAAGTTTTTAGAAAATATTTTATCGTACTTGTTAAATGAGATAACATTTTCCTAAGTCTCTTTCTTACCAACATGAACACTAGGAGTTCAGACTTTTACTACCCTTGATCTAGAGCTCAATCCTCCCTTCATCACATGCATACATACACACACACACACACACACACACACACACACACACTCACATTCACTTAAAAAGTTCACAGACCCCTTCTCTTGCCACAAGGGTTACATTTCTCAAAATTTGGGCTTCTAGATAAAATCACACTGAAACTTGCCACAGATGGGCAATTGGGACCTCTCTAATGACATCAAGGCTGGGCAATAACCATTGGCCAACGCTGCCCTACCCCTCACAAGAATGCTCTTATTTAAGCATCTCATCTCAGCCTTTGCTGTAGTGTTCATAAGCCATCTTTTGTGTAAAAGGGACTTCATGTTCATGTTTATACTAGCCTAGTCATATGTGGGGTTTTTTAAAAATGACTAATTCCATCATTCCTGAGTAGTCAGTCCTACAGTGGTTTCAACATAGTCCCTGAGAAGACTGAGAAACCTGAAGAACCAACTGCAAAGCCTGTACCAAGACACAGAAAGAACACCTTGACCAATATCTTCATTTTTCATGTGACCACTCACTTGTCTAAGGCCATCCTGTCTCCTGTTACCCTGTCCTTGTCCCTAACTATAAATACCCTACATCTTTCAAAGGTTAAGGAAGATGTGACATGTGAACCTAGAATATGTACTGATTGTTGAAGTGTTTAACATAATTTCAAATCTGGTACCTCTGATGTTGCTTGACACAGCCAAATTTAGATTTAAATATAGAATGTAAACGTCCATAACTTTAATTTGGAAAATAAAAAGTTTTTTCTAAACCTGAGAGTAGTAAAAACAGATGTCTTCAGAACGGGTACATTCTAAACAAAATAGAATGTACCCATGATTTGGATTTGGAGATTTAAAAAGAAAAACTATCAAATTCTGACATACACACAGAAAAGTGCACTAGTTCGGATCTTAGTGAATTTTCATAAAATGACCACAACCATGTAACCAGCACCAGATGAGGAAATAAAACACAACCAGCCCCTTAGAAACCCCTCATGGCCTTTTCCGGTCTCTACCTTCCTGAAAAGAAAAGCATTATCCTGACTCCTAAAATCATGTACTAGTTTTACCTTTTTAAGTTTTGTAAAAATAGAGTTATGTGTATATTCCTTTGTGTCTGGCTTATTTTGCTCAATATTGTTTGTGAGATTCATGTTTGTTGTTGTAGTTTGTCACAGTTTGTTCACGGTATAAATATACTGCAAATTATTTATCCACACCTCTGTTGATGGGTATTTGAGTTGTTTCCATTTTGAGACTAATGCAAATAGTGCTACTGGGGACATTCTTGTGTGTGTCTTTTGATGACCATGTGCTTTCATTTCTCTTGGGTATAAATGTGGGAGCGGAATTGCCTAGTCATACAGCTGCATACAGTCAGCTTCAATAGACAGTGTCAAACAGTTTTCTAAGGTCAGACAACTATACTCACGAACTCATCCTAGAAAAAGTGCTACATACCTCATTACTGAATATCACTTACGGTCACCTTTGAAGTATTCCTCTTGGGAAGCTATAACTATCGCCAGTGTCTAGTCTACCCTTCAAAGCAATTTTGGAACTCTTTTTCTGGAATGGCCATCAGAGCTGTCATCGTATTATCCTTGTCCTGAATGTCACCTAAATGTCTTCCTTTCAATATTTCCTTTATCTTCAGGTAAAGAAAGAAGTCATTGAGGGCCAGATCAGGTGAGTAGGGAGGGTGTTCCAATATAGTTATTTGTTTACTGGCTAAAAACTCCCTCACCAACTGTGCCATGTTAATGGGTGCATTGTCATCATCCAAGAGCCACGAATGGTTGACGAAAAATTCAGGTCATCTTAATTTTTTCATGCAATCTTTTCAGCACTTCAAAATAGTAAACTTGGTTAAAATAGTAAATTTGTTCAGTTGGTACAAATTCATAATGAATAATACCTCTGATATCAAAAAAGATTAGCAACATTGTTGAAACAAGTTCACAGACTTAATTGTCAGACCTCATATTTAGTCTCGCACCAGAGTATACTTGAGTTCTAATTGTTCTGTATGGACCCCAGTATTTGGTATCATCCTGTGTTTTCAGGGGCTTTTTGTTTGTTTGTTTTATTTTTGACATTCTGATGGGTTTGGCACTTTGTTGTTGTTGTTCAGGTGTACAACATTATAATTTGATATCTTTATATATAATAGCATGCTCACCACCCAAAATATTCCTTGCCGAGATCACAGTGTCAGGAACAATTGCATGCTCATTCTTAGCCTTCAAAGAAAGTTACAAATATTGAGAATTCCCCATTGCAACAATTTACAGTTCTGAAAATTATCTTTCTTAATACCCAAAACTTATTTTGTATTCACATTGATGGGGATTTTACTGGATCTTTAGTTTAAAAGTCAAACAATTCATAAAGATAAGCTGAAATGCTAGAGTCCCTCAATTCTACTTTTAGATATCTTAAAAAATAAACAAAAGATAGGTGGAAGGAACAATGGAAGGAAGGAGCAAGGAAGGAAGGAAGGCAGGTAGACCGACATTTCTTATTCTCAGTAGCCAAACTGATCTCATGAACATGACTTTTCACAACAAAAAAGAAACAGGTTTCATAGCAAAATCTTTGATTGACTTTAATTCCTTTAAATGTATATTATTTTGAGGGGATAACCATATCAAACACAAACATATGTACATATTTATATGTGTGTAAAATAAAGTATAAATGTAAATGAAATAAATGAAGTAAAACACTGACATCTGTGAGAAGACATTCCACACTGCACGTCTCTCCAACATGTTGAATGTGGCTTGATTTGGCTAATGGTTGCTGGAAATGCCCCCTGAAATGCCTGGAAACTCCATAATTGAGCACAACTCCTCAAAAATCCAACCCAAACCCCCCCCAAAAAAAATTAGGAGAAAGGCAAAGGGAAAAGGAACAAGCCATTTGTTATGAGTCCTTCTCCTGGCTCCACATCCACTGTAGACACCCCCCACTTCCAAAGCCAACTCCCTAAGAAGACTTCCAAGTCACTGTCACCTCAAGTCCCAACAGTGCAGAGCAGCCAATCTTTTCCTCAGGTCCCCGAACCAATGCGGCTCTTCCTCAGTCCTCTTAAACCAGACTGTGTTCACCCCATCATAGCATCACAGTCTTCCCAGTGTCGGAGCCTCGGTGTACTTGTAAGTTTCCCTAAAAAGACTGTGCAATTCAGAAGGGCAGAGCCCAGGTCTTCCTCATCTTTGGAGTTGTCCAGAGTCACAAGCACTTTGCAGGCACAGAGCAATGCCCAAGGAAATGTATTGAATTGAACTGTCTCCCAGGCCAACTCTGTTCCTACCAAGAGGTGTGAGTTGCTCCTAAGTTCAAGACAGTGGGTGTTGTTTTCTACAATGTGGAACCATTTACATCATGTTTCTATCATTTTGGACACTTCCATCCTCTCAACACACACACACACACCCTTTCCTCCCTCTCCTATTCTCCCTCTCTTACAAATATGTGTAAGCACTGCAAAATCACTCTCCTTTCACTGATTAATACAGTCTGGCTAGCTTCACCCCATCGAGAATGAAAGCACAGCTGGAAGTGACATGACTGCAATGGCCCAGACTCACAAAAGGAGTAGCGAATTCTCCTATCAGTCACTAACCAGCTGTGTGGCCCTTGCCTTTTGGCCCTCACGTTCCTCACGCAGCAAGTGACCTCTTAGCTTCCTTCAATGATATTACAAAGGCGCCTGCCTCCATAATTCCTCAGGAGAAGAGAGCTCCCCTCGTGCTTGTCCCAGTTCTATCCTGGACACTGTCAAAGCCTGAGCAAGGTCTGATTTTCTGTTTGTTCAGAGAGCAAGTCCATTACATCCAAGATCCGTTTATTAAATAAAAGCGTGGTAAGAGCACTTCCTGCCTGTTTTGGCAACAAGATACTTGGAAATTGGAACTCAACGACTGAACCTGCAGCACTCAAAATCCCCTCTCTCATTTCAAACCGTGCCCGCTTTGCTAATTGGATGAGGGAAAGGAGGAGACCCTTCCCACAGGAGCAAGAGATTGTGCAATAGAGACCCAGCAGGTACAGCATTTCATAAAGAGCTCAGCAATTCTCCCCCTTTCTATAGCTGAAGAACCAGAATTTTTTAAATTGTTTTTATGCCAGATTACTGGACACAAGAGCTGATGAGGTCTTGCTTTTCTTCTAACCCTGAACAGGTTGAATCTTAAGTCTAAATAGATTTTCTCCTCAGAACTATCTGATGAGGGGTAAAGTCTGCAGCAATCCCACACGTGAGCCAGTTTGCCTTTTCACCAAATGCCAAGACAGAAGAAGTCGCTCTGGGTGGGCAAGAGAAGTTTACTGAAGTTTCTTTTTCCAGCGCCAAGTAAAAACCTGGATGTGGACACTAATAGAATGTTGATTGGGGAAAAAAAAAAATCAATGATGTTGGTTCCCTTCCAAAAAACATGGGTCTAAAGGTGTGCCTGGATGTTTAACAACATACCTGGAAGGAATTCCAATGTACTTCCTCTTTTGGAAGAATAAAAGAGAAAATTAATTCTGGCTCCTAAGATCAGGAGTGAGACTCTGATAGGAACATGACTTTTTTTCTTTCTTTTCATTTCTGTTTTTTCTTTCCAGGCTGAACACGGCCAAGCACCAGATGTTCAAAGTGGTAAACTATTGGAGTTTTCTGCAAATCTGTTCAGCTAGTTGCACTTGGGTGGTGGTGGTCCCTGCAGCTTTTTTCCCTCTTCCCCCCACTCCCCCATATTGGTGTGTTGTGTTTTTTTTCAAGGTTAAAGTTCAAACCCAGCTAAAGTTACAATCAGAGAGTGGGAGTAAATGTCTGGCCACAGAGCAGAGGGAGGTAGGGAGGGTGACTTTCTCTGTAGTTGTGTGTCCTAGATTTTCTGAAATGATTACATTCTGAGGACTCAGAGGCAGCTCACACTTTCAAGTCTGAATGCTGACTCATGTCCTCCCCTTCAGGGCAACAGAAAGGAAGGGTGGAGATGGAGGGTCTGGGGTTAGGGAGTGGTTGGGGGAACAGAGAGAGCGGCACTAAGAGCATCAGCAAGACTCCTTTTCTGAATGCAAGCCTATTTTCTTTAAGACTCCGGAAACTCGAAAGAGTCTGCAAAAGTTGCCCAGATGGATGACACTTTCTCATCCTTTTTTCGGTCCACTCCTTTCCTTGTTTTCATTTGAGATCTTTGGGACTCACACAGTTAATAACAGGGGAGGGAAAATATCGAAAGGCTGTTTTTGTCTTGTTTGCAAGGATCAGTGAAATGAGTCAAATAAATTGAGGGAAAAAAGAAACAAAACCATAACTCAAGCTGATCCAGAAGGGAATTTTTGCTGAGACTTAAAAGTGTCATTTCCTCCAGTGACTTAAATGGATTCATGAAGGTTGGGGTCATTCATGCAGCTGGCCATCCACAGGGACTTTGAGTAGCCTAATCTTTTAAATAGCCAGCAGTTTGATGGTGTCATTTATCTGGCTATTAACAGAAAGCACGCACACACCCTTTCCTAGTCTCAGGTACGGCTGCAGTTCTTTCAGGAAAGCCATCTGTGGTTGGCCCAGAAACCAACATAGCTCTGGTGAGCCAGGACAGGTTTAAAAACCAGCATTTTATGTTACATTTCTGGTGTATAAAGATGTGTCCTTCATGGAATTGATGATAAATCATTCAGGATGGCTTTATTGTACTCAGATAATCCCTTTGGGACCACTGATTCATTTATTCAACAAAATTTATTCTGTGCCTATTAAGTGTCCTGATGAGAGCTGAGCATACAGGAGCTCATGCCCATTGGGGAGTCTGAATATAAGCACATGCACTCACACACCTTTACACACAAATGTGTGTGTTTAAATGAATGCACCGTGTTTCCCTGAAAATAAGACCTAGCCAGACCATCAGCTCTAATGCGTCTTCTGAAGCAAAAAACTAATATAAGACCCGGTCTTATTTTACTATAACATAAGACCAGGTCTATAATATAATATACTATAATATAATATACTATAACGTAATATAATACCAGGTCTTATATTAATTTTTGCTCTAAAAGATGCATTAGAGCTGATTGTCCAGCTAGGTCTTATTTTCAGGGAAATAAGGTATTTAAATAACACACTGTAGTGGGTGCTGTGAAAGAATGAACAGGATGCAGTAGAAAATCTGAAGGATTAGGAGGAATCAACCGTGTAAAGGAAGCAATGATCAACTATGCTGGCTGGAGTCAAGTGAGGATACGGGCAGGGTCTCCTTACAGCCCCTGTAGCCAGCCCAGTGATTAGCACATAGCAGATATTTAATTTCGTGGCTCTAAGCCTCATCCAGACTCACTACAGATGCTCTTAGGGCTGACATTCCGTCAGAGTGCACTGGCTCACTGTTCAGTTGCTACTGCTTGGAGACTCTGAAATATCTTTCTTCACCTGCCCCCCGTTCATCCCCAAGACTTCCCCACAGTTTAGCAACTAAAGGGGCAATGGATCCCCAGCACAGCTAGAGGCTTCAGGACCCTGCTGTAGCATTCCCACTGGTGCCCATTCTGAATTGTGAGTGCTGAATTGTGAGTGCTTGGTCTTTAAATGTTTCAGAAATTATCCCTGCTCTCAGGATGGGGTAGGGGAGTGTTGTGTAAGAAAGTACATGCTCCGCTGCCTTAAACCAGCCACCTGCCTTGGGGGAAATGGCTAGAATTTTGACAGTAGTATCCCCTCTATCAGTCTCATTTCTACCATTCAATAGTATCTAGTACCCACCCCCAAGTCCTGAAATAGAAATGGCGGAGAAATTAGGCTGACATGGTTCATGCCTTTTAATGTTATATGCCTTAAATGTCTGAGGTAGACCATGTGCAAAAAAAGTGGCACTGGTGAGAAGAGATAAGACATTTGTATTATCTCAGCAAGTTTGATTCTGGGCAAGCACAGTTGTATCAAAGTTGACTATTTTCTCCTCAGAAAACAGCATTCTGGTATCTGTGATAAGTTGACCAGTTAAAACTCTCTTCCAACTACGGAACAGGGATAAGCAGGAATAGAAAAAGACCTATTTAACTTTCTTTTTCGTGTATGAATATAAAACACATATTTACACGCTTAATATTAAAATATAACCATTAAAATAATAGAAAACACATCTTTAAGTTTAAGGGCACAAGATATAATTCAGAGTAGAATTTTGGAAATCTATGAATACTTAATCTCAAGTAAATCATCTTGCTCTTTGTGGCTGGTCACTGCTGAAAAGAAGTCTGATTTTCCTTTTTCTGATTTAAGAAAGCTCTTTCCAATCCCTGCTATTTCTTTCTGCTCTGGCTCCTGTTCACAGGCTTCATATTCATTTAGATTCCATGGACCTACCAGTCCTCTCCCTGCCCGGCTGCCTCTCCTGCATCTTCCTAATGGAAAGGAAAACATCTCTTTCTTTTCGTGTGGATTAACTGAACCCCATTCCTGCTTACCCTCTCAGCAGAAGAGAAAAACAAACAAAAACAACATACTGCAAGGTTGTGACAATAATGTGAATTCTTACTGGTTGCATCTTTATTAGAAAAAATGAACCTCTCTTTTACCATCCATGTCTCCAGTTTTATGCCTTTAAGACCAGAGTTCTTTATAGAGAGCTGAGAATAAATCCACCCACCCGGTGTAGCAGGAACAAGCCATTTGGTGGAGTCTGAAAGGCCCTGAAATCACCATTGGTAGCGCTGTGCCACTCTCTATCCTATGTGCTTTCATACTGTTTATTTTGCCTTCTCCAGTCCCACTTCTTTTTCTTCTCTTCTGCCTCTAACCCTAATGGGATCACTTAATTCAATTACTTCAGTTCATTTCAATTCAACGCATATTGTTAGGTGGAAGGTCTGTGAAAACACTTTGTAACAGGTAAGGTGTTATTCAGATATAAATTACTATTACTAAGTACTCATGATGTGCTACTCTCTTCCTGGGAGGTAGGTGGGGGTAGTGGGGCAAACAAGATGAAAAGCCTTGACCCTGACATTCCAATTGCCTAGTGTCTAATAGAGGAGATGGAAGATGCTTTAGAAAAATATTATGACTGTGATAGGAATTACAGAGCATGGGTTATGAAAGTGGTCTTCCAAACCTACTGGAGAGGAGGGAGCATAGGAATGCTCCTAGAAAGACACTCAAGATTTCTACTGCGAGAAGTGGTAAGGACAATGAAAAAACATAAGGTATATGGTATGTTTCTTGCTCGGGGATTCACCTGATATGAAAGAAGTGGATCCCTTCCAAAAAGAAAAGAATCCTATCAGATCAATGTAAAACACTGAAAAAGAACCAATGAGGACTCTGGTCATTTGGCCATTTCTTCAATCCTCCATGATGTTGAATGTAAGAATTAAGTGTCTAAGTTTCATCTCTGTTTTGAAAGATGTCAACTTACACCTGAGGTCCATGAATAAATATGACAGAAATTCACTTGTACACATGAAGAAGACAAGTCTCCTTCAGTCTTTTTGAAGATGTGAAGAGACTAAGGGTTTTTCTGAGGCATAGAGAATAGCCTGGGAGTGGAGGGAGCAGGTGACATTCTTTCCTAACTAAAGTGCAAACACTCTCTTATAAAGAAAGGTGCATTTAGAAGGAATGTGGTCCCCATACATCACATCTGATTAGCTTTTGGGCAACTTTCATAGACAGGAAGGCTTCCATTCAGGAGCAGACAATTCACCTGATTACCTTCTAGGTCTTAGGTCATCCCCTGAGAATGGGAACAATGCCCCTCAGACCCGTGGAGGAAACTCAATCAACCAACTCAGTGTGCAATGAAGCATTTCAATAGCCATTGAAGGTGCTGTTTACTCTCATTGGGTTTTGTGTGTGTGTGTTTTCTTTGTTTTTTTTTGTGTTTTTTTTTGTTGGATAGAAGTAGATAACATGATGTCTTTTACTAGAAACTACATCTGGGAGATTCTTGTTTTTCTGTTTGGGGTTTTTACCAGTTCTGTATTCAAAGACTAACACAAAACCCCTGTTTACTTTCTATCCTGGAAGATGCTGTGAACTGTGTGTTAAGCACTTTTTAGAAAACCCTCCCTTCCCCCACCCCAGCAAGCCTCTTCAGTTTGGCTACAGGAGGATGTTTACCTCTGACACTTACCATCAGGGTTCAAACTTTGGCAACCTTTTACCAGTCCTGAACACACAAAGCCACACTCCCCTCAAAGGACTCCTGAATGAATTTTAATGATTTTTTCCCCTTTTACATTTATAAAATTTCAGAGAACCAGATCTCATGCCCATTTTAGACAATTTTGTCAGCTGTGATTTTCCTAAGGCAGGGATCTATATTCAAAGATGAGAACAGGAGGAAATTTTATCCCAGACATTGAAGAAAAAAGGGGGGCGGGGTGCGTGAACAGGCATAGAACTGTGGTACCACTTCAGCCTTTCCAAGGGAAAGTAAGGACAGAACTGTAATTAGATTCTCCGACTATAATCTTCTGATTATATCCACTTTTTTTCCTCTCTCGCATTCATTCAAAATCACTACTTCTTTGACAAAGTTAAAAAACTGAATATTGCCAACATAAACTCTCATTGAGTGATTGACAATAGAAGTCAGAGGGGGAGAATGCTCTCTAAATTGTACTCAAAGCAAAACTAACAACCAAGATGTCTGAAAGAGCAATTGAATGAAATAAATCTCCAGAAGATGTAGAAAAGAGTGAGTGAGAGCTGGGTGATTTAAAAACTCTTCCAAATTGCAATTCAGCTGGCTAGTTACTGCGGAAATTAGATCTGCAAAGAAAGAACCAACAAGAGCGACAGGAGGATCAGCTAGGGCAGCATTTTTGTGCCAAAAGACCTTGTAGAGAGGGAATGCTCATCATTATTCTGGGGGTGTGAGGGGAGGGGGGCGATGGAGGGAAAAAGTGAAACCCTTCTGGCATCCACCCACACAGAAAATTTTTGTACTTCTTACCATGGAAATATTAACTTAGAGGAAAAGGAACAGACCCTTGGGGACTTCCATCCTAAAGCCTTTCTGAAAGGGAAATGCCCAGAAGCACATCCAGAAAGGAAGAGACAGGCAAATGGATTTGTGCAAAATCCAGACAGCAGATGTACCTGTACAAGCCGCACTTACTCGCTTGGGAATCGAGCAGGTCACTGTCTTACCCCATGTGGTACAGCCTTCCTGGCCACTCCCAGCCCATGGCCCACTTGTCAAGGCCCTAGCAGAGCCCGTGGTTTACAGGCACATCACAGTGCTGCACCCATTCCTGCTCAAAACACGCAATCCCCTTGCAGCATCCAAGGCATCCCAAATAGCCTCATCTTGGTTATCCTGCTTAAAATCTTCTTTGGTCCCTCAGGGACAGGACCCGGCCCTAGACACACCTGGGGACCCTGGTTATTCTGAAGCCAAATTCCTTCCTCCTAGGATAAACCTCAGACTTTCTCTTTCTAAAAGCTTCTAAAATAGAGTTGGATGGGATAGCCTTGGGAGATTGCTAATGAATTTTCCTTATATGCAATTTCTGTTTCCTTCAAAGAGGAGAATTCATGAAAGCATGTGCACAAAGTCAAATGGAAAATACTGGGCTCGGCATCCATTCCTCTCCCTTTACATACACCACCACATCCACCGCAGGCTGACGGCTGATCACAGGAGATGGAGATGTGGCAGAACTCTTAGAACACCTACCTAGTCAGTGACGTATTCTCTTCAGGTCCCATCTACTCCAGGTTCAAGATAAAGTAGAAAGACTGGAAAAGAAACCACAAAACATGTGTTCCTCCCCCAGTTCCAAGGGTGCTCTAGTTCCATTGTGTGCTTGGGACCACACAATCATTTGATCTGAATATTCACCTACAGATGGAGATGAACAATTGTTGCCAACTAGCTCGTGTTGATTTAAAAAGGGGGATGTTCTCAAATGAAAGGCACTGAAAAAGAAAAAAAAAATTGTAGGGAGGACTTAGGTGGGAATGTTTCAAGTCCTGAATTTCAGGCCCAATTTTGAGTCTGACTAGCTATCACAGGGTATTTCTGGATACAAAGATTTCCTTGGAAACATGAAGTGGGTGAATAAATTGCTTCCTAAACCTCCTCCTCCTATAAAGTTTATGACCCATTTTCTTCATATGAATATTGAATTATCCAGTTTTCTACAGGCACTCAAACTGACCTTTCCCACTCCAGCCTACTACAGCCAAAGCTGTGCCAACTGCCCAGCCGAGAGGGGCAATCCACCTCTGAGAGTTGGGATTTTTCCTGTATTCCCAAAACCCGTGACGCTGTCTCTTTTACTGTTAATTGCCTACATCTCTTCTTCTCTCTGTTAGTACAGATCCCTCAGAGTTAACTCTCTAGTTGATTTAGCCAAAAATCACCTGGCAGATGTACATCTGAAAGGTTTGCCACATATATAACAATAGAACATTAGAGCATGAAAGAACCTTAGAAACTGTCAGGATGAGTAGCCCCCAACGTCTCAAGGGAATATACAAGGAGATCCACTAGAATGTAGGAAAACTATTATGTCACTTGTTTTTATTTATCTTATCATATCACTTTTTATTTTTTAAAGCAACTGGTTTTTTTTAATTTATTTTATTTATTTATTTTTAATTATTTAAGTATGTTTTTTCCAGGACCCATCAGCTTCAAGTCAAGTAGTTGTTTCAATCAAGTTGTGGAGGGCGCAGCTCGCAGTGGCCCATGTGGGGTCAAACCAGCAACCTTGTTGTTAAGAGAACTATGTTCTAACCAACTGAGCTAACTGGCCGTGCCATATCACACCACTTTCAAACTTCTATTTTGGGAATGTTTTATAATGTACTTAGTATATTAGAACCTTACAGATTCATATTTCTTTATAAATTAGTGTTCATTTTGAAGAAAGCACACTAAACTTTTTTGTTGTTGTTACTTAGAAGAGTGTGTGATCAAACAAGTTCAAAGATTAATCATATTTGGCCCCAGACCAAGTTCTGTTCACTGTTTTTATAAATAACGTTTTATTGGAACATAGTCACACTCATTTGTCTCCATAGATCTATGGCGGTTTCCACATTACAATGGCAGAGTTCAATAGCTGTCACAGAGATGGTATGACCCACAAATCTTCAAGTATTTATTATCTGTCCATGTACAGAAAACAATTCACTGACCCTTGATCTAGATAGACTAACAACCTCATTTTTATAGATGACGAAATTCAACGAAGCCCGGAGATGTCAGCTAAATTGGCAAAGCAGAACTTTTCAAAGCTATCTTCAGCTAATGCTTCATGCACAGTATTACACTGCCATTTCCATACCTTGTGTTCCTGCAAGTCTTTTGATATCCGAACTAAGGTATTACTAGACTAACACTCAGTTTTACCCACAAAGAAGGCTGTGCTGACCAGAGCTCACTTCTCACCTTTCCCCCATGCCTCATCCCCCTTCTCTGGGTTGCTTCCTAGTGCTACAGAGGTGGCTTGCCCCTGCCAAAAGACTTTGTCACACTACTCATCTGCTGCTTAACCCAAACAGAAGACCACCTTTTTTTTTTTTTCTGTTCTTTACACACTGTAATTAGTACACTGTATTTCTTAAAACACTCAGAAATGCAGCAACCAATAACATGTTTACTTATTTGGAATATCTGGCAAAGGTGTTAGTACCAGTAAGATAGTGAAAATCCCTCAGAATGTTCCACATGTGGGGTCATAAAGAGGCCCTGGTCTGCCCACCCACTTCCTCTAGCACGTGAACTTTCTAGTCAGAGTTGCAAAGACAAGCAGGGGCTACTATGGAAGACCCTCCTCATGAAGGGGAATCAGTCTGGGATGGAGTTTCATGATGGAATCACTTAAGTTGCTGACTCTCTAACTGTGGTCCAGCACCAGCACGTAGAAACTTGTTAGAAAAACACATTTCAGGTCCCACCTGAAAACGATGGAATCAGAAACTCTAAGGATGGACCACAGAAATCTGTGTTTTAACAAGTCCTCCTGTTGTTTCTGATGCTCACTAAAGTTTGAAAACCACTGATTTACAGAATCTGGCATCACAACCAAGGAGCCAGAAGGAAAGGACCTCTACTACCACTGCCCTCCTCTGAAATCTCAATTCTGCCAGCAGTCAGTGCACCTTTACATTTGCAGAAGTTCCAGGGAGAGACACTACTTCCTTGCCTTCAATGCAGTGGTAAATGCAAGAATGAGTTTTGGGTACTGGCTAGAAAAATAAATTGCAGCTCGCCTAGTGATCACAGTGCTTTGCTTCAAGTGTGATCATTTTGCACTATTGGCTCTCTGCATTTTTTCTTTATTGCTTATCAAAGACCTCCTAAATATAAAACTCTATATAAAAATGGATTATGTGCATCTATCTTGGTTAATATTTAACCAATACTATGGAGTTTACAGTCTGATGCAGGAAATATATTTTTTACACACACACACAAATCAAATGCAGGCAAATATTATGAGAAGCCAAGTCAAGTACTTTAAAGGAAAGAAGTAAACGTTGCTACATGGATGTATCTTGGAGGGACTTGACCTAAATTGGGATGCTTCCATGGGGAACTGACAAATGAACTAATCTAGCTGCAGGACAAGATACAAAATGGGAGAAAGCACATTGTCCACTAACAGGTAAAAGTATGTGCAAAAGTCTAGCAGCAGAAGGAAAATAGTATTTTAAAGAACTGAAAGCAGACCCGTGGGTCTGGAGCACCAAGTGAGGGTAAGTGTGGCATAAGAGGAGGCAGGAGAAGCGAGAAGCACCCACGCTAAAAATTTTGTTAATTGTTCTAACAATGAGATCACTCTGGCTGCTGTGTGGAAAACTAAAGAAAGCTAGAATGGAGTAATTGTCATTGTCCAGCTCAGACATGAAGGTAGGTTAGACCAGGGAGAGGCAGAGATAAGTAAACAGATTTTGGGAGATATTTAAGCAATAGCGATATAGAAGATTTGGTGACATGGAATGTGAGAAAAAGGAAGTTGTCGAGGAAGATTCTTATAGATATAGAGAACATGGAAAAAGGAGCAGGTAGGGTGGAGCTGGGGTAGGTGTGAGAAATCTGTGAGGTCTGTTTTGAATGGGCATGTTTGGGGTTTCTTTGATATGAACAAGTGGAGAGTTCAGGGTAGGCAACAGTAGAGTTGTTCTGGATTGCAAATGGAAGATCTGAGATGGACATACAAAATTGATATTCATAGGCATATAGATTATAATTAAAGCTACAGGTTCAAATGATATTACCCAGGGAGAGTATATACAGTGAGAAAGAAGAGGGTCTGACAGAGAAAGACAAACACTGTATGATCTCACATATAAGTGGAATATAAAAAGTTGAAGTCATAGAAACAGTAAATTGATGGTTGTGGGGGTGAGAAAAATGGTACAAACTTCCAGTTATAAGATGAAAATGTCTAGTTATCTAATATATAGCATGGGAATTATAATTAACAATACTGTATTGTATACTTGAAAGTTGCTAAGAAAGTAAATATTAAATGTTCTCACCACACACACACACACACACACACACACACACACACACACAGGGTAATCATATGAGAAGAAAGATGTGTTAACTAACTTTACCATGGCAATCATGTCACAATATGTATGTGTGTCAAATCATGTTGTCGACCTTAAACTTACACAATGTTATATGTCAGTTATAGCTCCATAAAGCTGGGAATGGGGAAGAAGACAGCCTAAAACAAACTCTTCAGGAAATACATGTAGTCAAGTATATGAGGGAGAGCTTTCCCTCAGAGATAACTGAGAAGACCTGAGACGTTGTGGGAAACTAAGAGAACAAAGCATCACAAAAACCAATGGAAGAAAATGTTTCTAGAAAAAAAAAGTGGTCAACATCTCCACTCCCAGGGTAGAACTCCAGGTTGAGTCCTCATTTCATAAGAGATGTAGTGATAAGTAGGAGCCTTGGCAAAAAATGTGCTGAAGCTGGAAAACTCATCAGAATTTTGTTTGGAAAAAAGTGATTCTTCCCTATTAGACTCTATTTCTCAATTTTGGAGATACCAATCTTTCCTAAGGACTTATGTAGTAATTAAAATTTAATCAAATACCAGGGGTGCCAAAAAAATGTATACAAGTGGACACTTTGGTCAGCGTTGCCCAAGCAGTAGTTCACCATAATCAGAAGTATCTGAACACTGACGGTAACCACTTTGAGCACCTCTTGTAATTGCAGAAGTCAAACATGACTTGTATTTATCTCTTATTACCGGTATACATTGAGTATTAAATTTTTAATACGGTTTTCCTTTCTTAAAATATGTATACATTGTTTTGGCACCCTCTATATAAAAGTGATCTGCAGAAGCCACTATCTCCTAAGTTCTCTCCCACGTCCCCATCAGGTGGCTCAGATTTTTGGACAAGTAACAGAAAGCTCCTTTCTTGGTGCTGGCTAAGACAACAAATAAAAATGTCATAACTCTAAAACCATGTCATAGGAGAAAAGCATCAAATAATATCAAATATGACTCATCCTCAGTCTCCTTAGGCAAGACTTAACACAACACCGAACACGTGTAGATAATGGAAACCACGTAAACAGTAGTAATTGGCACAATGGATAAGTTACTGCTTTGGATTTGCAAAGTTCCTTTAATAACAGCTTCTACAACTTCCCATCTGATTTCTTGAATATAGCCTCATGTCAAATCTAGTCTCTACTCAACGGATTGACACAGGCAAATCCTGTGTCAATGGAATTGTAATGACTTGGCCTAGACAATACAAGTCAGGTAGGTTGAGGGCAGAGGCTACCTGCTAGGGCAAGGCTTATATCTGATTCCTCTTTGTGTTCTAACGCAAACAAAAGTTAGGATATGTTAGGGAGACCACTTCTCAGACTGTGTAGATGGCTGACCACTGCACTATACACCTGAAGATGAATAATATTGAATGTCAACTATAATTAAATATATATAGATAGAGAGAGAGTAATAGGATGTGGAGTACAGCACAGGGAATAGAGTCGATGAAATTGTAACAGCTGTATACGATGTCAGAGGGGTAGCAGATGGGGGGGCTGGTTATCAGTTTGTAAGAGGTCTAAATGTTTAACTATTACATTGTTTTGTACACCTAAAACTGATTTTTAAGAAGTTGGAATATGAACATATCTTAGGGGTGGGCTAGTTACTGAATGACAGGGATATAAGGGAGTGATATACATATATATATATATATTTTAAATATACATATTAAATTATTTTCTTGATTCTGCTGAGATCCTTTGTGCACATGTAGAGACTGTACCTTCCAAGATGTTGTAGACTTGACTAACCCCAAACAGAATCTATCACCTGCTACACTGGGTTCTCCTGGGAAAGCTATACAGTTATGAGTCACACATCACTACAGACATACATGAGACAATATTAAAAAATATTTTTAAAAAAATTCCCTTTCTGAAAATCACTATTGCATTGCAATGCTGTGATGACACCACTGAGGAACAATGTCTATCAGAAGGTAGCTTTCCCATCCCACACCTCACCTTCCTACACCAACATGCAATACAAACAAGGAACTCAGAGCTAAGAACTTCGTTTATAGCAGAAACTGGTTTTTGACATCTTAAATTGAGAAAGGGAGAAAAGGGAAAGAAAAATCAAACTATGCCTGTGCAAACTAAGGAAACAAGAATAATAAAGGGAACAAATGAAGCATTTCACACAAAAGAAACATCGCTGGAGAGTAAGAGATTGTTATTCCACCAGCAAGTGCTGAAGTGAAGATGCAAACTAAACAGGGATTCCTGGAGAGTCATTTTCTAAGACCAGGTTTGGTCCCTGATAACTTCTCACTAGTAGTATTTTCTTTTTGAGTCATGAATTTGCTTTTATAGCAATACTCACAGCCAAAATATTTAAGGTTCCCATTTGCAGAAGAACAAAAACTTTCCTTTGTCAACACTATTTCCTCATCTTGGAAAATGCTAAAAGTTTAGCGAGCTGAATTTTTATGTAACTCTCGTGTGTATATTGTGGCCACTGGAGCTTGATTCTTCACAGATTTAACATTCTGTTATCAGGACTAATTTTTTAAAAAAATAATAAATCCCTTTACATCTGCTGCCAAAGCTACTCAGTCACTCGCACCTGGAAGAAACACTCAAACTACAAGCAAGTATGATACTCAGAAGGTCTAGTAGCTGAAGAGAAAGAGTCAGTCTGTTCAAGAAATGTGTATGACATTTTACTTCTTTCTTCTCCTGGGTTCAGATCCTTAACTTACTAATTCATTTCAAAAGAATACTTATGTGACATATAAATTTGTGACACAGATGAGGTGAACTCAAATTTCTGTGGCCTTAAATAAAGTTTTATTGAAACACAACAATACTCATTCATTGACATCATCTATGGTTGCTTTCAAGCTACAATGGCCAAGTTGAGTAGCTCTGACAGAGACTATCTGACCTGCAAAGACTAAAATATTTATTCTCTGGTCCTTTGCAGAAAAAGTTTGCCAACTGCTGCACTATATGAAATCTGGCCATCACCGTCCTATAATTTGAAAGCTTCATATTTTAAATGTACACAGTATAATCCAAATGCAACATCATTAAAAAGGGCAAAAGCAACCATTTACACTGGATTTTGTGGGACAATCTTTATTTTAAATGTTCTGCCATGTTATCTATTCTATGTTCATATAGAATATATCATATTCTAATGTTTAAGTAATGCCAATATAAGCTTTCAAAACTCTATCTCCAGATTTCCTTTTGCATGCAGAAGAGACAAATTTCTCAATCAGAGAGCAACTGCCCAGAGTTGGGCTAGAAATATGCTGACACTTAGGCGCTCCTTATGATTAGATTTAACCTGAAGTTAATCATCTGATAGAAATGAGCAAACAAAGAAGTTACCAAGAAGCACATAGCAACACTCTCAGGAAAACTCAGACCTTTCCTCTTAGATTAGGAAGAACAATTCAGCCTGTTCCACTAACAGTTTCTTATGCAAAGTGGAAGAAATCTACTTGGAAATGGTTTTCAACTAAATTTCCTCCTCAAATTGTTGTCCCATTTACAGTTACTAAAATACTTATTTGTAAGCAGTTTTTAAATATTTTCAGATTTATTGGAAGGGGTGGGCTGGGGAATGGGAACCCTCTAACAAGATTAATCTAGAATGTAAAGCCACAATGCCAAGAAGGCTCGTTTGATCTGAATAGAGGCCTGAATGCTTTGCAAAACAGGACTGGCATTTCCGAAGGAGCACCCTGAAATGTTTAGAGGTTGATGATATAAACCATCGTCATCACCCCCAGAGTTTTTCTCAGAAGAGGCAGCTGGAGGTGGGAACAAGCCAACTGGAGGAGTTCATTATCTGATTATGTTTTAAAGGTAGTGAACCCGTTAATTTTTCTCAGATACCTAAAATAATTACCTAGGAAATGGTCAAGGGGGGAGGGGCTTACTTAGACTTCAAGAGAGAATAGTTTATTGTAGTCTCAGAATTCTCTAACTAACCAGCCACAAAGTGTAATTTGACCATGCTCCATTCATTATGCAGGGTCTGTGCAATACATGACTAATAAAAGGCAGGCACTGCATCTCTAGAGGCTTGCATGCTTGTTTGGGAGTCAAGACAAAACTTCACACTCATAATTTTATTTCCAAATGAAACTCTTATGAAACAATATAAGAGAAAGAAGAAATAACACATCGAAATTATACAGGACTTCTAGGAGACCCTAGTTTACTTTTCCTAGAATGTTTTAGTTGCTCTTGCTATGAGGCAAACAGCTCTGCTCCATAAATTATAGCAGGGTACAGCATGAAGCAGCTATTATTGTGCTTTTCTCTCTTTCTGCAGAACAGGTAACTGAAGGAGACAAGTTCTGCCCCTAATGCAGTGACTGAACCTAAAGACTCCAACTAGCAGTGAAAGTGCATCTAGGAAGGCTGAGCATGAGGAAGACTCCGAGCCATGGTGTGCACGGGGGTTAGCTGAGCAGGGGAGAGCTCAGGAAACTGTTCACAGTGTGAGAGAGATTGAAACTGACAAGACTTCTCTGAAACTTTACCCACAGAATTGGCCAAGGACCTGTAATGGAGGGTTCTTACAAATTTTTACAGTGGCCAAGAGGGAAGCTTAAGAAATATAATGAGAAAACAATGTGTGTGATTGGATTTCTCGAGGGAACACACATCACTATGCTATCAGTGCAGTAACTTGGACTCAGTTCAGTTTTCAAACTCTCACCCAATTTTCAACCTCACCAAAATCACCCATGTAAGTGGCAGCTTCCCAAACGATTATGGTCTGTGGTCTCGAAAAAAGGCCCAAGGACCAGCCCCTGTAAGGACAGACCGTTTGGGCCCATTATGTTCTTCCAGCTGAGGAGAATATGGCACCCGGCCTTTCTGTGCTATCTCCACCTTCTCTCACCAACCTAGGTCACAAAAGGTCAGCACGCAGGCATGCTCCTCTGACCTATACATATGGCAGACTTAACTCTCACCACTGATCAGGAGAACAATTTCTCAACATACCATAGTTCCTTTGGCAATTCTCTATTTGAATATGTATTTCTGGACTTTCATGGTAACTTAGGGTTCATACACTTAATAATTCTTTCTGTTTTATAAAACTAATTGCCTCTGTAGCTGTCTCTACATCCTTAGGTGCCATCACATTTTTTTTTTTTTTTTAATGTGAACACTCATTCAAACTGACTTCAGAGCTGTAATTTATGGAACAGACTGAGTCACTGATTCAGCTGGCTGCCTCTGTCCTGGTTAGTGTACTTCCTTCTTTTCTAAAGGGAATTTTCTTTGAAGAAAAAAAAAATCACTTTTAGATTACTTGTTACAGAATTTTTTTTGAAAGGGAGTTTTCTTGGGAAATTATGTGAATCCAGTGGTGATGTTCTCACAGAGCAAAAATTCTACTCTTCAATACATGTTTTGAACATTTACAAAGGATCTAGAGAAAATCTGTGTGGATGTTTTTAAGACATTTTAATGAAAACAAAATCTTTTCTTAATAAAATTGATTTGGGTGTCAGCCACTACCTAGCCATTTAATCTCTCTGGGCCTCTGTGTCTTCCTATCGTGAAATAAATTAGATACCATAATTGTATTCTATCATGCTGAGAATAAACATAAAATACAAAGTGTTTTTAATATTAAAATTAAAAATAAGGTGTGCTCTACTAAAAAACAACAACCCAATTTACAAACCAATAAAATAGGAAGTAAATACAAATATACAAGGCATTTTTACTACAGGGGTCCTTTTCATCACGAGTTCATGTAATATCTCTCAAAGTATGATCCAATTCAAAACATTGATTTAATGCACAAAAACTTATTAATGTAACTACTCTGGAATCCTTATACTGCTTGCATATGATACCTTTATACATACATTGATCAATATATCAAAATATGTCCAATACATTGATATTCTAGGCATTTCATAGACATTACTCAATTTAATCATCACAACTTGGAACTTACAGATAAGGAAACTGAGGGTCAACTGGGTGACTAGTGTCTGAATTCCCCCTGAGTCTGGCAGGAGCATTGACACTTACTCTATGCTTTATAGAATTTCGTTCCAATGAGTCCTTACTTTGTCAGAAAAAGAGATCTGGTCAAGTATCATCATTTGTTTCAAACACATTTTTGGTTTAAGTTCCTTTTTCCTTTCCCTCCCCCAACTCCTTTCAATTTTAATGTGTTTTTTTTTTTTTCTTTTTTCTGTTTTGTGGTTGGGTTTGATTTTGAACAGACTTCTTAGGAAAATTGTGCTTCGTGTAAAACTACAAGACCAAACATCTTCCTGACTGAACTAGGCAGGTCATATTCGAGGGTGTGGACCTCGGGAGGGGGGAAGTAGACCACCTCAGTGAATCCTGAGAAGGGATTTTCTTACATGTGTGTGTGACTGGTAGTATATCTCCATACTTCACTCTCTTTTGTTCATGCAGAATGTTATCAATATTATTTTCTTTTCTAAATGCAATTATAAAAGGACTGTACCTATACTCTGGCTCACTTATTGGCAATAAGTGATCACCAGGAGATTTAATGTCATTCTACAAGAGCAATTAATCCAAATAGTTACTTCCAAATTTTTATCTTCCCAGTTCTAAGTCTATAAGCAAATTGAGACTTGCCAAATATTGGTCTTGAATGTCAATATTTGTTTTTCATACATAACTCTGGGCACTGAAGCTGTGGCTTAAGAACAAATGATATTTGGTGCCAAAGCCTTGGGAAGATTTCCCTTTTTTTTTTCTCATTCTTTTCTTTCTCACCTGCCATTCATAGAGTAACAAGGACTTTGAGAGCTTTCTATTATAGATATAACCTTTGAAGGGAGAAATTGGCAGAATGTTACCTATTTGGATGAGATTTATTTTAAACTGATATTTTACTATTGGATATTCTGGATTTCTGATTGAGAAAATCCTTGGACATTCCAAAAGTTGGCATGCCAGTAGCTTCTTTATGGTCCACATTATTTCTAACACATTGACAGTTGCTAGTTCTATCTCTGGAGGATGAGAACAGTAGTACAATGTTCCTTTATCAGCCAATATAATCAACCCAGTTGTCCTCAGATAGATGGCTCGCATGGTGACAGTTAATCTTGACTGGAAATTTTTTTTATGGCTGTAAACTCTTGTGCTTAAACAACTTACTTCACTGACATAAAACAGGATCTTCTTACTCTGGCCCAGCAGGAGCTAGAAGAAAATTCTTTTCAGAAGATGTCTTTCTCTTCTACGGAGAAAAATGTGAACCCAAAAGTTTGAAACGCGCACCATTTTGTAAAACTAGGCCTCGGCATTACTCCAAAATTCATGATATCTTGGGAACCAGGTGTGCAGTCAAAAAATAACCGCTTTCATTTCTATAACATTTAGGGTCAACACAACTCATTTACATACATTATTTCATTTGATTCTAACAATAATCCTGTGAGGTAAACAGAACAGAAACTATTATTGCTATTTTTCAGAAAAGAAAACCAAGATTCAAATGTGATTATTGTTATTTTAAAACAATGGTGACTAACATGGAATGGTGTGTTTGGGACACAATGCAATTTCATATGCATTGCCATGAATGCCCTGACAACACTGCGAGGAAGTCAGACAAAAATGATTATTCCAGTATTTCAGATAAAGAAACAGGTAAATAAATGTAACCTTTATTAGCATTTCTGCTAATAAGTATATCTACAGAGCTTTGGGCACAACAATCTCCTCTCAGTAACTGTCCCTCTTCGTGGGCAGCTTCGTGGAGAGGACAGGCCAGAGCTTCCTGTGACACGTTCTGCTTGCTAGCTCTAACTCCACCCCTTTCCTCCCACTCACTCCCAAACCTACCGGTGAGCCTCAACACAGCTGTGGAGAACAACTCAATTAGACATATTTTTATTGATAATTTGAATAAAGGTAATATAAATAACATTACTGAAATTTTGGAAATTAGAAAAAGACAAACCACCAAGAAGTTCCATGACCCTAAACCTGTTAGTATTAGGGTAAGTTTCCTCTAGCTTTTTTTTTTTTCCCTATGCATCTGCTTTTCTCCTATTTGTCATTATAGGATAAATCTGTATGCATTTTAATTTTGCATTTTCAATTAACAATTGTATCCCAAGGTGTTTATCTTGTCACTACACTATTCTTTTTAATGGCCGTTAATTCTATAAAGCAAGTCACATAATTTACCATGACCCTATTGGCAGACACGTAAATGCTATTTCTACTGTTTTGTGGCTGTAACTTTTCCCATATTTTTATTTGCTTCTTAGGACAGAGTCCCAGAAATGGGATTACAGGGTCAAAGCACAAACATTTTTCTGGGTCTTCTTAGTACCAAACCACTTTCCTCAGGATTTGTCCTAATTTAAACAGCCAACAGCAAAACAGAAGCGATCCATTTCATTCGGATAACTATTATTTTTATTTTTTTATTTTATTTCTTATTTCTTATTTAAATTTATATGTTGCTAATTTTTAGTACATTTCAACATTTTCTTTGTTTTCATATATTCTTTCTTTTTTCATTTTGACAGTTTTTAATAAAAACCGTAGATAAGATTATTCCTGTACCATTACGTTTTTACCCCAGTCAGGTGGTTGTCACTAGACTAAAGGTGGGCAAAGACTGCAAAGAGATCCCTGAACATAAAGCCAAATCACGTATGTTTTTTTATGAATGATCTGTTCATGACAATTAGACTTTGACAGTATCATTTCGTTAAATAAACTATTATTAGTTCTCAGAGCATAAAAAAAAAACACACACAGCATAATTAGAGAAAAGGAAAAGAATGACTTCTAAAGTCATAGGTAAGTGCTTTGGAAGTTCTTCCCCTGGTATTCCTCTCACACAACGTATCAGAGGTTGATTCTTGCATGTGATCTGAGAAGCACAGTTAAAAATCACATTATGTACCTAAATGATCCTATGCTAAAAAACTTGCCCTATCTTTACACTTGGCTGCTATTCTTATTAATTAGCACCCAAAAAAGGTAAATGTACTCTACATGACAGGTTCAAACTCAGGCCCCACATACTATGGGTTAACTTATTTTGGATAAACGTGCTGAGCCTATGTCTTCATTTGTCGAAAGGAATAATATGTACTAATCCCTACATAGTTTTTTTGGGGAAGACTTGGGAGACAGGTTTACATATGCATATTAAAATGTGAGAAATGATCGATTTTGGCTTAGTTTTGAAACACAACTTAACAAGTTAAGAATCCCTAGTAAGATAACACTAGAAATTAGAAGTGCCAACACAAATATACCTTCTCATTTTCAATCACTGAGGACACTTAGCTGAGATATACAATGAATAGATAGCATTTTTTTCTTCCGTTTGAAGTTCAGTATTATTAAGAGATTCATAAAAATCTACCAACCCTTATTTGTAACTACCCAACACAGACTGTAAGAAATGGACAGCTATGGTTTCACATGGTAAATATTTTTCCTCTTAATTCTAGACTCCCATGAGAGCAGAAACTGTAGACTTTCCAATGCCTGGCACAGTAGGCATTCAATAAATACATATTTACTAAATACAGAAATTAATTAGATCAGAGTAACCAGAAGTTATCGACTCCTTTCTCAGGCTGGATAAACAGGCTGAATGAAGGAACTTAATTTGCTGGAGACATCTGTTTGAGGAGGAGTGGGAGTTAAATGACTTAGCTTACTAGTATAAAAAGAATACACAAATTTAAACACCAAATATATGCACTCTGTTTAACAATAGCATTACAGGGCACACTGGGTCCTCCAAAACATATAAAATGCAAAGCACAAGAGGAACTAGCTTGTGTTTGAAATCCCACCACTGTATCCTCTTAATATCCTTCAAGAAGTAAATCCATTGAGCTTCATCAGAACAGCCAAAGATTTTCATTTAAAAGGAAGAGGGCCTGGTGAAACAAATGTGTGTGTACCAAGGACAGTGAAAGGATCTAGTCCACTGACATGTTCAAACATTTTAAGGAAAGCTATTATTTCAAGCACATGTCAAGATGATGAGAAGAGGGTGTAATGAATTACAGAATAACTGGTGTTTATGCCTGAGAGATCCCTGGGCTGTTCTGTACCTCCTGGAAATTGTTTATGTGCACAAGTCCTGTGATCATGGGGCTATGATTAGCGGATGCTGACAGTGTGACAGCAGAGGAAGGCATGAATCACTGCTGCTCCATATCGAAGAAAGCTGAAGATCAACTCTGCCTTAGAGATGGACTTCTTTTTCCACATCCTGCCTAAGTTCTAGTGACTTGGTGATATAGGACAGGATGGGAAAAGGGGAGGATTGATGAGGGATGAATTTCACCATTTTGGGAAATTCCACTTCTTCCTATAACTCATCATTCAGGAAATTACAATTTCTTAATTTGTACCTAACAGCTAATAATCTCCCACCATTTTTTCCCATAATGGTACATCGATTTTTTAAAACTGAGCTCCCCAAAGTGCCACCCCTGCATTTCTGAAATGGTTTTATCAGTAGGAACATGTTCATTTCTCTTTGCTCCATGCTTTCTCTGCATCAAGAACCCAAGATACAAATGCCACCAATCAAGAGGAGGTAAATAAAATTTGGTGACTTTTCCAAACTTCTAGGAATTACCCTGCAATGAATTTGACTGGGTGATTGAATAATAATAAATATGTCATGACATTAGAGATATTTTGTTATCATCTGGAAATGGCAGAAAAAGGTAGCCAGTAAAAGGTCTCTCCTGAACACAGGTGGAGATAACCCATATTTGACAAGGTCTACACAGTATTACTTGGTTGAGTGAGATATTCTACCTGTCTCTTGTTACAAAAATAGAATGTGAATCTCAGTTAAAGCAAGTAACTAGAGAAAAATGTGATATGAAAAACTGCCTAAATAAGTCATAAGACATTAGTTTGCTTCAAGTATTGGCATTCTAGTCAGCCCTTTGTATCCGTATCTGTGGGTTTTGTATCTGTGGGTTCAACAGAGAATGAATAAAAAATATTGGGGAAAAAAGTTACTTTCTTGCTGATGTGTACTATGTAGTTAGGTTTACTATGGTTGGGTCTGTACTGAACATGTACAGACTTTTTTTCTTCCCTAAACAATGTATTCGTAACAACCCTTTACATAGCATTTACATTGTATTAGGTATTATAAGTAATCTAGAGATGATTTAAAGTATATGAGAAAATGTGCACAGGTTATATGCAAATACTATGCAATTTTATATAAGGGATTTAAGTATCTGTGGATTTGGTATCTGCAGGAGTCTTGGAAGCAATCCCCCTCAGATATCGGACAATTATATTTAATTGGGAAAAAAAAGACTATAGCTCTGAATCCCTTGAATTTGTTATGTCTGACCCGTGGGTGAGGTACAGCCATTCCATATCTTACTGTCCTTTCAAAAGAAGCTCTTGAACAAAAACAGACACACTCTCTGTCATGAATACCAGTGGTGGATTGGGGAACATAATGTCCACTTATCTTCCTGTGGGTCCTCTCCTAAGTCTGAAAAGCTGACCCATGTCTACCTAATGGATATGTTGGGGAAGACCAGTTAACTACAGGGCACTAAGAACAAAACACCCTCAGAATGACATGAGGTGGGACATTTAAAGAGAGTTGATGTCATCTTCTTATGTCTTTCTAGTGATTTCCTTAGAAGAAATCTGTCCATGATCACTTACATGGAGGCAGAAAAAATCCCGGGGTTAGACAAGGGCCTTTATCCACAGCTGAAACTGATGAGGCCTCCTGGCAAAACCCCAAAGCACTTTGTTTCCTGTCTTCTCAAAGTCCTGACCTCCAGTATTTAAGGAACCAATAACATTTTCTCATTTCTGGAGTTATTTTTCTCATGCAACCCATGGCAGCTGTTTGCCAACTCAGCACTCAGACTAATTTGTTACAGAAAATGGGGTTAACGTGTCTAAAGATTAACATAAGGCCTAAATACATGTTATGTGCAACCAAATAAGGGATATAATATTTTCATCAATTATGTGTATTATAAAGCTAGAACCTTGAGATTCAGAACATTTAATTTCTAGATGGATCTCAGTTTTTCTGTGTTATTTTATTTTTCCTTGGAAAATTGGATGATAAAATATTGTAATAATGATTTAACTTTAAAAAAACTTTCTGAAAAGAAATACAATTTTTGTATTAGCTATCAACAAGTCCTATTTAAAAATACTTTTCTTCTGTATTTGTAGTAACCATGGGATTTCATATACAGCTTAGCAATCTTGCATGCTTGTTTTGAGGACTGAAAACTTCTGTCTGAATAATGGGAAAGAAAGACTACATATGTTGTATTCATTTCTACAAATACTAGAATTTCGCAAGTGCTCAGCCCACAGATATCATTTTACTATCTTTCCTAACTTAAAAAAAATATTAGTGGCTTTCAAGTACACGGGGGAAAAACTGATATTTTATTGTCCCATTGACTAAAATCCATTGGAAGCCACATACATTTACTTCCTTAAAAAGGAATTTCCAGGAACTCTCTCAACAGAAAAAACCAGAAAGCTTC
Organism: Rhinolophus hipposideros; assembly: GCF_964194185.1. Lineage (NCBI taxonomy): Eukaryota > Metazoa > Chordata > Mammalia > Chiroptera > Rhinolophidae > Rhinolophus > Rhinolophus hipposideros. The sequence continues at coordinate 49,418,153 of NC_138049.1, read as the reverse complement.
CCTAGCCATAGACAGCACATTGTTCTCTTGTCCTGTTTGGGATTTTGTAGCACTAGTTGATGGGGAGAAAGGTATTGAGCTGCAGTAATATTTTCTCTCATTTAAGGCCTTCTCAAATAGTGGAGTCTGGATCCCACTTAAGTATTTTTGTGCATGATGATACGTCATTGGCCAAAAGCAACTTCTCGTTTCTACAAGGGAAAAGTCTGGAACAATACAGTAACAAGGATCAGAAGGTTTCTTGGATATCAAAGAGTGCTCACAAAACCACTCATTTTGATGAGTTAAGTGTAAATGAATCAGAAACTTATGGCTTACATTTCCCTGAAAACACACATGGATTTTTAAAAGAAATAAATGGGGAAAAAGATGTCCCCAACACAATACATTTGGTGTACTGCCCACCAACATTTAAAAGAAAATAATTCAATACTTGCAGCAAACAAAAAAGGAATTTCTCAGACCTGATCTGAGAGTATGGGCGTGTATCTCAGCCATCCCTAGCCCAGCATAACTACCTTCAGGAACTCACTTCCTATGACCCAAACCAATTTAAGCACAACACGTACACTTTTTTTTTCTTAACTTAAAATAGTAAACATGCCTTAATTGCTTAATGTTTTCTTTAAAGAATAAAAGCTAAAAGACATCAATGACCATGGAAAAAATAAAACAATACATTATACTTTGCCTCATTGATTATACCTGAAATTAATCTACACTAATGTTGAATGTCAAAATAAATGCAGTGCATAAAAACTTCATTTATTTCAACAAATATTTATTGAGTACATACTATGTACCAGGCACTTTTGTGGGCTCAAGGGACTCACAAGTAAATATGGCAGATGAGGCTCTGCATTTATGGAATTTACCTTGACAGGAAACCTTCCCAGTCATGTTACTATTGTGAAGCAATTCTTTAGCTATTGTCAAAAACTTGGACTTGGCTGCCCAGATGACTAACTTTGTGTATGTCCTGAACATCTGGGGAAGAAGGAGGAATAAAAGGTCCCTAGGGCCCCAAGTGGATGTTATGGTAGGCAGGCTCATTTGCCTTGACTTTCTGGCAAAGATACTCTGAACACAATGATGTAGATTGATCCGATTTTCCCAGAGAAGCTAATGTTATAAAAGCAAGTCATGATCCTTTTTAAGGGTCCCATTTTAATCAGCTATAAATGATATAACCATACCCTGTAGAGCATAGATCCTTAAACAAATATAAATCAATTCAACAAGCTAAGTACTCAGCTAGCATTTTATTTATTTCCAGCTCAAGAGAGTTGCTATGAGAAACAGGGTGAGAGATCATCGGGCCTCAGGAACAGGTTCAGGTGAGGCCCAGTACTTATTAATAGGTGCCCTGGCCTACACGTGTACCACATCACAGGATATTAAGGTGGATCTATAACTTCCAAAAATTATCTACAGTTTCTATCTTCAAGCACACACACCAACCCAAGAACACTGTTTTTGCAAGCTCTGACCTCCTGATTCCCCATCTTCCTTCTTGTACCAGTGGCTACACAGCCCCCTACCCAAATAGGTACACCACGCCCCGACTCCCAGCAGTCTTCATCTTTGCATCTTATGTTTCCTTCACTGTTATATCCCCAGTACCTACCCCAATGCCTGACTCATATAAAGTAGGACATTTCTAATGGATGGATGGATGGATGGACGGACAGATGGACGAGCTTCCCTGGTAAAACTCCTGACCTGAGTCTCCGGGTCTTTCAGAGACTAATGCTTCCATGATGACTCCTAATGAGAAGCTCTTGTCAGATTTTCCCCATCTGTAAATCCCTGATAGAAGTCAACACAGGCGGACTTTACTATCAAAGAGACCAGAGTTCACATTCCAATTCTCTTGTTTATCAGCTCTATTACCTGTCCAATTACTATACTCGTACATCTTTGGGTCTCAGGGCCTCATATTACACTTGTCTCCTCAGGGTGTTAAAGATAGCATAAGATGGGCTCCATAAATAAAGCACTAGGCACATGCTAAACTCTCCCTTTTCCACCTATCCATTTTCTAAGGCAAATTCAAGTCAATTAAACTGGGAAAAAATCAATCACGTACACAAATTTTACTTAGGAGCTCCTGAGGAACAGGGCTAGGGACAGCAGGCAAATGTCAAAGGCCATTGTTGACATTTTCTTGAGAAGAGCTGTGCCTGAGGAGCGTCGCCAGGGGAACTAATATAAGGGAACCGGAAAAAGGGGGCAGGGTTGGTCCTAGAGGGTATTAGACTCAAATATGTCAGGAAGCAGTGACAAGGTCAGTGGTCTCTAAAGTGCATAAAATGGTTAATTGGGATGTGGAAAGAAAGCATAAAAGAAAAGCTTTATGTAAATAAATACCCCTGTGGGGACAGAGCCAGGAGTGCAGTTTACAGGCCCTTGGCCTCACATGGAAAGGTGCTGGCTCAGGTAGTAAATGGCCATCATCTGTGATTGGATGGCCATCAGCTGTGGCTAGTTGGGCTTCAACTGTAACCAGTGAGCCATTGGCCACCAATATAACTGCTGTGGCTACGCTAGAAGAAAATGGGGGCTAGCAAGAAGATGGTGGCTGAGCTAGCAAGCGTGGAGTGTGGAGTGCAGATTGCAGAGAAGCAGAAGACGGCTTGCGGATAGTGTGGCTCCTGCCTCCTTTGTCTCCAACCCAGCCACCAGCAAGACTATAGTGGTGTGACTCCCCTACCTATGGCTCCGTGGGTGTTCCTTTTTGGCCTCACCATGTCCTGTGTTCTTATGTGGGGAGCAGGACCAGAGACCCTGCAGGCCACCCCGCACGACAACCCAAAAAAAAACCCAAAACTTTTTATAAATTAAGTTTTACAAGTATTTACAATATACATTGTTAGCATTGGTCTCCTCATCTTATGCATGTACCAAAAGGTCAAGGTCTCAGGATGGCTCAGGAGGGGTTCCGAAGCAGCGGGTTCCCTTGGTGGACAGTGGGGCCAATGGCTAGCAATGTATCGCAGCTCACGTGTGCCTGGTTAAGTGGGCTTACAGCTCATATGTAATCTAATTTTAACTAAACTAGCCATCTCAAAACAATCATGTGACCCAAATTTTCCTTTAAAGAAACTGGGGATTGAAGATAATATGTGTGAGGATCAGGAAACAAGAAACCGGCAAAGCCAATACTTCTCTACACCAAATAAGAGCTCTTTATTACCCACATTATGAGGTAAAAACTACAATGATCTCATCAGAACTGACATTAAACCATACTGCTATTATTAAAAATATTAACAATATTTCTCTCCTCGGGGCAAAAAGGTCTTCCGTGCCATTAAACTAAATAAAATAAAAATTATGCTTAAAACATTGTTGATTGTAGCTGTAGCTCATCCCTTTAAAAGTTACATGTCTGTTTTATAAAACACATTTTTTTGATATAGAACATGCATCTATTTTATCCATATATCAGGAGACATACACTGGAGACACAGTCACATCCTCAAATTTTTTTACTGACGGGGTTTCCCCTGGTAAGTTGGGAGAGCCTGCCCTAGAAAGCACTTTGTATATGTACATACTGCAGGAAATCACCTCGTTGTGACAAGCAAAGCCCTGCAGGTGTGAATCAGTGTGAGCCAAGCCCTGTCTGCATTCTGGAGCCCACGAATAGTCAGGCTGTGGGCTCAGGACCCATGATGGCGGGTGCCCCAGGGCTATAATGTGGTCAGCAGCCAGGAGTGCATCCCAGGAAGAAAGACGAGCCCACATGTGGACCTACTAACATTAGTGGACATTTATAGCCCTGTTTACACTCCTTGCTCATGGAGAATATTTTCAGGAGGAAGTTGAAAGAAAAATGGAATTTGGCTTTTTGTACAGGAAGGGGAAAACTTTCAATTGTAGCAAGCAGTCTGGGGGACCGCAACAAGATAGATTTGAAGGTAAGACTACACAAGGGGCGGTGAGATAAGATGACTCAGCCAAGGGCAGAGATGAAAAACGAAATGAACTATTCTAGCAAGCAAAAACAGGGAAGGAAACTCCCTGGATGCCAGGATTCTCAGTTTGAGACAAAACAAGGAATAATGACATGGTTAACAATGGAGAAGGAATGCAGGAAAGAGGAGGGGTGGTGCTCAAGCTTCAGTCTGACTTAGGAATACAAAATAGGCATGCGCCATTTTGGAAGTTGGCTGAGTCCTCTGAGGAGGGTGCTACCTCAGGAGTCAGTGCTGCCAGGAAATCCAGTACACAATGGATCAAAGTGGAAAAAGGATGATGTTTTTGCTTCATCAACCTCCCCACCTTTCCCTTTTCCTCAATATGCTCACCCATTTTTAGTAGCAGGCTACCAGGGGCCAGTCTAAGGGAGGATGAGAAGGGAGGTGGACATGTTTACTAAGGAGATAAAAAAGGAAATGTCACCAAGAGGATGAGAATAAGGGAGCAATAAAAGTAAAAACGAGAAAGAGAAGTAGTTGACCATAGAAATTGGAAAACACAAAATCACATTAAAAATAACAATTAAAACAAAGGATGGTGAAAATAATGGGACTGAGTTGAGTTCCATGAAACAAAGATTTGAATCAATCAGCCAGAATTATTCTACGTGGTAAGGTCAAATTTTACTTATATGACTCTACAGAAGACAGGAAGCTTAGACCACGTTGGGAGGCCCAACCACTCATTTTGGGAATAAAAAAACGGAGTTCTCACCCATTCTCCAGAAGGCAACCAGCAAGCCCTGGAGCCAGAGGATCATCCAAGCCTCTGGGCGTCTGGGCCAAGGCTCTCCCCTCACCCTCTTGTTATTTAAACATCTAGACATATTCCCCAAGGCTATGTCTTTGAATTAAGACCTTGAGACTGCCAGATGGTTGAGTTCACAATCCATGGGATAGCCATGAAAATGAAGGAAAGGAATTGATAATAAGGATAGAAAAAAGATATTAAATGATTGGGAACATTCCAGGCCAGCACCAGCAGAAACTCAATATGAGCAGTTATCCTTTGCGTAATACTTCCTCACAGATGACAAGTGGCAGCATGTAAACTTGGACTTAGGTGCCGTTGTATTTTCCTATGTCTTTCCAGGAGGAAATATGTCTGCTAATGCCCTGATTTGGAGAAGAGAAGCTTTTCCTTTTGTCATCAACTGCATTTCTTGGAATAAACACAGCATTCCACTTTAAATCTGGGGGAGAAAAATGGGCTAGTTAAGTTTGGAATTAAGGTTGTATTTAATCGCGGAATTCTTCATTCAGAGAGTTCCATAATGAGTTTTGACTGCTCTATCATCACCACGGCTGATAGAGAAACTGGATTTTTAAGTTCCTAAAGGAATTAAGTACTCATAGGCAAGTGAAAACTATTACCTCTTAAAAAAACAAAACTCCACAGAGCTTTACTTTTCTAATTATGTTAAACTTGTTATTAAATACCAAACAAAACATATTGACTTAAAGAAAGAAGACTGCTTTTGGTGCCTAAGCTTTTATTAAATGGTTAAAGCTGTTCATTTTTCTTTTATTAAGACCAAATAAAATGTGCATAAACAACACATCTTGCAAATTTTTTCCCACTCTTCAGCTAACAAGGAAAAGCTATATAGATCTTATATGAAACATAGTTTGATTTTTTCCCCTAATTTTTATATCATAATATTTCATAAAGGTTAATGAAATAAGAGTAAAGTGAAAAAGAGATATGAGGGACACACAAGGTATGTGAAGAAGGTGCCACTTGTATGCTAGCTGAGGTCCCAGATACATAATTCTGATTTTCTTCTTTGCTCTGGGTCACTGACAATCAAGTGTGAGATACCACTAGATGTGCTGTGTGATTTTAATACTGGGAAAGTTATCCCCCTCTTCAGTTCTATGTCAGTTCTCCTGATTGTATCAACTAGAAAGTCGCTGTTTAGGCTAATATGGCCTTAGCATCTCTTTGACAATTGCTTTTTTCCCCTTTTAATTTCAAAGAAATGGTATCCCTTAGCCTTGGGGTATTCTGCAGGTGTATTAGTCATTTTGGCTTCCATAACAAAAGACCAGAGACTGGGTGGCTTAAACTGCAGGAATTTATTGCTCACTGTTCTGGAGGCTGGAAGTCTGAGATCAAGATGCTGGCAGATTCCACTTCTAGCGAGGACTCTCTCCCTGGCTTGTATAGACAGCCACATTCTCACTATGTCCCCACATGGCCTTTACTTGGGTATGCACATGGAGGCACAGAGCTTTTGTGTCCCTTCTTATAAGGACCACTCTCATGGTCTCATATAAAGTTAATTACCTCCCAAAGGCCCTACTTCCCAATACCATCATCATCACATTGGGTGTTCGGGGTTCCATATACAAAGGGGTTGCACAAATTTTCAGTCTATAAGAGCAGGGAACATTTATTGGCTTGAATTTAATAATTTTTTTTCACTATAGTTAATTTTGTTGTTAACTTTTTGTTCTAGCCAGCGATAGATTTCCATTTACAGCATTGACAAAGTAGCTATTAGGTTAGTGCAAAAGTAACTGCGATTTAAAAGGTTAAAAAGATTGCAAAAACTGCAATTACTTTTGCACCAAGCTAATACTTTTAAAATATATTTGTCAAAAAGTGAATTAACTCAGTGAATTTACTACATTAAGTAAAATGTAGTAAAGCAAGTATCAAGATATGGCAAAAAATCGGTAAGGTGGTAGAAAAATGACTAGTTGTCCAAGAAAGCCATGCAAGGAAGTCATTTTCAGCTTGGAGAGTCTCAATGGAGAAAACTGAAGAGACTCACATCCCTCTTGTACTTCATAGCGAGGTGTAGCCTCCATAACACAAGTCACTTGCATTCAGAAAAACACAAGACCATTAAGACCAATTTGGGCAACATTCCAACACCTGACAATCTGTGATAGAGCTAGAAAACTGCTCCAGATGTCAGGAAAACTTGTTTTCAGCAATTTCTCTTTATGAGGCTAGATTCCAAGTAGGGTTGGGAGAGGCTCATCCTGCATATCAATGGCTTTCAATAGCAAAGGGAGCTTTCTTTCTCAGCTGCAGCATAGGCAGTGAGTCCTGCTGTTCTCCAGAGCAGCTCTCTTCCAGCCTGTGCCTATGCACTCTGGGCTACTTCCACCTGTGGCTCCATGAGTCTAACCCAAGGTTTCCAGGCCAGCTTGGCAAAGGTAGAGAGCGCTTGAAGGTTGTGGAAGGGCTTCCCTCTGCTTCCATCTGGAAGTGGCACACGTCATTTATGCTCGTGGTCCACTGATCCCAAGGGCCTGGGGAATGGTATCTCCCGTGTGCCCAAGGAGAGGAAAACGTGATATTGTTGAGCATCTAGGTAATGTGAAAGAGTATACAAGCACTCGCTTTGAACTAAATTATGAATGAGCTGGGGAATCAGTGAAGAATTTAGAAAATGTACCAGAGAGCATGAAATATTTGCTCTTCTATATTTTCTCAAGATAACTTTGCCAGAGGGTCTTTGTCCCCCATTAAAGGTGACTAAATTCCTCTTCAATATTCTTGGATAGAGCTGCATACTTGGGCAGGTGCTTCATGTGTAAATCACCAATAGTAATTACCACCTTCTCCCTGGTTAAAGAGAAACTTTAGTTTCCATTAAGGGGGTGGTGCAGCTGGTAAGGGGTTTCCAAGAACAATGAAACTATTTCTTCTCTAAATAACGTGCTGATAACTTTGCTTGGAATCTAAGGTTGAGGCAATTCAGTGAGTGATGATTCTCCATTACTTCATCATTTCCTGAATCTTTACATTTCCGTTCCATAGACTCTCTGTTACCTTTCTACACTGAATGTTTCTGTCCCCCAAAGTCTCCCTCTGTTTGCTTACAACATTGCAATGTTGACCAAAAGCCTTTGGGAAACACTGGAACTAGAGGTTCCATCGAAGGGATGGAGCTGACATGTTTGAAGGTAAGAGTACATGACTGAGGTCGCCCGCCCCAAGAGAAGAGGAATAGCGCTAACAGTGCTGGTGAGACTCGAAGCCTCCATCTGGATTTTTCCACTGTAGCCTTTTCCCTGGACACCTGGGGAGAAGACACATCCCAGCAAAACTGATCGTTCTACCTTATTCATGTTTTGGCTTGGCTTAAGCAATTAGGAGCTAAAGACGGAGAAATGCTTAAGTCCTGATTTTACCAAGACTGTCTAAATTATTGGTGACTCCCTGAGCCCAAAACCCCTGAAGATGAGCGCTGCTCTAATCCTATACACAGGGAAATGCAGAGGCACTTTTGGAGTTACAATGCTTATGAGTGAATGTACAGTATGGAGGTTCTCAAGTGATTCCAGAACATGTCCAATCCTCGGTGGAAGGTCCGTAATTTGAAATCTTAGCCTGGGGATGAGGCTGGGGTGGGGATCACCTTCTACTTTAGTCGCTCTGCACTTCCTTCCCCTCATCTGTGATTTAGGGATAAAAAAATAATACCCAGTTCAAATGATTTGTAAGGATTTATTGATGCCATAAAGCACTAGTGCAGGGCTCAATAATTATAAGCCCCTAGTAGGAATGGATGAGAGAGTATTTCTGAGCTGCAGGATACAGCATAGGGATTATGTGTAAGATGGAAGCTCTCCTTGGTTCCCTTTGTTTCTAGTTCTCTTTCTCAACTCATACCCAGTCTTCTAATCCCATATTGACTACTCTTAAAATTTGGTCATCCCATTGAGATTAGACAACTATACTTCTCCAAAATTCAAAGAAACAATAAAAAAAAAAAAAGAAACGGAGTAAATATAACTGGATTCAATCTAGACAGGAAGAGTCAAGAATTTTATGATCCAACCCCAATAGAGTTTTTCTTCCTTCCATAGTGTAATCTTACCCATTTATAAAAAGGCCCCCTACAGTGGCACATCACAGCCAGTTTTGAAATGCAAGTAAAATGGGACACAGAGGCCACAATCACATCTACACATGACCTGAAGCTTCTGTTTGACCTAGCTTCTTCAGAGGAAAAGGAATATGGCATCAAACTAAATGTGCCGGCACCTAGACCTTTAATTATACCGCTTCACCGCCCTAAAGGAGGCCACCACTAATTTAAAATTGTCTGTCTATTCCCTGCACAAGTAATGTTTGCAAGAGAACATAGCAGTCCCAAATTGGGCCATAATAACCAAGGTCTGTACCTTTTAATGTCTCCAAATAGCTAAAGCGAGACACAAATCACCATATTTGTGTTTTGTGAGATTGTGATGTAAACTTCCATTGATGCAGACTGCAGGCTCTCTACAAGACATTCTATTAACTATCAACCCAGTTACTTCTACTCTGATAACATTTATGAACTACTGATCCCAAGGAAAAGCTTGCTCAGAGAGCACAATTCATTCAGAAATTTCCAGCAATTGTATGGTAATACCCTCCCCCTGAGAAGCAAGTTTGTGTTGTATAATATATGTATAAAAAGCCAGTTTGTAGTTTTTGGTGCCAGCTCTGAAAAGAAGTCATGATTCCTGGGCCAGCCCGGTGGCTCAGGAGGTTTGAGCTCTGCTCCTAAAGCCAAAGGCTGCCGGTTTGATTCCCATATGGGCCAGTGGGCTCTCAACCACAAGGTTGCCAGTTCAACTCCTCGACTCCCACAAGGGATGATGGGCTCTGCCCCCTACAACTAAGACTGAACACAGCACCTTGAGCTGAACTGCCGCTGAGCTCCCGGATGGATCAGTTGGTTGGAGCGCGTCCTCTCAACCACAAGATTGCAGGTTCGACTCCCGCAAGGAATGGTGGGCTGCACCCCCAGCAACTAACAACGGCAACTGGACCTGGAGCTGAACTGCACCTTCCACAACTATGATTGAAAACGTGGAAAAAATCCTGGAAGTACACACTGTTCCCCAACAAAGTCCTGTTCCCCTCCCCCAAATAAAATATTTTTAAGAAAAAAGAAGTCTTGACTCCAGACAAAGAGTCATGCCCTAGCATATAACCCACAAAAAGTTATGATGTTTTATAACCATTTATTTCTTTCAATAAAAATAATCACTTAAAAGTTAATGCTGGCTCATTGTAGACATTTTGGAGAATGTGGTAAGGAGATTAAGAACTCATAATCTCACTACCCAGGCAATCACTGCCAAAACACTGGTGTGTTTTCCTTCATGTATGCGTGTTGACCTAATAGCTGACACCACACACACGTTTATATACTGCTCTTCACCCTCAATGTTATATCATCAGCACTAACAACCATTAAAAATCGTCTGTGAAGATCATTTTTACAGCTTCATTCCTTTGCATTAGAAGGCCCTGTTATTTATTTTACCATTCTCTTAAAGTTGGACATTTAGGCTGCTTCCAGGTTCTCTGCTCTGATAAACAATGCCGTGCTGAACATCTTTATGCACAATTCTATCAGCATTTTTAAACTATTTCTTTAAGATAGACTTCCAGACACCAAATTATTGAGACAGAACATATGAACATTTTATTTATAAGTATTTGTTTCTAATATGTAGCATACATACAGGGTGACATTTGTCTTACTTATTTTTAGTTGACCAGTTATATTTAGCTGCTTTTGACAAGGAAAAAAATCATATATTTGAAATTAAGTTTTAGTTCTATATAAAATGGGATGATCAATATACAGGATTGCTTTTAGGTATTTCTCCAGCAACATGGACTAATTGCTTATATATTTAATTGATGTTGTGTATAATTAGGAATCCACCAGATTATAAATCTGGGCACTAAGATAGAATAAAGGAATGAAGCAGGTCAGGTTTAGGGATGAGAGTAGGGCATGGTAAAGAGGCAAGCTGGAACCCCAAACTGTATCCCTATAAAGCATCGCAGCATCTGCACCATCTGGTGAAACGGTATCAAGTCACCTAGCTCCTGGGGTGTAGGATGTGTTGACAGAGGGACAGGCGGGGAAAGGCAAGCTTCCTCTCTCCAGATAAAGGGCCACTAGACCAGGGACATGTGTGTCTTCCTCCTGCAGGCCCCCATGGCTTCCAGAGACAACCCCCTCCTATTCACAGCCCCTTTTCCAGTGGAGGAGAGAAAGTTTCCAATCCCCACAGCACTAGCTGAAGAACATCCATGCAACTTCCACCTCTGTCCCCAGAATCCCCACCCCTTTGCATTGAGGAAGCAATCAGGCGACTATTTTTAAATGTTAGTGGAAGTCTGGACAAGTTTAACAGGCATGTCAGGCCTGTGGGGAGGCAGCGATCCCTTCCACTGGGAAGCCCTAAGCTCACCGCTCAGCAATGCTTTGGAATGAGGGAACCGCTCATTGGCTCCATTCCTTTATCCATCCATTCATTTCTCACTTTGTTCTTTAATTCAAAAATCTTGATTGAATCCTATCTACCACCACACAGTAGCTACTGTAGGCACAGAGGACATAACAGTAGACATGACGAATGCCCCACTCCCAGGAGGTTTATGGTCTAATCAAAGAAACAAGCAATTAAACCAGCAATGACAACACAGAGGGAATGCAGTGCTATGGAGCCAGCCTGGAGAGCCAAAGAGGCATCTGGGGGAAGAGATGCTAAGCAGGGGCCTGCAGGCTAACCTAGAAGAGAAGTGACCCAGGCAGAGGTAGGGCTGCAGGCTAGCAGGAGACGCAAGGAGAAAATAGGCAGGGAGGGTGTATGTGCTGTGAGGGCAACAATAGCCACTGCTTAAGATACCAGGCTGAGTTCGCCTCTGCTCCTACTTACAGTCAGGAAACAAGAAAGCAGCAGAGAAGGAAGGTAGATCCCCACGCTTCTGCCACAGGCCTCTACCAGCCAGGAGATAGGGGTTTGCCCAGTCAACTTTCCTTTGGGGGCTCAATACATACTTATTCCCATGTATAAATAGGTTTGTTCTAGATAATATCAACACAGGCACAGATACAATAGTAACCTTTAGGTTTAAAGAGAAAACTTTTGATTTCATTACTATCCCCCTATGAATTTGGCTGAAACCCAATATTTGTACTGTATTAAATAAATAGGGCTAGGAAAAAAAGCAGCTGCATTCATAACTGCCTCACAACTGAGAGGGTGCACTTCCCTACTGAATCACTTTAGGGCAGAACAGCAAATTCCATCATTTGTGAACATTGAATCAATGCCTGGGCAAAGATGAACAGTGAATGCAGGAAATTATGCGAAAATTAAATTGCTGTTATACAGTAGCCACAGACCCAAGCCCTCGGCAATCAATGGGGATAGCCCCCCAAGTGGGAGAAGGTCCAATCAAGGAGGAAGCATGATGTGATTATACCTTTAGTCCCTTAACTCTCCTGAGACTGCAAAATCCCACTCCTTTGTGTCTTTCCTTCCATTCTACTAACTGAACCTCATTCATGGCTATCAGAAGATAGCCATTGTGTTTTTTCCTATCGAATCTGTTAAGACTGCGGGGAGGGGAGGTTCCTGTTGTTAATTGCGGGGGATCTCCCACTCTTTGTTTTAAGGAAAGTTTAAACAAAATGATCACCCACTCTGAGGCTTTAAACAAAGTTCAAACAGAACAAAGTTCTCTTGCCAAGGTTGAAGGCAAATTTCCTCTGTCCAGATGGCTTCCTCAGGCAGGCCAGCGTAAGAACCAAGACACTCAACCCTGCTGCCTTTTAATGCTGCTCCTTGATTGTTGCTAACAATCCCCAGCTGTCCAGCCACATCTGCCTGCAACTCTGAGAGAGAGGGAGAGCTGACAAAGGACTTCCCCCAGAACAACACAGGTGGGGTCCTGAGTGAAAGGACCATGCACTGGGAACACGATTAGAAATTAGTTTCCACAAGAACCTTCAGGAAAAACTCGAGGGTCAGTTTTGATGTCAGGTAAATAAACCTGATGGTGGAAAAATGCCACTAACTCTAGCAAACCCACCAAGAATGCAAGAGTGTGATCATGATACTTGGCCGGTCACTTTCCCTATTGACTAGTCCACACATTTATCTGGGCAGTAGCCCAGACTGGGGTGGTAGCCATGAGAATTCTGAGTGTATTCTAGCAACACGTGCTCACTCTCTCCACTCTCCTCCCCAGCTGTGCTCTTTACTCAATCCCATCACCCGTCAGGCACACTCACTTTTGATCTGCACCAGATACCAGTGGGTCATGTCCACTTCCTGTGTTGATTTAATGCTTCCCCTCTGTTTTCTGAGTGTCCTGCAGACGTCTAACTATGTTAGCTAGTGTGCCCAAAAGTCTTAATACACAAGCCTGCCTGGAGGTCCATTCAATGCAAGCACTAAAAAGTGCTTTATGATGATATCACTCCATATAGGGTGCTCTACAGTTTTACTAGTCAACTCCACTTGGTCTATGTTTTCTAAGTTCCCTTCCTCTGCCCTGCACCCTTCTTTCCCCAGATCCTATTTCTTGAAGGAAGCAAGTCCACTGTCTTTAGCCTAAAATCCAAACATCAAAGGCTGACTTAATAGGATTTTTGTTTATTTGCTTGTTTCTTTGTTTTAGTCCATGTTAGGATATTATCAAGTTTTGTTTTTTTCATTCAAAATTTTGGGAAAGAAGTTTGTGCTTTGTGGTTCAGCTGGTAAACTCACAAGAGGCAGCTGGTAAACTCACAATAAGCTAAAAAGAGGCAGAGAACGGTCTAGTGGCAGAAGGATGGCAGGCTTTGCATTCAGACCTGGATTGAGATTCTATTCCTTTCATTACTTATCCTCTGACACTGGTCATATTTGGTGGCATGCATGAGCCTTTGCCTTATCACCTGTGAAACTAGAGGATATTCTCTGATTTCCAGGGTCATTGTGGGATTAGAAAATAATATATTTAAAGCTTCTAGCTCAATGCTGGCACATAATGAACACCATGGGAACTGTATTAGATGTCAAAAAGTCTTTACATTTAGTTGAAATGTGAGCTAATTTCTTCCCAATGAGCAGCCATTTTGTCCACATGGAAATTATGTAGAAAAGAGTGGATGACTTGGTTCAGAAACCAAACTATCAGTAGACACAAAATAGCTGAGACCAGGATCTACTCACACACAGTGGCCCTGGGGGGGGAGCAAGCCCATAGTCCCTCCAACCACTCTTAGATTTTTAGGCTTTTAAGACAGGACACCAGAAGTCAACTCCAACCTACTTCTGATTACAATTTAAACTGCCAAGCAGGCTGGCAACAGTAGCATGACACCTTCCAAACTTGATCAAAGATTTGACCTGCCTCGTACAATTGACGCCTACAGTGTACTTGGCAATAAGTGTAGAATACAAATATCATTCTACTTCGAAAAGGGAATCCTAAATGAGGCTTCCTGATATATACCTCCAACTTGATGTTGACTTTTGCTCCCTGCTCCTTACAACAAGTCACTGCAAATGATGTAAACATCTGACTCTCTTCTCACTCCTTGGTATGATGTGTGATTGAAAACTATAGTGAATGTTTAAATAAAACAATGTGTTACAGTAAAAGACACATTGCCATTAATATCCCTCAAAATACTCCCCGTTGCTTCAAACACACTTATCCCATCGTTCTTGCCACTTTCTGAAGCAGTTCTGGAAGTCCTCTTTGGTGAGTGTCTTTACTTCATCCTCCATC